>NW_027480468.1:2400000-2773252 GCF_051401765.1 Calliopsis andreniformis | reverse complement strand
TCAATCCCCAATACTCAATCTTCAATCCTCAATCCTCAATCCTCAGTCCTCAGCCCTCAAACCTCAATTCTGAATCCTCAATCCTGAATCCTCAATCTTCAGCCCTGAGTCCTCAACAATCAGTTGTCAATCCTGAATCCTCAACAGAATATCCTCAATTCACAGTTTTCAATGCTCAATTCACAATCTGCAACCTTCAAGCCTCTATCCACAAACATCAATTCTCATCACTCAAACCTCAACACTCAGTCCCCAATCCTCAATCATCAATCCTCAAACCTCAATCCTCAATCCTCAACCCTCAATCTTCAATCCTCAATACTCAATCATCAATCCTCAAACCTCAATCCTCAATCCTCAATCCTCAATCCTCAACCCCCAATCGTCAGTCTTCAAACCTCTATACTCAATCTTCAATCCTCAATCCTCAATCCTCAATCCTCAATCCTCGATCCTCAATCCTCATCCTTCAATCCTCAATGCCCAATCCTCAATCTTCAACCCTCAATCCTCAATCCTCAATTCTCAATCCTCAATCCTCAGTCCCCAGTCCTTAAACCTCAATCCTCAACCCTCAGCCCTTATCCTCAATCCTCAATCCTCAATCCTCAATCCTCAATCCTCAATCTTCAACCCTCAACACTCAGTCCTCAATGTTCAATGCTCAATCCTCAATCCTCAACCCTCAGTCCTCAATCCGCAATATTCAGTCCTCAATACTCAATCTTCAATCCTCAATCTTCAATCCTCAGTCCTCAAACACTCAATTCTGAATCCTCAATCCTGAATCCTCAATCTTCAGCACTCAGTCCTCAACAATCAGGTGACAATCCTCAATCCTCAATAGAATATCCTCAATTCACAGTTTTCAATACTCAATACTCAATCTGCAATCTTCAAATCACTATCTACAAACATCAATTCTCATCACTCAACCCTCAACACTCAGTCCTCAATGTTCAATCCTCAATCCTCAATTCTCAACATTCAATCCTCAATACTCAATCTATAATCCTCAGTCCTCAATCCTCAATCTTCAATCCTCAATCCAGAATACTCAATCCTCAGTCCTCAATCCGCAATATTCAATCCTCAATACTCAATCTTCAATCCTCAATCCTCAATCATCAATCCTCAATCTTCAATACTCAATCCTCAATCCTCAATCCTCAATACTCAATCCTCAATCCTCAATCATCAATCATCAATCTTCAATCCTCAATCCTCATTCCTCAATGTTCAATCCTCGATACCTAATCCTCAATCTTCAATCCTCAATCCTCAATCATCAATCCTCAATCCTCAATCCTCAATCCTCAGTCCTCAAACCACAATCCTGAATCCTCAATCCTGAATCCTCAATCTTCAGCCCTCAGTCCTCAACAATGAGTTGTCAATCCTCAATCCTCACTAGAGTATCCTCTGTTCAGAGCTTTCCATACGCAATACTCAATCTGTAATCTTCAAATCTCTATCCACAAACTTCAATTCTCATCACTCAACCCTCAACACTCAGTCCCTAATCCTCAATCTTCAATCCTCAATCCTCAACCCTCAATCCTCAATCCTCAATCTTCAATCCTCAATACTCAATCTTCAATCCTCAATCCTCAATCCTCAATCCTCAGTCCTCAAACCTCAATTCTGAATCCTCGATCCTGAATCCTCAATCTCCAGCCCTCAGTCCTGAACAATCTGGAGACAATCCTCAATCCTCAGTAGAATATCCCCAATTCACAGTTTTCAATACTCAATACTCAATCTGCAATCTTCAAATCTCCATCCACAAACATCAGTTCTCATCACTCAACACTCAACACTCAGTCCTCAATGTTCAATCCTCAATCCTCAATTCTCAATCTTCAATCCTCAATACTCAATCTTAAATCCTCAATCCTCAATCCTCAATACCCAATCCTCAATCTTCAATCCTCAATCCTCAATCATCAATCCTCAATCTTCAATACTCAATCCTCAATCCTCAATCCTCAGTCCTCAATTCTCAATCCTTAATCCTCAACCCTCAATCCTCAATCCTCAATCCTCAATCCTCAATCCTCAACCCTCAATCCTCAATCCTCAATCCTCAGTCCTCAAACCTCAATCCTGAAACCTCAATCCTGAATCCTCAATCTTCAGAACTCAGTCCTCAACAATCAGTTGTCAATTCTCAATCCTCAATAGAATATCATCAATTCACAGTTTTCAATACTCAATACTGAATCTGCAATCTTTAAATCTCTATCCACAAGCACCAATTCTCATCACTCAACCCTCAACAATCAGTCCCCAATCTTCAATATTCAATCCTCAATCCTCTATCCTCAATCCTCAACCTTCAATCCTCAATACTCAATCATCAATACTCAATCCTCAATCCTCAATCCTCAATCCTCAACCCTCAATCGTCAGCCTTCAAACCTCAATACTCAATCTTCAATCCTCAATCCTCAATCCTCAATCCTCAATCCTCATTCTTCAATCATCAATACCCAATCCTCAACCTTCAATACTCAATCCTCAATCCTCAATTCTCAATCCTCAATCCTCAGTCCTCAGCCCTCAAACCTCAATTCTGAATCCTCAATCCTGAATCCTGAATCTTCAGCCCTGAGTCCTCAACAATCAGTTGTCAATCCTGAATCCTCAACAGAATATCCTCAATTCACAGTTTTCAATGCTCAATTCACAATCTGCAACCTTCAAGCCTCTATCCACAAACATCAATTCTCATCACTCAACCCTCAACACTCAGTCCTCAATGTTCAATCCTCAATCCTCAATCCACAATCCACAATCGTCAATTTTCAATCCTCAATCCACAGTCCTCAACCTTCAATCGTCAATGCTCAATCCTCAATCCTCAATCCTCAGTCCTCAATCCTCAATCCTCAATCCTCAAACCTCAATCTTCAATCCTCAATCCTCAATCCTCACTCCTCAAACATCAATTCTGCATCCTAAATCCTGAATCCTCAATACCCAATCCTCAATCCTCAATCCTCAATCCTCAATCATCAATCCTCAATCTTCAATACTCAATCCTCAATCCTCAATCCTCAATACTCAATCCTCAATCCTCAATCATCAATCCTCAATCTTCAATCCTCAATACTCAGTCTTTAATCCTCAGTCCTCAATTCTCAATCTTCAATCTTCAATCCTCAACCCGCAATCCTCAATCCTCAATCCTCAATCCTCAGTCCTCAATCCGCAATCTTAAATCCTCAATACTCAATCTTCAATCCTCAATCCTCAATCCTCAACCCTCAGTCCTCATTCTTCAACCCTCAATAACCAATCCTCAATCTTCAATCCTCATTCCTCAATCCTCAATTCTCAATCCTCAATCCTCAATCCTCAGACCTCAAACATCAATACTCAACCCTCAGTCCTCGTCCTCAATCTGCAACCCTCAATCCTCAATCCTCAATCTTCAATCATCAATATTCAATCTTCAATACCCAATCCTCAATCCTCAATCCTCAATCCTCAATCCTCAATGTTCAATCCTCGATACCCAATCCTCAATCTTCAATCCTCAATCCTCAACCATCAATCCTCAATCCTCAATCCTCAATCCTCAGTCCTCAAACCACAATCCTGAATCCTCAATCCTGAATCCTCAATCTTCAGCCCTCAGTCCTCAACAATGAGTTGTCAATCCTCAATCCTCACTAGAGTATCCTCTGCTCAGAGCTTTCCATACGCAATACTCAATCTGCAATCTTCAAATCTCTATCCACAAACATCAATTCTCATCACTCAACCCTCAACACTCAGTCCCTAATCCTCAATCTTCAATCCTCAATCCTCAACCCTCAATCCTCAATCCTCAATCTTCAATCCTCAATACTGAATCTTCAATCCTCAATCCTCAATCCTCAATCCTCAGTCCTCAAACCTCAATTCTGAATCCTCGATCCTGAATCCTCAATCTCCAGCCCTCAGTCCTGAACAATCAGGTGACAATCCTCAATCCTCAGTAGAATATCCTCAATTCACAGTTTTCAATACTCAATACTCAATCTGCAATCTTCAAATCTCTATCCACAAACATCAGTTCACATCACTCAACACTCAACACTCAGTCCTCAATGTTCAATCCTCAATCCTCAATTCTCAACCTTCAATCCTCAATACTCAATCTTAAATCCTCAATCCTCAATCCTCAATACCCAATCCTCAATCTTCAATCCTCAATCCTCAATCATCAATCCTCAATCTTCAATCCTGAATCCTCAATCTTCAGCCCTCAGTCCTCAACAATGAGCTGTCAATCCTCAATCCTCACTAGAGTATCCTCTGTTCAGAGCTTTCCATACGCAATACTCAATCTGCAATCTTCAAATCTCTATCCACAAACTTCAATTCTCATCACTCAACCCTCAACACTCAGTCCCTAATCCTCAATCTTCAATCCTCAATCCTCAACCCTCAATCCTCAATCCTCAATCTTCAATCCTCAATACTCAATCTTCAATCCTCAATCCTCAATCCTCAATCCTCAGTCCTCAAACCTCAATTCTGAATCCTCGATCCTGAATCCTCAATCTCCAGCGCTCAGTCCTGAACAATCAGGAGACAATCCTCAATCCTCAGTAGAATATCCTCAATTCACAGTTTTCAATACTCAATACTCAATCTGCAATCTTCAAATCTCCATCCACAAACATCAGTTCTCATCACTCAGCACTCAACACTCAGTCCTCAATGTTCAATCCTCAATCCTCAATTCTCAACCTTCAATGCTCAATACTCAATCTTAAATCCTCAATCCTCAATCCTCAATACCCAATCCTCAATCTTCAATCCTCAATCCTCAATCATCAATCCTCAATCTTCAATACCCAATCCTCAATCCTCAATCCTCAATACTCAATCCTCAATCCTCAATCACCAATCATCAATCTTCAATCCTCAATACTCAATCTTTAATCCTCAGTCCTCAATCCTGAATCTTCAATCTTCAATCCTCAACCCGCAATCCTCAATCCTCAATCCTCAATCCTCAGTCCTCAATCCGCAATATTCAATCCTCAATACTCAATCTTCAATCCTCAATCTTCAATCCTCAGTCCTCAAACCTCAATTCTGAATTCTCAATCCTGAATCCTCAATCTTCAGTCCTCAGTGCTCAACAATCAGGTGACAATCCTCAATCCTCAATAGAATATCCTCAATTCACAATTTTCAATACTCAATACTCAATCTGCAATCTTCAAATCACTATCCACAAACATCAATTCTCATCACTCAACCCTCAACACTCAGTCCTCAATGTTCAATCCTCAATCCTCAATTCTCAACCTTCAATCCTCAATACTCAATCTATAATCCTCAATCCTCAATCCTCAATCCTCAATCTTCAATTCTCAATCCAGAATACTCAATCCTCAATCCTCAATCCTCAATCCTCTATCATCAATCCTCAATCTTCAATACTCAATCCTCAATCCTCAATCCTCAATCCTCAATCCTCAATCCTCAATCATCAATCCTCAATCTTCAATCCTCAATACTCAATCTTTAATCCTCAATCTTCAATCCTCAATCCTCAATCCTCAACCCTCAATCCTCAATCCTCAGACCTCAAACATCAATACTCAACCCTCAGTCCTCGTCCTCAATCCACAACGCTCAATCCTCAATCCTCAATCTTCAATCATCAACGTTCAATCTCCAGTCCTCAATCCTCAATCCTCAATCCTCAATCCTCATTCCTCAATGTTCAATCAGCAATACCCAATTCTCAATCTTCAATCCTCAATCCTCAATCCTCAATCCTCTCTCCTCAATCCTCAATCCTCAGTCCTCAAACCTCAATCCTGAATCCTCAATCTTCAGACCTCAGTCCTCAACAATCAGTTGTCAATTCTCAATCCTCAATAGAATATCATCAATTCACAGTTTTCAATACTCAATACTCAATCTGTAATCTTTAAATCTCTATCCACAAACATCAATTCTCATCATTCAAACCTCAACACTCAGTCCCCAATCCTCAATCATCAATCCTCATTCCTCAATCCTCAATTCTCAATCCTCAATCCTCAATCCTCAGACCTCAAACATCAATACTCAACCCTCAGTCCTCGTCCTCAATCCGCAACCCTCAATCCTCAATCCTCAATCTTCAATCATCAATATTCAATCTTCAATACTCAATACTCAATCCTCAATCCTCAATCCTCAATCCTCAATCCTCAATGTTCAATCCTCGATACCCAATCCTCAATCTTCAATCCTCAATCCTCAATCATCAATCCTCAATACTCAATCCTCAATCCTCAGTCCTCAAACCACAATCCTGAATCCTCAATCCTGAATCCTCAATCTTCAGCCCTCAGTCCTCAACAATCAGTTGTCAATCCTCAATCCTCACTAGAGTATCCTCTGTCCAGAGGTTTCCATACGCAATACTCAATCTGCAATCTTCAAATCTCTACCCACAAACATCAATTCTCATCACTCAACCCTCAACACTCAGTCCCCAATCCTCAATCTTCAATCCTCAATCCTCAACCCTCAATCCTCAATCCTCAATCTTCAATCCTCAATACACAATCTTCAATCCTCAATCCTCAATCCTCAATCCTCAGTCCTCAAACCTCAATTCTGAATCCTCGATCCTGAATCCTCAATCACCAGCCCTCAGTCCTGAACAATCAGGTGACAATCCTCAATCCTCAGTAGAATATCCTCAATTCACAGTTTTCAATACTCAATACTCAATCTGCAATCTTCAAGTCTCTATCCACAAACATCAGTTCTCATCACTCAACACTCAACACTCAGTCCTCAATGTTCAATCCTCAATCCTCAATTCTCAATCTTCAATCCTCAATACTCAATCTTAAATCCTCAATCCTCAATCCTCAATACCCAATCCTCAATCTTCAATCCTCAATCTTCAATCCTCAACTCTCAATCCTCAATCCTCAACCCTCAATCCTCAATCCTCAATCCTCAATCCTCAATCCTCAACCATCAATCGTCAGTCTTCAAACCTCAATATTCAATCTTCAATCCTCAATCCTCAATCCTGAATCCTCAATACTCATACTTCATTCCTCAATACCCAATCCTCAATCTTCAATCCTCAATCCTCAATCCTCAATTCTCAATCCTCAATCCTCAGTCCTCAGCCCTTAAACCTCAATCTTCAGCCCTCAGCCCTCAACCTCAATCCTCAATACTCAATCCTCAATCCTCAACCTTCAATTCTCAATCCTCAATCCTCAGACCTCAAACATCAATACTCAACCATCAGTCCTCGTCCTCAATCCACAACCCTCAATCCTCACTCCTCAATCTTCAATCATCAATATTCAATGTTCAATCCTCAATCCTCAATCCTCGGACCTCAAACATGAATACTCAACCCTCAGTCCTCGTCCTCAATCCACAACACTTAATCCTCAATCCTCAATCTTCAATCATCAATATTCAATCTTCAGTCCTCAATCCTCAATCCTCAATCCTCAATCCTCAATCCTCAATGTTCAATCCGCAATACCCAATCCTCAATCCTCAATCCTCAATCCTCAATCCTCAGTACTCAATCCTCAATCCTCAATGTTCAATCCGCAATACCCAATCCACAATCCTCAATCCTCAATCCTCAATCCTCAATCCTCAATCCTCAATCCTCAATGTTCAATCCGCAATACCCAATCCTCAATCCTCAATACTCAATCCTCAATCCTCAATCATCAATCCTCAATCTTCAATCCTCAATACTCAGTCTTTAATCCTCAGTCCTCAGTCCTCAATCTTCAATCTTCAATCCTCAACCCGCAATCCTCAATCCTCAATCCTCAATCCTCAGTCCTCAATCCGCAATCTCAAATCCTCAATACTCAATCTTCAATCCTCAATCCTCAATCCTCAACCCTCAGTCCTCATTCTTCAATCCTCAATAACCAATCCTCAATCTTCAATCCGCATTCCTCAATCCTCAATTCTCAATCCTCAATCCTCAATCCTCAGACCTCAAACATCAATACTCAACCCTCAGTCCTCGTCCTCAATCCGCAACCCTCAATCCTCAATCCTCAATCTTCAATCATCAATATTCAATCTTCAGCCCTCAGTCCTCAACAATGAGTGGTCAATCCTCAATCCTCACTAGAGTATCCTCTGTTCAGAGCTTTCCATACGCAATACTCAATCTGCAATCTTCAAATCTCTATCCACAAACATCAATTCTCATCACTCAACCCTCAACACTCAGTCCCTAATCCTCAATCTTCAATCCTCAACCCTCAATCCTCAATCCTCAGACCTCAAACATCAATACTCAACCCTCAGTCCTCGTCCTCAACCCACAACGCTCAATCCTCAATCCTCAATCTTCAATCATCAACATTCAACCTCCAGTCCTCAATTCTCAATCCTCAATCCTCAATCCTCATTCCTCAATGTTCAATCAGCAATACCCAATCCTCAATCTTCAATCCTCAATCCTCAATCCTCAATCCTCTCTCCTCAATCCTCAATCCTCAGTCCTCAAACCTCATTCCTGAATCCTCAATCGTGAATCCTCAATCTTCAGACCTCAGTCCTCAACAATCAGTTGTCAATTCGCAATCCTCAATAGAATATCATCAATTCACAGTTTTCAATACTCAATACTGAATCTGTAATCTTTAAATCTCTATCCACAAACATCAATTCTCATCACTCAAACCTCAACACTCAGTCCCCAATCCTCAATCATCAATCCTCAATCCTCAATCCTCAATCCTCAATCCTCAACCTTCAATCCTCAATACTCAATCATCAATCCTCAAACCTCAATCCTCAATCCTCAATCCTCAACCCTCAGTCCTCATTCTTCAATCCTCAATAACCAATCCTCAATCTTCAATCCTCATTCCTCAATCCTCAATTCTCAATCCTCAATCCTCAATCCTCAGACCTCAAACATCAATACTCAACCCTCAGTCCTCGTCCTCAATACGCAACCCTCAATCCTCAATCCTCAATCTTCAATCATCAATATTCAATCTTCAATACTCAATCCTCAATCCTCAATCCTCAATCCTCAATAGAATATCCTCAATTCACAGTTTTCAATACTCAATACTCAATCTGTAATCTTCAAATCACTATCCACAAACATCAATTCTCATCACTCAACCCTCAACACTCAGTCCTCAATGTTCAATCCTCAATCCTCAATTCTCAACCTTCAATCCTCAATACTCAATCTATAATCCTCAATCCTCAATCCTCAATCTTCAGTCCTCAATCCAGAATACTCAATCCTCAATCCTCAATCCTCAATCCTCTATCATCAATCCTCAATCTTCAATACTCAATCCTCAATCCCCAATCCTCAATCCTCAATCCTCAATCCTCAATTATCAATCCTCAATCTTCAATCCGCAATACTCAATCTTTAATCCTCAATCTTCAATCCTCAATCCTCAATCCTCAACCCTCAATCCTCAATCCTCAGACCTCAAACATCAATACTCAACCCTCAGTCCTCGTCCTCAATCCACAACGCTCAATCCTCAATCCTCAATCTTCAATCATCAACATTCAATCTCCAGTCCTCAATCCTCAATCCTCAATCCTCAATCCTCATTCCTCAATGTTCAATCAGCAATACCCAATTCTCAATCTTCAATCCTCAATCCTCAATCCTCAATCCTCTCTCCTCAATCCTCAATCCTCAGTCCTCAAACCTCAATCCTGAATCCTCAATGTTCAGACCTCAGTCCTCAACAATCAGTTGTCAATTCTCAATCCTCAGTAGAATATCCTCAATTCACAGTTTTCAATACTCAATACTCAATCTGCAATCTTCAAATCTCCATCCACAAACATCAGTTCTCATCACTCAACACTCAACACTCAGTCCTCAATGTTCAATCCTCAATCCTCAATTCTCAATCTTCAATCCTCAATACTCAATCTTAAATCCTCAATCCTCAATCATCAATCCTCAATCTTCAACACTAAATCCTCAATCCTCAATCCTCAATACTCAATCCTCAATCCTCAATCATGAATCATCAATCTTCAATCCTCAATACTCAATCTTTAATCCTCAGTCCTCAATCCTGAATCTTCAATCTTCAATCCTCAACCCGCAATCCTCAATCCTCAATCCTCAATCCTCAGTCCTCAATCCGCAATATTCAATCCTCAATACTCAATATTCAATCCTCAATCTTCAATCCTCAGTCCTCAAACCTCAATTCTGAATTCTCAATCCTGAATCCTCAATCTTCAGCCCTCAGTCCTCAACAATCAGGTCACAATCCTCAATCCTCAATAGAATATCCTCAATTCACAATTTTCAATACTCAATACTCAATCTGCAATCTTCAAATCACTATCCACAAACATCAATTCTCATCACTCAACCCTCAACACTCAGTCCTCAACGTTCAATCCTCAAACCTCAATTCTCAACCTTCAATCCTCAATACTCAATCTATAATCCTCAATCCTCAATCCTCAATCCTCAATCTTCAATCCTCAATCCAGAATACTCAATCCTCAATCCTCAATCCTCAATCCTCTGTCATCAATCCTCAATCTTCAATACTCAATCCTCAATCCTCAATCCTCAATCCTCAATCCTCAATCCTCAATCATCAATCCTCAATCTTCAATCCTCAATACTCAATCCTTAATCCTCAATCTTCAATCCTCAATCCTCAATCCTCAACCCTCAATCCTCAATCCTCAGACCTCAAACATCAATACTCAACCCTCAGTCCTCGTCCTCAATCCACAACGCTCAATCCTCAATCCTCAATCTTCAATCATCAACATTCAATCTTCAGTCCTCAATTCTCAATCCTCAATCCTCAATCCTCATTCCTCAATGTTCAATCAGCAATACCCAATACCCAATCTTCAATCCTCAATCCTCAATCCTCAATCCTCTCTCCTCAATCCTCAATCCTCAGTCCTCAAACCTCAATCCTGAATCCTCAATCGTGAATCCTCAATCTTCAGACCTCAGTCCTCAACAATCAGTTGTCAATTCTCAATCCTCAATAGAATATCATCAATTCACAGTTTTCAATACTCAATACTGAATCTGTAATCTTTAAATCTCTATCCACAAACATCAATTCTCATCACTCAAACCTCAACACTCAGTCCCCAATCCTCAATCATCAATCCTCAATCCTCAATCCTCAATCCTCAATTCTCAACCTTCAATCCTCAATACTCAATCATCAATCCACAAACCTCAATCCTCAATCCTCAATCCTCAACCCTCAGTCATCATTCTTCAATCCTCAATAACCAATCCTCAATCTTCAATCCTCATTCCTCAATCCTCAATTCTCAATCCTCAATCCTCAATCCTCAGACCTCAAACATCAATACTCAACCCTCAGTCCTCGTCCTCAATCCGCAACACTCAATACTCAATCCTCAATCTTCAATCATCAATATTCAATCTTCAATCCTCAATACTCAGTCTTTAATCCTCAGTCCTCAATGCTCAATCTTCAATCTTCAATCCTCAACACGCAATCCTCAATCCTCAATCCTCAATCCTCAGTCCTCAATCCTCAATCTTCAATCATCAATATTCAATCTTCAATCCTCAATACTCAGTCTTTAATCCTCAGTCCTCAATGCTCAATCTTCAATCTTCAATCCTCAACACGCAATCCTCAATCCTCAATCCTCAATCCTCAGACCTCAATCCGCAATCTTAAATCCTCAATACTCAATCTTCAATCCTCAATTCTCAATACTCAACCCTCAGTCCTCATTCTTCAATCCTCAATAACCAATCCTCAATCTTCAATCCTCAATCCTCAATCTTCAATCCTCAATACTCAATCTTCAATCCTCAATCCTCAATCCTCAGTCCTCAAACCTCAATTCTGAATCCTCGATCCTGAATCCTCAATCTCCAGCCCTCAGTCCTGTACAATCAGGTGACAATCCTCAATCCTGAATAGAATACCCTCAATTCACAGTTTTCAATACTCAATACTCAATCTGCAATCTTCAAATCTCTATCCACAAACATCAATTCTCATCACTCAACACTCAACACTCAGTCCTCAATGTTCAATCCTCAATCCTCAATCCTCAATCCTCAATCTTCAATCCTCAATACTCAATCTTAAATACTCAATCCTCAATCCTCAATACCCAATCCTCAATCTTTAATCCTCAATCCTCAATCCTCAATCCTCAATTCTCAATCCTTAATCCTCAACCCTCAATCCTCAATCCTCAATCCTCAATCCTCAACCCTCAATCGTCAGTCTTCAAACCTCAATATTCAATCTTCAATCCTCAATCCTCAATCCTCAATCCTCAATCCTCATCCTTCAATCCTCAATACCCAATCCTCAATCTTCAATCCTCAATCCTCAATCCTCAATTCTCAATCCTCAATCCTCAGTCCTCAGTCCTTAAACCTCAATCCTCAACCCTCAGCCCTCATCCTCAATCCTCAACCCTCAATCCTCAATCCTCAATCTTCAATCCTCAATACTCAATCTTCAATCCTCAATCCTCAATCCTCAGTACTCAAACCTCAATCCTGAATCCGCAATCCTGAATCCTCAATCTCCACCCCCCAGTCCTGAACAATCAGGTGACAAACCTCAATCCTCAATAGAATATCCTCAATTCACAGTTTTCAATACTCAATACTCAATCTGCAATCTACAAATCTCTATCCACAAACATCAATTCTCATCACTCAATCCTCAACACTCAGTCCTCAATGTTCAATCCTCAATCCTCAATCCACAATCCACAATCGTCAATTTTCAATCCTCAATCCACAGTCCTCAATCTTCAATCGTCAATGCTCATTCCTCAATCCTCAATCCTCAGTCCTCAATCCTCAATCCTCAATCCTCAAACCTCAATCTTCAATCCTCAATCCTCAATCCTCACACCTCAAACATCAATTCTGCATCCTAAATCCTGAATCCTCAATACCCAATCCTCAATCCTCAATCCTCAATCCTCAATCATCAATCCTCAATCTTCAATACTCAATCCTCAATCCTCAATCCTCAATACTCAATCCTCAATCCTCAATCATCAATCCTCAATCTTCAATCCTCAATACTCAGTCTTTAATCCTCAGTCCTCAATCCTCAATCTTCAATCTTCAATCCTCAACACGCAATACTCAATCCTCAATCCTCAATACTCAATCCTCAATCCTCAATCATCAATCATCAATCTTCAATCCTCAATCCTCATTCCTCAATGTTCAATCCTCGATACCTAATCCTCAATCTTCAATCCTCAATCCTCAATCATCAATCCTCAATCCTCAATCCTCAATCCTCAGTCCTCAAACCACAATCCTGAATCCTCAATCCTGAATCCTCAATCTTCAGCCCTCAGTCCTCAACAATGAGTTGTCAATCCTCAATCCTCACTAGAGTATCCTCTGTTCAGAGCTTTCCATACGCAATACTCAATCTGTAATCTTCAAATCTCTATCCACAAACTTCAATTCTCATCACTCAACCCTCAACACTCAGTCCCTAATCCTCAATCTTCAATCCTCAATCCTCAACCCTCAATCCTCAATCCTCAATCTTCAATCCTCAATACTCAATCTTCAATCCTCAATCCTCAATCCTCAATCCTCAGTCCTCAAACCTCAATTCTGAATCCTCGATCCTGAATCCTCAATCTCCAGCCCTCAGTCCTGAACAATCTGGAGACAATCCTCAATCCTCAGTAGAATATCCCCAATTCACAGTTTTCAATACTCAATACTCAATCTGCAATCTTCAAATCTCCATCCACAAACATCAGTTCTCATCACTCAACACTCAACACTCAGTCCTCAATGTTCAATCCTCAATCCTCAATTCTCAATCTTCAATCCTCAATACTCAATCTTAAATCCTCAATCCTCAATCCTCAATACCCAATCCTCAATCTTCAATCCTCAATCCTCAATCATCAATCCTCAATCTTCAATACTCAATCCTCAATCCTCAATCCTCAGTCCTCAATTCTCAATCCTTAATCCTCAACCCTCAATCCTCAATCCTCAATCCTCAATCCTCAATCCTCAACCCTCAATCCTCAATCCTCAATCCTCAGTCCTCAAACCTCAATCCTGAAACCTCAATCCTGAATCCTCAATCTTCAGAACTCAGTCCTCAACAATCAGTTGTCAATTCTCAATCCTCAATAGAATATCATCAATTCACAGTTTTCAATACTCAATACTGAATCTGCAATCTTTAAATCTCTATCCACAAGCACCAATTCTCATCACTCAACCCTCAACAATCAGTCCCCAATCTTCAATATTCAATCCTCAATCCTCTATCCTCAATCCTCAACCTTCAATCCTCAATACTCAATCATCAATACTCAATCCTCAATCCTCAATCCTCAATCCTCAACCCTCAATCGTCAGCCTTCAAACCTCAATACTCAATCTTCAATCCTCAATCCTCAATCCTCAATCCTCAATCCTCATTCTTCAATCATCAATACCCAATCCTCAACCTTCAATACTCAATCCTCAATCCTCAATTCTCAATCCTCAATCCTCAGTCCTCAGCCCTCAAACCTCAATTCTGAATCCTCAATCCTGAATCCTGAATCTTCAGCCCTGAGTCCTCAACAATCAGTTGTCAATCCTGAATCCTCAACAGAATATCCTCAATTCACAGTTTTCAATGCTCAATTCACAATCTGCAACCTTCAAGCCTCTATCCACAAACATCAATTCTCATCACTCAACCCTCAACACTCAGTCCTCAATGTTCAATCCTCAATCCTCAATCCACAATCCACAATCGTCAATTTTCAATCCTCAATCCACAGTCCTCAACCTTCAATCGTCAATCCTCAACCCTCAATCCTCAATCCTCAATCTTCAATCCTCAATACTCAATCTTCAATCCTCAATCCTCAATCCTCAATCCTCAGTCCTCAAACCTCAATTCTGAATCCTCGATCCTGAATCCTCAATCTCCAGCGCTCAGTCCTGAACAATCAGGAGACAATCCTCAATCCTCAGTAGAATATCCTCAATTCACAGTTTTCAATACTCAATACTCAATCTGCAATCTTCAAATCTCCATCCACAAACATCAGTTCTCATCACTCAGCACTCAACACTCAGTCCTCAATGTTCAATCCTCAATCCTCAATTCTCAACCTTCAATGCTCAATACTCAATCTTAAATCCTCAATCCTCAATCCTCAATACCCAATCCTCAATCTTCAATCCTCAATCCTCAATCATCAATCCTCAATCTTCAATACCCAATCCTCAATCCTCAATCCTCAATACTCAATCCTCAATCCTCAATCACCAATCATCAATCTTCAATCCTCAATACTCAATCTTTAATCCTCAGTCCTCAATCCTGAATCTTCAATCTTCAATCCTCAACCCGCAATCCTCAATCCTCAATCCTCAATCCTCAGTCCTCAATCCGCAATATTCAATCCTCAATACTCAATCTTCAATCCTCAATCTTCAATCCTCAGTCCTCAAACCTCAATTCTGAATTCTCAATCCTGAATCCTCAATCTTCAGTCCTCAGTGCTCAACAATCAGGTGACAATCCTCAATCCTCAATAGAATATCCTCAATTCACAATTTTCAATACTCAATACTCAATCTGCAATCTTCAAATCACTATCCACAAACATCAATTCTCATCACTCAACCCTCAACACTCAGTCCTCAATGTTCAATCCTCAATCCTCAATTCTCAACCTTCAATCCTCAATACTCAATCTATAATCCTCAATCCTCAATCCTCAATCCTCAATCTTCAATTCTCAATCCAGAATACTCAATCCTCAATCCTCAATCCTCAATCCTCTATCATCAATCCTCAATCTTCAATACTCAATCCTCAATCCTCAATCCTCAATCCTCAATCCTCAATCCTCAATCATCAATCCTCAATCTTCAATCCTCAATACTCAATCTTTAATCCTCAATCTTCAATCCTCAATCCTCAATCCTCAACCCTCAATCCTCAATCCTCAGACCTCAAACATCAATACTCAACCCTCAGTCCTCGTCCTCAATCCACAACGCTCAATCCTCAATCCTCAATCTTCAATCATCAACGTTCAATCTCCAGTCCTCAATCCTCAATCCTCAATCCTCAATCCTCATTCCTCAATGTTCAATCAGCAATACCCAATTCTCAATCTTCAATCCTCAATCCTCAATCCTCAATCCTCTCTCCTCAATCCTCAATCCTCAGTCCTCAAACCTCAATCCTGAATCCTCAATCTTCAGACCTCAGTCCTCAACAATCAGTTGTCAATTCTCAATCCTCAATAGAATATCATCAATTCACAGTTTTCAATACTCAATACTCAATCTGTAATCTTTAAATCTCTATCCACAAACATCAATTCTCATCATTCAAACCTCAACACTCAGTCCCCAATCCTCAATCATCAATCCTCATTCCTCAATCCTCAATTCTCAATCCTCAATCCTCAATCCTCAGACCTCAAACATCAATACTCAACCCTCAGTCCTCGTCCTCAATCCGCAACCCTCAATCCTCAATCCTCAATCTTCAATCATCAATATTCAATCTTCAATACTCAATACTCAATCCTCAATCCTCAATCCTCAATCCTCAATCCTCAATGTTCAATCCTCGATACCCAATCCTCAATCTTCAATCCTCAATCCTCAATCATCAATCCTCAATACTCAATCCTCAATCCTCAGTCCTCAAACCACAATCCTGAATCCTCAATCCTGAATCCTCAATCTTCAGCCCTCAGTCCTCAACAATCAGTTGTCAATCCTCAATCCTCACTAGAGTATCCTCTGTCCAGAGGTTTCCATACGCAATACTCAATCTGCAATCTTCAAATCTCTACCCACAAACATCAATTCTCATCACTCAACCCTCAACACTCAGTCCCCAATCCTCAATCTTCAATCCTCAATCCTCAACCCTCAATCCTCAATCCTCAATCTTCAATCCTCAATACACAATCTTCAATCCTCAATCCTCAATCCTCAATCCTCAGTCCTCAAACCTCAATTCTGAATCCTCGATCCTGAATCCTCAATCACCAGCCCTCAGTCCTGAACAATCAGGTGACAATCCTCAATCCTCAGTAGAATATCCTCAATTCACAGTTTTCAATACTCAATACTCAATCTGCAATCTTCAAGTCTCTATCCACAAACATCAGTTCTCATCACTCAACACTCAACACTCAGTCCTCAATGTTCAATCCTCAATCCTCAATTCTCAATCTTCAATCCTCAATACTCAATCTTAAATCCTCAATCCTCAATCCTCAATACCCAATCCTCAATCTTCAATCCTCAATCTTCAATCCTCAACTCTCAATCCTCAATCCTCAACCCTCAATCCTCAATCCTCAATCCTCAATCCTCAATCCTCAACCATCAATCGTCAGTCTTCAAACCTCAATATTCAATCTTCAATCCTCAATCCTCAATCCTGAATCCTCAATACTCATACTTCATTCCTCAATACCCAATCCTCAATCTTCAATCCTCAATCCTCAATCCTCAATTCTCAATCCTCAATCCTCAGTCCTCAGCCCTTAAACCTCAATCTTCAGCCCTCAGCCCTCAACCTCAATCCTCAATACTCAATCCTCAATCCTCAACCTTCAATTCTCAATCCTCAATCCTCAGACCTCAAACATCAATACTCAACCATCAGTCCTCGTCCTCAATCCACAACCCTCAATCCTCACTCCTCAATCTTCAATCATCAATATTCAATGTTCAATCCTCAATCCTCAATCCTCGGACCTCAAACATGAATACTCAACCCTCAGTCCTCGTCCTCAATCCACAACACTTAATCCTCAATCCTCAATCTTCAATCATCAATATTCAATCTTCAGTCCTCAATCCTCAATCCTCAATCCTCAATCCTCAATCCTCAATGTTCAATCCGCAATACCCAATCCTCAATCCTCAATCCTCAATCCTCAATCCTCAGTACTCAATCCTCAATCCTCAATGTTCAATCCGCAATACCCAATCCACAATCCTCAATCCTCAATCCTCAATCCTCAATCCTCAATCCTCAATCCTCAATGTTCAATCCGCAATACCCAATCCTCAATCCTCAATACTCAATCCTCAATCCTCAATCATCAATCCTCAATCTTCAATCCTCAATACTCAGTCTTTAATCCTCAGTCCTCAGTCCTCAATCTTCAATCTTCAATCCTCAACCCGCAATCCTCAATCCTCAATCCTCAATCCTCAGTCCTCAATCCGCAATCTCAAATCCTCAATACTCAATCTTCAATCCTCAATCCTCAATCCTCAACCCTCAGTCCTCATTCTTCAATCCTCAATAACCAATCCTCAATCTTCAATCCGCATTCCTCAATCCTCAATTCTCAATCCTCAATCCTCAATCCTCAGACCTCAAACATCAATACTCAACCCTCAGTCCTCGTCCTCAATCCGCAACCCTCAATCCTCAATCCTCAATCTTCAATCATCAATATTCAATCTTCAGCCCTCAGTCCTCAACAATGAGTGGTCAATCCTCAATCCTCACTAGAGTATCCTCTGTTCAGAGCTTTCCATACGCAATACTCAATCTGCAATCTTCAAATCTCTATCCACAAACATCAATTCTCATCACTCAACCCTCAACACTCAGTCCCTAATCCTCAATCTTCAATCCTCAACCCTCAATCCTCAATCCTCAGACCTCAAACATCAATACTCAACCCTCAGTCCTCGTCCTCAACCCACAACGCTCAATCCTCAATCCTCAATCTTCAATCATCAACATTCAACCTCCAGTCCTCAATTCTCAATCCTCAATCCTCAATCCTCATTCCTCAATGTTCAATCAGCAATACCCAATCCTCAATCTTCAATCCTCAATCCTCAATCCTCAATCCTCTCTCCTCAATCCTCAATCCTCAGTCCTCAAACCTCATTCCTGAATCCTCAATCGTGAATCCTCAATCTTCAGACCTCAGTCCTCAACAATCAGTTGTCAATTCGCAATCCTCAATAGAATATCATCAATTCACAGTTTTCAATACTCAATACTGAATCTGTAATCTTTAAATCTCTATCCACAAACATCAATTCTCATCACTCAAACCTCAACACTCAGTCCCCAATCCTCAATCATCAATCCTCAATCCTCAATCCTCAATCCTCAATCCTCAACCTTCAATCCTCAATACTCAATCATCAATCCTCAAACCTCAATCCTCAATCCTCAATCCTCAACCCTCAGTCCTCATTCTTCAATCCTCAATAACCAATCCTCAATCTTCAATCCTCATTCCTCAATCCTCAATTCTCAATCCTCAATCCTCAATCCTCAGACCTCAAACATCAATACTCAACCCTCAGTCCTCGTCCTCAATACGCAACCCTCAATCCTCAATCCTCAATCTTCAATCATCAATATTCAATCTTCAATACTCAATCCTCAATCCTCAATCCTCAATCCTCAATAGAATATCCTCAATTCACAGTTTTCAATACTCAATACTCAATCTGTAATCTTCAAATCACTATCCACAAACATCAATTCTCATCACTCAACCCTCAACACTCAGTCCTCAATGTTCAATCCTCAATCCTCAATTCTCAACCTTCAATCCTCAATACTCAATCTATAATCCTCAATCCTCAATCCTCAATCTTCAGTCCTCAATCCAGAATACTCAATCCTCAATCCTCAATCCTCAATCCTCTATCATCAATCCTCAATCTTCAATACTCAATCCTCAATCCCCAATCCTCAATCCTCAATCCTCAATCCTCAATTATCAATCCTCAATCTTCAATCCGCAATACTCAATCTTTAATCCTCAATCTTCAATCCTCAATCCTCAATCCTCAACCCTCAATCCTCAATCCTCAGACCTCAAACATCAATACTCAACCCTCAGTCCTCGTCCTCAATCCACAACGCTCAATCCTCAATCCTCAATCTTCAATCATCAACATTCAATCTCCAGTCCTCAATCCTCAATCCTCAATCCTCAATCCTCATTCCTCAATGTTCAATCAGCAATACCCAATTCTCAATCTTCAATCCTCAATCCTCAATCCTCAATCCTCTCTCCTCAATCCTCAATCCTCAGTCCTCAAACCTCAATCCTGAATCCTCAATGTTCAGACCTCAGTCCTCAACAATCAGTTGTCAATTCTCAATCCTCAGTAGAATATCCTCAATTCACAGTTTTCAATACTCAATACTCAATCTGCAATCTTCAAATCTCCATCCACAAACATCAGTTCTCATCACTCAACACTCAACACTCAGTCCTCAATGTTCAATCCTCAATCCTCAATTCTCAATCTTCAATCCTCAATACTCAATCTTAAATCCTCAATCCTCAATCATCAATCCTCAATCTTCAACACTAAATCCTCAATCCTCAATCCTCAATACTCAATCCTCAATCCTCAATCATGAATCATCAATCTTCAATCCTCAATACTCA
Source organism: Calliopsis andreniformis (assembly GCF_051401765.1). Lineage (NCBI taxonomy): Eukaryota > Metazoa > Arthropoda > Insecta > Hymenoptera > Andrenidae > Calliopsis > Calliopsis andreniformis. Next base: position 2,752,789 of record NW_027480468.1, on the reverse strand, counting down.
ATCTTTAATCCTCAGTCCTCAATCCTGAATCTTCAATCTTCAATCCTCAACCCGCAATCCTCAATCCTCAATCCTCAATCCTCAGTCCTCAATCCGCAATATTCAATCCTCAATACTCAATATTCAATCCTCAATCTTCAATCCTCAGTCCTCAAACCTCAATTCTGAATTCTCAATCCTGAATCCTCAATCTTCAGCCCTCAGTCCTCAACAATCAGGTCACAATCCTCAATCCTCAATAGAATATCCTCAATTCACAATTTTCAATACTCAATACTCAATCTGCAATCTTCAAATCACTATCCACAAACATCAATTCTCATCACTCAACCCTCAACACTCAGTCCTCAACGTTCAATCCTCAAACCTCAATTCTCAACCTTCAATCCTCAATACTCAATCTATAATCCTCAATCCTCAATCCTCAATCCTCAATCTTCAATCCTCAATCCAGAATACTCAATCCTCAATCCTCAATCCTCAATCCTCTGTCATCAATCCTCAATCTTCAATACTCAATCCTCAATCCTCAATCCTCAATCCTCAATCCTCAATCCTCAATCATCAATCCTCAATCTTCAATCCTCAATACTCAATCCTTAATCCTCAATCTTCAATCCTCAATCCTCAATCCTCAACCCTCAATCCTCAATCCTCAGACCTCAAACATCAATACTCAACCCTCAGTCCTCGTCCTCAATCCACAACGCTCAATCCTCAATCCTCAATCTTCAATCATCAACATTCAATCTTCAGTCCTCAATTCTCAATCCTCAATCCTCAATCCTCATTCCTCAATGTTCAATCAGCAATACCCAATACCCAATCTTCAATCCTCAATCCTCAATCCTCAATCCTCTCTCCTCAATCCTCAATCCTCAGTCCTCAAACCTCAATCCTGAATCCTCAATCGTGAATCCTCAATCTTCAGACCTCAGTCCTCAACAATCAGTTGTCAATTCTCAATCCTCAATAGAATATCATCAATTCACAGTTTTCAATACTCAATACTGAATCTGTAATCTTTAAATCTCTATCCACAAACATCAATTCTCATCACTCAAACCTCAACACTCAGTCCCCAATCCTCAATCATCAATCCTCAATCCTCAATCCTCAATCCTCAATTCTCAACCTTCAATCCTCAATACTCAATCATCAATCCACAAACCTCAATCCTCAATCCTCAATCCTCAACCCTCAGTCATCATTCTTCAATCCTCAATAACCAATCCTCAATCTTCAATCCTCATTCCTCAATCCTCAATTCTCAATCCTCAATCCTCAATCCTCAGACCTCAAACATCAATACTCAACCCTCAGTCCTCGTCCTCAATCCGCAACACTCAATACTCAATCCTCAATCTTCAATCATCAATATTCAATCTTCAATCCTCAATACTCAGTCTTTAATCCTCAGTCCTCAATGCTCAATCTTCAATCTTCAATCCTCAACACGCAATCCTCAATCCTCAATCCTCAATCCTCAGTCCTCAATCCTCAATCTTCAATCATCAATATTCAATCTTCAATCCTCAATACTCAGTCTTTAATCCTCAGTCCTCAATGCTCAATCTTCAATCTTCAATCCTCAACACGCAATCCTCAATCCTCAATCCTCAATCCTCAGACCTCAATCCGCAATCTTAAATCCTCAATACTCAATCTTCAATCCTCAATTCTCAATACTCAACCCTCAGTCCTCATTCTTCAATCCTCAATAACCAATCCTCAATCTTCAATCCTCAATCCTCAATCTTCAATCCTCAATACTCAATCTTCAATCCTCAATCCTCAATCCTCAGTCCTCAAACCTCAATTCTGAATCCTCGATCCTGAATCCTCAATCTCCAGCCCTCAGTCCTGTACAATCAGGTGACAATCCTCAATCCTGAATAGAATACCCTCAATTCACAGTTTTCAATACTCAATACTCAATCTGCAATCTTCAAATCTCTATCCACAAACATCAATTCTCATCACTCAACACTCAACACTCAGTCCTCAATGTTCAATCCTCAATCCTCAATCCTCAATCCTCAATCTTCAATCCTCAATACTCAATCTTAAATACTCAATCCTCAATCCTCAATACCCAATCCTCAATCTTTAATCCTCAATCCTCAATCCTCAATCCTCAATTCTCAATCCTTAATCCTCAACCCTCAATCCTCAATCCTCAATCCTCAATCCTCAACCCTCAATCGTCAGTCTTCAAACCTCAATATTCAATCTTCAATCCTCAATCCTCAATCCTCAATCCTCAATCCTCATCCTTCAATCCTCAATACCCAATCCTCAATCTTCAATCCTCAATCCTCAATCCTCAATTCTCAATCCTCAATCCTCAGTCCTCAGTCCTTAAACCTCAATCCTCAACCCTCAGCCCTCATCCTCAATCCTCAACCCTCAATCCTCAATCCTCAATCTTCAATCCTCAATACTCAATCTTCAATCCTCAATCCTCAATCCTCAGTACTCAAACCTCAATCCTGAATCCGCAATCCTGAATCCTCAATCTCCACCCCCCAGTCCTGAACAATCAGGTGACAAACCTCAATCCTCAATAGAATATCCTCAATTCACAGTTTTCAATACTCAATACTCAATCTGCAATCTACAAATCTCTATCCACAAACATCAATTCTCATCACTCAATCCTCAACACTCAGTCCTCAATGTTCAATCCTCAATCCTCAATCCACAATCCACAATCGTCAATTTTCAATCCTCAATCCACAGTCCTCAATCTTCAATCGTCAATGCTCATTCCTCAATCCTCAATCCTCAGTCCTCAATCCTCAATCCTCAATCCTCAAACCTCAATCTTCAATCCTCAATCCTCAATCCTCACACCTCAAACATCAATTCTGCATCCTAAATCCTGAATCCTCAATACCCAATCCTCAATCCTCAATCCTCAATCCTCAATCATCAATCCTCAATCTTCAATACTCAATCCTCAATCCTCAATCCTCAATACTCAATCCTCAATCCTCAATCATCAATCCTCAATCTTCAATCCTCAATACTCAGTCTTTAATCCTCAGTCCTCAATCCTCAATCTTCAATCTTCAATCCTCAACACGCAATACTCAATCCTCAATCCTCAATCCTCAGTCCTCAATCCGCAATCTTAAATCCTCAATACTCAATCTTCAATCCTCAATTCCCAATACTCAACCCTCAGTCCTCATTCTTCAATCCTCAATAACCAATCCTCAATCTTCAATCCTCATTCCTCAATCCTCAATCCTCAGTCCTCAAACCACAATCCTGAATCCTCAATCCTGAATCCTCAATCTTCAGCCCTCAGTCCTCAACAATCAGTGGTCAATCCTCAATCCTCACTAGAATATCCTCAGTTCAGAGCTTTCCATACGCAATACTCAATCTGCAATCTTCAAATCTCTATCCACAAACATCAATTCTCATCACTCAACCCTCAACACTCAGTCCCCAATCCTCAACTTTCAATCCTCAATCCTCAACCCTCAATCCTCAATCTTCAATCTTCAATCCTCAATACTCAATCTTCAATCCTCAATCCTCAATCCTCAGTCCTCAAACCTCAATTCTGAATCCTCGATCCTGAATCCTCAATCTCCAGCCCTCAGTCCTGTACAATCAGGTGACAATCCTCAATCCTCAATAGAATACCCTCAATTCACAGTTTTCAATACTCAATACTCAATCTGCAATCTTCAAATCTCTATCCACAAACATCAATTCTCATCACTCAACACTCAACACTCAGTCCTCAATGTTCAATCCTCAATCCTCAATCCTCAATCCTCAATCTTCAATCCTCAATACTCAATCTTAAATACTCAATCCTCAATCCTCAATACCCAATCCTCAATCTTTAATCCTCAATCCTCAATCCTCAATCCTCAATTCTCAATCCTTAATCCTCAACCCTCAATCGTCAGTCTTCAAACCTCAATATTCAATCTTCAATCCTCAATCCTCAATCCTCAATCCTCAATCCTCATCCTTGAATCCTCAATACCCAATCCTCAATCTTCAATCCTCAATCCTCAATCCTCAATTCACAATCCTCAATCCTCAGTCCTCAGTCCTTAAACCTCAATCCTCATCCTTCAATCCTCAATACCCAATCCTCAATCTTAAATCGTCAATCCTCAATCCTCAATACCCAATCCTCAATCTTCAATCCTCAACCCTCAATCCTCAATCCTCAATTCTCAATCCTTAATCCTCAACCCTCAATCCTCAATCCTCAATCCTCAATCCTCAATCCTCAACCCTCAATCGTCAGTCTTCAAACCTCAATATTCAATCTTCAATCCTCAATCCTCAATCCTCAATCCTCAATCCTCAATCCTCATCCTTCAATCCTCAATACCCAATCCTCAATCTTCAATCCTCAATCCTCAATCCTCAATTCTCAATCCTCAATCCTCAGTCCTCAGTCCTTAAACCTCAATCCTCAACCCTCAGCCCTCATCCTCAATCCTCAACCCTCAATCCTCAATCCTCAATCTTCAATCCTCAATACTCAATCTTAAATCCTCAATCCTCAATCCTCAATACCCAATCCACAACCTTCAATCCTCAATGTTCAATCCGCAATACAAAATCCTCAATCTTCAATCCTCAATCCTCAATCCTCAATCCTCAATCATCAATCCTCAATCTTCAATACTCAATCCTCAATCCTCAATCCTCAATACTCAATCCTCAATCCTCAATCATCAATCCTCAATCTTCAATCCTCAATACTCAGTCTTTAATCCTCAGTCCTCAATCCTCAATCTTCAATCTTCAATCCTCAACACGCAATCCTCAATCCTCAATCCTCAACCCTCAGTCCTCAATCCGCAATCTTAAATCCTCAATACTCAATCTTCAATCCTCAAACCTCAATCCTCAATCCTCAATCCTCAATCCTCAATCCACAGTCCTCAAACTACAATCCTGAATCCTCAATCCTGAATCCTCAATCTTCAACCCTCAGTCCTCAACAATCAGTTGTCAATCCTCAATCCTCACTAGAATATCCTCAGTTGAGAGCTTTCCATACGCAATACTCAATCTGCAATCTTCAAATCTCTATCCACAAACATCAACTCTCATCACTCAGCCCTCAACACTCAGACCCCAATCCTCAATCTTCAATCCTCAATCCTCAGTCCTCAGCCCTCAAACCCCAATTCTGAATCCTCAATCCTGAATCCTCAATCTTCAGCCCTGAGTCCTCAACAATCAGGTGTCAATCCTGTATCCTCAACAGAATATCCTCATCTCACAGTTTTCAATGCTCAATTCACAATCTGCAACCTTCAAGCCTCTATCCACAAACATCAATTCTCATCACACAACCCTCAACACTCAGTCCTCAATCCTCAGTCCTCAAACCTCAATCCTGAATCCTCAATCCTGAATCCTCAATCTCCAGCCCCCAGTCCTGAACAATCAGGTGACAAACCTCAATCCTCAATAGAATATCCTCAATTCACAGTTTTCAATACTCAATACTCAATCTGCAATCTACAAATCTCTATCCACAAACATCAATACTCATCACTCAACACTCAACACTCAGTCCTCAATGTTCAATCCTCAATCCTCAATTCTCAATCTTCAATCCTCAATACTCAATCTTAAATCCTCAATCCTCAATCCTCAATACCCAATCCACAATCTTCAATCCTCAATCCTCAATCCTCAATTCTCAATCCCCAACCCTCCATCCTCAATCCTCAATCTTCAATCATCAATATTCAATCTTCAATCCTCAATCCTCAATCCTCAGTCCTCAAACCTCAATTCTGAATCCTCGATCCTGAATCCTCAATCTCCAGCCCTCAGTCCTGTACAATCAGGTGACAATCCTCAATCCTCAATAGAATACCCTCAATTCACAGTTTTCAATACTCAATACTCAATCTGCAATCTTCAAATCCCTATCCACAAACATCAATTCTCATCACTCAACACTCAACACTCAGTCCTCAATGTTCAATCCTCAATCCTCAATCCCCAATCCTCAATCTTCAATCCTCAATACTCAATCTTAAATCCTCAATCCTCAATCCTCAATACCCAATCCTCAATCTTTAATCCTCAATCCTCAATCCTCAATCCTCAATTCTCAATCCTTAATCCTCAACCCTCAATCCTCAATCCTCAATCCTCAATCCTCAATCCTCAACCCTCAATCGTCAGTCTTCAAACCTCAATATTCAATCTTCAATCCTCAATCCTCAATCCTCAATCCTCAATCCTCATCCTTCAATCCTCAATACCCAATCCTCAATCTTCAATCCTCAATCCTCAATCCTCAATTCTCAATCCTCAATCCTCAGTCCTCAGTCCTTAAACTTCAATCCTCAACCCTCAGCCCTCATCCTCAATCCTCAACCCTCAATCCTCAATCCTCAATCTTCAATCCTCAATACTCAATCTTCAATCCTCAATCCTCAATCCTCAGTACTCAAACCTCAATTCTGAATCCTCAATCCTGAATCCTCAATCTTCAGCCCTCAGTCCTCAACAATCAGGTGACAATCCTCAATCCTCAATAGAATATCCTCAATTCACAGATTTCAATACTCAATACTCAATCTGCAATCTTCACATCTCTATCCACAAACATCAATTCTCATCACTCAACCCTCAACACTCAGTCCTCAACGTTCAATCCTCAATCCTCAATTCTCAATCTTCAATCCTCAATCCTCAATCATCAACCCTCAATCTTCAATACTCAATCCTCAATCCTCAGTCCTCAATCCCCAATCCTCAATCCTCAATCATCAATCCTCAATCTTCAATCCTCAATACTCAATCTTTAATCCTCAGTCCTCAATCCTCGATCTTCAATCTTCATTCCTCAATCCTCATTCATCAATCCTCAATCTTCAATCCTCAATACTCAATCTTCATTCCTCAATCCTCAATCCTCAACCCTCAGTCCTCATTCTTCAATCCTCAATAACCAATCCTCAATCTTCAATCCTCAATCCTCAATCCTCAATTCTCAATCCTCAATCCTCAATCCTCAGACCTCAAACATCAATACTCAACCCTCAGTCCTCGTCCTCAATCCACAACACTCAATCCTCAATCCTCAATCTTCAATCATCAATATTCAATCTTCAATTCTCAATCCTCAATCCTCAATCCTCAATCCTCAATCCTCAATGTTCAATCCTCAATACCCAATCCTCAATCTTCAATCCTCAAACCTCAATCCTCAATCCTCAATCCTCAATCCTCAATCCTCAGTCCCCAAACCACAATCCTGAATCCTCAATCCTGAATCCTCAATCTTCAACCCTCAGTCCTCAACAATCAGTTGTCAATCCTCAATCCTCACTAGAATATCCTCAGTTGAGAGCTTTCCATACGCAATACTCAATCTGCAATCTTCAAATCTCTATCCACAAACATCAACTCTCATCACTCAGCCCTCAACACTCAGTCCCCAATCCTCAATCTTCAAACCTCAATCCTCAACACTGAATCCTCAATCCTCAATCTTCAATCCTCAATACTCAATCTTCAATACTCAATCCTCAATCCTCAGTCCTCAAACCTCAATCCTGAATCCTCAATCCTGAATCCTCAATCTCCAGCCCCCAGTCCTGAACAATCAGGTGACAAACCTCAATCCTCAATAGAATATCCTCAATTCACAGTTTTTAATACTCAATACTCAATCTGCAATATACAAATCTCTATCCACAAACATCAATTCTCATCACTCAACACTCAACACTCAGTCCTCAATGTTCAATCCTCAATCCTCAATTATCAATCTTCAATCCTCAATACTCAATCTTAAATCCTCAATCCTCAATCCTCAATACCCAATCCACAATCTTCAATCCTCAATCCCCAATCCTCAATTCTCAATCCTCAACCCTCCATCCTCAATCCTCAATCTTCAATCATCAATATTCAATCTTCAGTCCTCAATCCTCAATCCTCAATCCTCAATCCTCAATCCTCAATCCTCAATGTTCAATCCGCAATACAAAATCCTCAATCTTCAATCCTCAATCCTCAATCCTCAATCCTCAATCATCAATCCTCAATCTTCAATACTCAATCCTCAATCCTCAATCCTCAATCCTCAATCCTGAATCCTCAATCATCAATCCTCAATCTTCAATCCTCAATACTCAATCTTTAATCCTCAATCTTCAATCCGCAATCCTCAATCCTCAACCCTCAATCCTCAATCCTCAGACCTCAAACATCAATACTCAACCCTCAGTCCTCGTCCTCAATCCACAACGCTCAATCTTCAATCCTCAATCTTCAATCATCAACATTCAACCTTCAGTCCTCAATCCTCAATCCTCAATCCTCAATCCTCATTCCTCAAACCTCAATCCTGAAACCTCAATCCTGAATCCTCAATCTTCAGAACTCAGTCCTCAACAATCAGTTGTCAATTCTCAATCCTCAATAGAATATCATCAATTCACAGTTTTCAATACTCAATACTGAATCTGCAATCTTTAAATCTCTATCCACAAGCACCAATTCTCATCACTCAACCTTCAACACTCAGTCCCCAATCTTCAATATTCAATCCTCAATCCTCAATCCTCAATCCTCAGTCCTCAACCTTCAATCCTTAATACTCAATCATCAATACTCAATCCTCAATCCTCAATCCTCAATCCTCAATCTTCAATCCTCAATACTCAATCTTCATTCCTCAATCCTCAATCCTCAACCCTCAGTCCTCATTCTTCAATCCTCAATAACCAATCCTCAATCTTCAATACTCAATCATCAATCCTCAATTCTCAATCCTCAATCCTCAGTCCTCAGCCGTCAAACCTCAATTCTGAATCCTCAATCCTGAATCCTCAATCTTCAGCCCTGAGTCCTCAACAATCAGTTGTCAATCCTGAATCCTCAACAGGATATCCTCAATTCACAGTTTTCAATGCTCAATTCACAATCTGCAACCTTCAAGCCTCTATCCACAAACATCAATTCTCATCACTCAACCCTCAACACTCAGTCCTCAACGTTCAATCCTCAATCCTCAATTCTCAATCTTCAATCCTCAATCCTCAATCATCAATCCTCAATCTTCAATACTCAATCCTCAATCCTCAGTCCTCAATCCCCAATCCTCAATCCTCAATCATCAATCCTCAATCTTCAATCCTCAATACTCAATCTTTAATCCTCAGTCCTCAATCCTCAATCTTCAATCTTCATTCCTCAATCCTCATTCCTCAATCCTCAATCTTCAATCCTCAATACTCAATCTTCATTCCTCAATCCTCAATCCTCAACCCTCAGTCCTCGTCCTTCAATCCTCAACAACCAATCCTCAATCTTCAATCCTCAATCCTCAATCCTCAATTCTCAATCCTCAATCCTCAATCCTCAGACCTCAAGCATCAATACTCAACCCTCAGTCCTCGTCCTCAATCCACAACACTCAATCCTCAATACTCAATCTTCAATCATCAATATTCAATCTTCAATTCTCAATCCTCAATCCTCAATCCTCAATCCTCAATCCTCAATGTTCAATCCTCAATACCCAATCCTCAATCTTCAATCCTCAAACCTCAATCCTCAATCCTCAATCCTCAATCCTCAATCCTCAGTCCTCAAACCACAATCCTGAATCCTCAATCCTGAATCCTCAATCTTCAACCCTCAGTCCTCAACAATCAGTTGTCAATCCTCAATCCTCACTAGAATATCCTCAGTTGAGGGCTTTCCATACGCAATACTCAATCTGCAATCTTCAAATCTCTACCCACAAACATCAACTCTCATCACTCAGCCCTCAACACTCAGTCCCCAGTCCTCAATCTTCAATCCTCAATCCTCAACACTGAATCCTCAATCCTCAATCTTCAATCCTCAATACTCAATCTTCAATACTCAATCCTCAATCCTCAGTCCTCAAACCTCAATCCTGAATCCTCAATCCTGAATCCTCAATCTCCAGCCCCCAGTCCTGAACAATCAGGTGACAAACCTCAATCCTCAATAGAATATCCTCAATTCACAGTTTTCAATACTCAATACTCAATCTGCAATATACAAATCTCTATCCACAAACATCAATTCTCATCACTCAACACTCAACCCTCAGTCCACAATGTTCAATCCTCAATCCTCAATTATCAATCTTCAATCCTCAATACTCAATCTTAAATCCTCAATCCTCAATCCTCAATACCCAATCCACAATCTTCAATCCTCAATCCCCAATCCTCAATTCTCAATCCTCAACCCCTCATCCTCAATCCTCAATCTTCAATCATCAATATTCAATCTTCAGTCCTCAATCCTCAATCCTCAATCCTCAATCCTCAATCCTCAATCCTCAATGTTCAATCCGCAATACAAAATCCTCAATCTTCAATCCTCAATCCTCAATCCTCAATCCTCAATCATCAATCCTCAATCTTCAATACTCAATCCTCAATCCTCAATCCTCAATACTCAATCCTCAATCCTCAATCATCAATCCTCAATCTTCAATCCTCAATACTCAGTCTTTAATCCTCAGTCCTCAATCCTCAATCTTCAATCTTCAATCCTCAACACGCAATCCTCAATCCTCAATCCTCAACCCTCAGTCCTCAATCCGCAATCTTAAATCCTCAATACTCAATCTTCAATCCTCAATTCTCAATACTCAACCCTCAGTCCTCATTCTTCAATCCTCAATAACCAATCCTCAATCTTCAATCCTCATTTCTCAATCCTCAATCCTCAGTCCTCAAACCACAATCCTGAATCCTCAATCCTGAATCCTCAATCTTCAGCCCTCAGTCCTCAACAATCAGTTGTCAATCCTCAATCCTCACTAGAATATCCTCAGTTCAGAGCTTTCCATACGCAATACTCAATCTGCAATCTTCAAATCTCTATCCACAAACATCAATTCTCATCACTCAACCCTCAACACTCAGTCCCTAATCCTCAATCTTCAATCCTCAACCCTCAATCCTCAATCCTCAGACCTCAAACATCAATACTCAACCCTCAGTCCTCGTCCTCAACCCACAACGCTCAATCCTCAATCCTCAATCTTCAATCATCAACATTCAACCTCCAGTCCTCAATTCTCAATCCTCAATCCTCAATCCTCATTCCTCAATGTTCAATCAGCAATACCCAATCCTCAATCTTCAATCCTCAATCCTCAATCCTCAATCCTCTCTCCTCAATCCTCAATCCTCAGTCCTCAAACCTCATTCCTGAATCCTCAATCGTGAATCCTCAATCTTCAGAGCTCAGTCCTCAACAATCAGTTGTCAATTCTCAATCCTCAATAGAATATCATCAATTCACAGTTTTCAATACTCAATACTGAATCTGTAATCTTTAAATCTCTATCCACAAACATCAATTCTCATCACTCAAACCTCAACACTCAGTCCCCAATCCTCAATCATCAATCCTCAATCCTCAATCCTCAATCCTCAATCCTCAACCTTCAATTCTCAATACTCAATCATCAATCCTCAAACCTCAATCCTCAATCCTCAATCCTCAACCCTCAGTCCTCATTCTTCAATCCTCAATAACCAATCCTCAATCTTCAATCCTCATTCCTCAATCCTCAATTCTCAATCCTCAATCCTCAATCCTCAGACCTCAAACATCAATACTCAACCCTCAGTCCTCGTCCTCAATACGCAACCCTCAATCCTCAATCCTCAATCTTCAATCATCAATATTCAATCTTCAATACTCAATCCTCAATCCTCAATCCTCAATCCTCAATAGAATATCCTCAATTCACAGTTTTCAATACTCAATACTCAATCTGTAATCTTCAAATCACTATCCACAAACATCAATTCTCATCACTCAACCCTCAACACTCAGTCCTCAATGTTCAATCCTCAATCCTCAATTCTCAACCTTCAATCCTCAATACTCAATCTATAATCCTCAATCCTCAATCCTCAATCTTCAGTCCTCAATCCAGAATACTCAATCCTCAATCCTCAATCCTCAATCCTCTATCATCAATCCTCAATCTTCAATACTCAATCCTCAATCCCCAATCCTCAATCCTCAATCATCAATCCTCAATCTTCAATCCGCAATACTCAATCTTTAATCCTCAATCTTCAATCCTCAATCCTCAATCCTCAACCCTCAATCCTCAATCCTCAGACCTCAAACATCAATACTCAACCCTCAGTCCTCGTCCTCAATCCACAACGCTCAATCCTCAATCCTCAATCTTCAATCATCAACGTTCAATCTCCAGTCCTCAATCCTCAATCCTCAATCCTCAATCCTCATTCCTCAATGTTCAATCAGCAATACCCAATTCTCAATCTTCAATCCTCAATCCTCAATCCTCAATCCTCTCTCCTCAATCCTCAATCCTCAGTCCTCAAACCTCAATCCTGAATCCTCAATCTTCAGACCTCAGTCCTCAACAATCAGTTGTCAATTCTCAATCCTCAATAGAATATCATCAATTCACAGTTTTCAATACTCAATACTCAATCTGTAATCTTTAAATCTCTATCCACAAACATCAATTCTCATCATTCAAACCTCAACACTCAGTCCCCAATCCTCAATCATCAATCCTCATTCCTCAATCCTCAATTCTCAATCCTCAATCCTCAATCCTCAGACCTCAAACATCAATACTCAACCCTCAGTCCTCGTCCTCAATCCGCAACCCTCAATCCTCAATCCTCAATCTTCAATCATCAATATTCAATCTTCAATACTCAATCCTCAATCCTCAATCCTCAATCCTCAATCCTCAATGTCCAATCCTCGATACCCAATCCTCAATCTTCAATCCTCAATCCTCAATCATCAATCCTCAATACTCAATCCTCAATCCTCAGTCCTCAAACCACAATCCTGAATCCTCAATCCTGAATCCTCAATCTTCAGCCCTCAGTCCTCAACAATCAGTTGTCAATCCTCAATCCTCACTAGAGTATCCTCTGTCCAGAGGTTTCCATACGCAATACTCAATCTGCAATCTTCAAATCTCTACCCACAAACATCAATTCTCATCACTCAACCCTCAACACTCAGTCCCCAATCCTCAATCTTCAATCCTCAATCCTCAACCCTCAATCCTCAATCCTCAATCTTCAATCCTCAATACACAATCTTCAATCCTCAATCGTCAATCCTCAATCCTCAGTCCTCAAACCTCAATTCTGAATCCTCGATCCTGAATCCTCAATCACCAGCCCTCAGTCCTGAACAATCAGGTGACAATCCTCAATCCTCAGTAGAATATCCTCAATTCACAGTTTTCAATACTCAATACTCAATCTGCAATCTTCAAGTCTCTATCCACAAACATCAGTTCTCATCACTCAACACTCAACACTCAGTCCTCAATGTTCAATCCTCAATCCTCAATTCTCAATCTTCAATCCTCAATACTCAATCTTAAATCCTCAATCCTCAATCCTCAAGACCCAATCCTCAATCTTCAATCCTCAATCTTCAATCCTCAACTCTCAATCCTCAATCCTCAACCCTCAATCCTCAATCCTCAATCCTCAATCCTCAATCCTCAACCATCAATCGTCAGTCTTCAAACCTCAATATTCAATCTTCAATCCTCAATCCTCAATCCTGAATCCTCAATACTCATACTTCATTCCTCAATACCCAATCCTCAATCTTCAATCCTCAATCCTCAATCCTCAATTCTCAATCCTCAATCCTCAGTCCTCAGCCCTTAAACCTCAATCTTCAGCCCTCAGCCCTCAACCTCAATCCTCAATACTCAATCCTCAATCCTCAACCTTCAATTCTCAATCCTCAATCCTCAGACCTCAAACATCAATACTCAACCATCAGTCCTCGTCCTCAATCCACAACCCTCAATCCTCACTCCTCAATCTTCAATCATCAATATTCAATGTTCAATCCTCAATCCTCAATCCTCGGACCTCAAACATGAATACTCAACCCTCAGTCCTCGTCCTCAATCCACAACACTTAATCCTCAATCCTCAATCTTCAATCATCAATATTCAATCTTCAGTCCTCAATCCTCAATCCTCAATCCTCAATCCTCAATCCTCAATGTTCAATCCGCAATACCCAATCCTCAATCCTCAATCCTCAATCCTCAATCCTCAGTACTCAATCCTCAATCCTCAATGTTCAATCCGCAATACCCAATCCACAATCCTCAATCCTCAATCCTCAATCCTCAATCCTCAATCCTCAATCCTCAATGTTCAATCCGCAATACCCAATCCTCAATCCTCAATACTCAATCCTCAATCCTCAATCATCAATCCTCAATCTTCAATCCTCAATACTCAGTCTTTAATCCTCAGTCCTCAGTCCTCAATCTTCAATCTTCAATCCTCAACCCGCAATCCTCAATCCTCAATCCTCAATCCTCAGTCCTCAATCCGCAATCTCAAATCCTCAATACTCAATCTTCAATCCTCAATCCTCAATCCTCAACCCTCAGTCCTCATTCTTCAATCCTCAATAACCAATCCTCAATCTTCAATCCTCATTCCTCAATCCTCAATTCTCAATCCTCAATCCTCAATCCTCAGACCTCAAACATCAATACTCAACCCTCAGCCCTCGTCCTCAATCCGCAACCCTCAATCCTCAATCCTCAATCTTCAATCATCAATATTCAATCTTCAGCCCTCAGTCCTCAACAGTGAGTGGTCAATCCTCAATCCTCACTAGAGTATCCTCTGTTCAGAGCTTTCCATACGCAATACTCAATCTGCAATCTTCAAATCTCTATCCACAAACATCAATTCTCATCACTCAACCCTCAACACTCAGTCCCTAATCCTCAATCTTCAATCCTCAACCCTCAATCCTCAATCCTCAGACCTCAAACATCAATACTCAACCCTCAGTCCTCGTCCTCAACCCACAACGCTCAATCCTCAATCCTCAATCTTCAATCATCAACATTCAACCTCCAGTCCTCAATTCTCAATCCTCAATCCTCAATCCTCATTCCTCAATGTTCAATCAGCAATACCCAATCCTCAATCTTCAATCCTCAATCCTCAATCCTCAATCCTCTCTCCTCAATCCTCAATCCTCAGTCCTCAAACCTCATTCCTGAATCCTCAATCGTGAATCCTCAATCTTCAGACCTCAGTCCTCAACAATCAGTTGTCAATTCTCAATCCTCAATAGAATATCATCAATTCTCAGTTTTCAATACTCAATACTGAATCTGTAATCTTTAAATCTCTATCCACAAACATCAATTCTCATCACTCAAACCTCAACACTCAGTCCCCAATCCTCAATCATCAATCCTCAATCCTCAATCCTCAATCCTCAATCCTCAACCTTCAATCCTCAATACTCAATCATCAATCCTCAAACCTCAATCCTCAATCCTCAATCCTCAACCCTCAGTCCTCATTCTTCAATCCTCAATAACCAATCCTCAATCTTCAATCCTCATTCCTCAATCCTCAATTCTCAATCCTCAATCCTCAATCCTCAGACCTCAAACATCAATACTCTACCCTCAGTCCTCGTCCTCAATACGCAACCCTCAATCCTCAATCCTCAATCTTCAATCATCAATATTCAATCTTCAATACTCAATCCTCAATCCTCAATCCTCAATCCTCAATAGAATATCCTCAATTCACAGTTTTCAATACTCAATACTCAATCTGTAATCTTCAAATCACTATCCACAAACATCAATTCTCATCACTCAACCCTCAACACTCAGTCCTCAATGTTCAATCCTCAATCCTCAATTCTCAACCTTCAATCCTCAATACTCAATCTATAATCCTCAATCCTCAATCCTCAATCTTCAGTCCTCAATCCAGAATACTCAATCCTCAATCCTCAATCCTCAATCCTCTATCATCAATCCTCAATCTTCAATACTCAATCCTCAATCCCCAATCCTCAATCCTCAATCCTCAATCCTTAATCATCAATCCTCAATCTTCAATCCGCAATACTCAATCTTTAATCCTCAATCTTCAATCCTCAATCCTCAATCCTCAACCCTCAATCCTCAATCCTCAGACCTCAAACATCAATACTCAACCCTCTGTCCTCGTCCTCAATCCACAACGCTCAATCCTCAATCCTCAATCTTCAATCATCAACATTCAATCTCCAGTCCTCAATCCTCAATCCTCAATCCTCAATCCTCATTCCTCAATGTTCAATCAGCAATACCCAATTCTCAATCTTCAATCCTCAATCCTCAATCCTCAATCCTCTCTCCTCAATCCTCAATCCTCAGTCCTCAAACCTCAATCCTGAATCCTCAATGTTCAGACCTCAGTCCTCAACAATCAGTTGTCAATTCTCAATCCTCAATAGAATATCATCAATTCACAGTTTTCAATACTCAATACTGAATCTGTAATCTTTAAATCTCTATCCACAAACATCAATTCTCATCATTCAAACCTCAACACTCAGTCCCCAATCCTCAATCATCAATCCTCATTCCTCAATCCTCAATTCTCAATCCTCAATCCTCAATCCTCAGACCTCAAACATCAATACTCAACCCTCAGTCCTCGTCCTCAATCCGCAACCCTCAATCCTCAATCCTCAATCTTCAATCATCAATATTCAATCTTCAATACTCAATCCTCAATCCTCAATCCTCAATCCTCAATCCTCAATGTTCAATCCTCGATACCCAATCCTCAATCTTCCATCCTCAATCCTCAATCATCAATCCTCAATCCTCAGTCCTCAATCCTCAGTCCTCAAACCACAATCCTGAATCCTCAATCCTGAATCCTCAATCTTCAGCCCTCAGTCCTCAACAATGAGTTGTCAATCCTCAATCCTCACTAGAGTATCCTCTGTTCAGAGCTTTCCATACTCAATACTCAATCTGCAATCTTCAAATCTCTATCCACAAACATCAATTCTCATCACTCAACCCTCAACACTCAGTCCCTAATCCTCAATCTTCAATCCTCAATCCTCAACCCTCAATCCTCAATCCTCAATTTTTAATCCTCAATACTGAATCTTCAATCCTCAATCCTCAATCCTCAATCCTCAGTCCTCAAACCTCAATTCTGAATCCGCGATCCTGAATCCTCAATCTCCAGCCCTCAGTCCTGAACAATTAGGTGACAATCCTCAATCCTCAGTAGAATATCCTCAATTCACAGTTTTCAATACTCAATACTCAATCTGCAATCTTCAAATCTCTATCCACAAACAACAGTTCTCATCACTCAACACTCAACACTCAGTCCTCAATGTTCAATCCTCAATCCTCAGTTCTCAATCTTCAATCCTCAATACTCAATCTTAAATCCTCAATCCTCAATCCTCAATACCCAATCCTCAATCTTCAATCCTCAATCCTCAATCATCAATCCTCAATCTTCAATACTCAATCCTCAATCCTCAATCCTCAATACTCAATCCTCATTCCTCAATCATCAATCATCAATCTTCAATCCTCAATCCTCATTCCTCAATGTTCAATCCTCGATACCCAATCCTCAATCTTCAATCCTCAATCCTCAATCATCAATCCTCAATCCTCAATCCTCAATCCTCAGTCCTCAAACCACAATCCTGAATCCTCAATCCTGAATCCTCAATCTTCAGCCCTCAGTCCTCAACAATGAGTTGTCAATCCTCAATCCTCACTAGAGTATCCTCTGTTCAGAGCTTTCCATACGCAATACTAAATCTGCAATCTTCAAATCTCTATCCACAAACTTCAATTCTCATCACTCAACCCTCAACACTCAGTCCCTAATCCTCAATCTTCAATCCTCAATCCTCAACCCTCAATCCTCAATCCTCAATCTTCAATCCTCAATACTCAATCTTGAATCCTCAATCCTCAATCCTCAATCCTCAGTCCTCAAACCTCAATTCTGAATCCTCGATCCTGAATCCTCAATCTCCAGCCCTCAGTCCTGAACAATCAGGAGACAATCCTCAATCCTCAGTAGAATATCCTCAATTCACAGTTTTCAATACTCAATACTCAATCTGCAATCTTCAAATCTCCATCCACAAACATCAGTTCTCATCACTCAACACTCAACACTCAGTCCTCAATGTTCAATCCTCAATCCTCAATTCTCAATCTTCAATCCTCAATACTCAATCTTAAATCCTCAATCCTCAATCATCAATCCTCAATCTTCAACACTAAATCCTCAATCCTCAATCCTCAATACTCAATCCTCAATCCTCAATCATGAATCATCAATCTTCAATCCTCAATACTCAATCTTTAATCCTCAGTCCTCAATCCTGAATCTTCAATCTTCAATCCTCAACCCGCAATCCTCAATCCTCAATCCTCAATCCTCAGTCCTCAATCCGCAATATTCAATCCTCAATACTCAATCTTCAATCCTCAATCTTCAATCCTCAGTCCTCAAACCTCAATTCTGAATTCTCAATCCTGAATCCTCAATCTTCAGCCCTCAGTCCTCAACAATCAGGTGACAATCCTCAATCCTCAATAGAATATCCTCAATTCACAATTTTCAATACTCAATACTCAATCTGCAATCTTCAAATCACTATCCACAAACATCAATTCTCATCACTCAACCCTCAACACTCAGTCCTCAACGTTCAATCCTCAAACCTCAATTCTCAACCTTCAATCCTCAATACTCAATCTATAATCCTCAATCCTCAATCCTCAATCCTCAATCTTCAATCCTCAATCCAGAATACTCAATCCTCAATCCTCAATCCTCAATCCTCTGTCATCAATCCTCAATCTTCAATACTCAATCCTCAATCCTCAATCCTCAATCCTCAATCCTCAATCCTCAATCATCAATCCTCAATCTTCAATCCTCAATACTCAATCCTTAATCCTCAATCTTCAATCCTCAATCCTCAATCCTCAACCCTCAATCCTCAATCCTCAGACCTCAAACATCAATACTCAACCCTCAGTCCTCGTCCTCAATCCACAACGCTCAATCCTCAATCCTCAATCTTCAATCATCAACATTCAATCTTCAGTCCTCAATTCTCAATCCTCAATCCTCAATCCTCATTCCTCAATGTTCAATCAGCAATACCCAATACCCAATCTTCAATCCTCAATCCTCAATCCTCAATCCTCTCTCCTCAATCCTCAATCCTCAGTCCTCAAACCTCAATCCTGAATCCTCAATCGTGAATCCTCAATCTTCAGACCTCAGTCCTCAACAATCAGTTGTCAATTCTCAATCCTCAATAGAATATCATCAATTCACAGTTTTCAATACTCAATACTGAATCTGTAATCTTTAAATCTCTATCCACAAACATCAATTCTCATCACTCAAACCTCAACACTCAGTCCCCAATCCTCAATCATCAATCCTCAATCCTCAATCCTCAATCCTCAATCCTCAACCTTCAATCCTCAATACTCAATCATCAATCCACAAACCTCAATCCTCAATCCTCAATCCTCAACCCTCAGTCATCATTCTTCAATCCTCAATAACCAATCCTCAATCTTCAATCCTCATTCCTCAATCCTCAATTCTCAATCCTCAATCCTCAATCCTCAGACCTCAAACATCAATACTCAACCCTCAGTCCTCGTCCTCAATCCGCAACACTCAATACTCAATCCTCAATCTTCAATCATCAATATTCAATCTTCAATCCTCAATACTCAGTCTTTAATCCTCAGTCCTCAATGCTCAATCTTCAATCTTCAATCCTCAACACGCAATCCTCAATCCTCAATCCTCAATCCTCAGACCTCAATCCGCAATCTTAAATCCTCAATACTCAATCTTCAATCCTCAATTCTCAATACTCAACCCTCAGTCCTCATTCTTCAATCCTCAATAACCAATCCTCAATCTTCAATCCTCAATCCTCAATCTTCAATCCTCAATACTCAATCTTCAATCCTCAATCCTCAATCCTCAGTCCTCAAACCTCAATTCTGAATCCTCGATCCTGAATCCTCAATCTCCAGCCCTCAGTCCTGTACAATCAGGTGACAATCCTCAATCCTGAATAGAATACCCTCATTTCACAGATTTCAATACTCAATACTCAATCTGCAATCTTCAAATCTCTATCCACAAACATCAATTCTCATCACTCAACCCTCAACACTCAGTCCTCGACGTTCAATCCTCAATCCTCAATTCTCAATCTTCAGTCCTCAATCCTCAATCATCAATCCTCAATCTTCAATACTCAATCCTCAATACCCAATCCTCAATCTTCAATCCTCAACCCTCAATCCTCAATCCTCAATCCTCAAACCTCAATCTTCAATCCTCAATCCTCAATCCTCACACCTCAAACATCAATTCTGCATCCTAAATCCTGAATCCTCAATACCCAATCCTCAATCCTCAATCCTCAATCCTCAATCATCAATCCTCAATCTTCAATCCTCAATCCTCAATCCTCAATCCTCAATGTTCAATCCGCAATACCCAATCCTCAATCCTCAATACTCAATCCTCAATCCTCAATCATCAATCCTCAATCTTCAATCCTCAATACTCAGTCTTTAATCCTCAGTCCTCAGTCCTCAATCTTCAATCTTCAATCCTCAACCCGCAATCCTCAATCCTCAATCCTCAATCCTCAGTCCTCAATCCGCAATCTCAAATCCTCAATACTCAATCTTCAATCCTCAATCCTCAATCCTCAACCCTCAGTCCTCATTCTTCAATCCTCAATAACCAATCCTCAATCTTCAATCCTCATTCCTCAATCCTCAATTCTCAATCCTCAATCCTCAATCCTCAGACCTCAAACATCAATACTCAACCCTCAGTCCTCGTCCTCAATCCGCAACCCTCAATCCTCAATCCTCAATCTTCAATCATCAATATTCAATCTTCAGCCCTCAGTCCTCAACAGTGAGTGGTCAATCCTCAATCCTCACTAGAGTATCCTCTGTTCAGAGCTTTCCATACGCAATACTCAATCTGCAATCTTCAAATCTCTATCCACAAACATCAATTCTCATCACTCAACCCTCAACACTCAGTCCCTAATCCTCAATCTTCAATCCTCAACCCTCAATCCTCAATCCTCAGACCTCAAACATCAATACTCAACCCTCAGTCCTCGTCCTCAACCCACAACGCTCAATCCTCAATCCTCAATCTTCAATCATCAACATTCAACCTCCAGTCCTCAATTCTCAATCCTCAATCCTCAATCCTCATTCCTCAATGTTCAATCAGCAATACCCAATCCTCAATCTTCAATCCTCAATCCTCAATCCTCAATCCTCTCTCCTCAATCCTCAATCCTCAGTCCTCAAACCTCATTCCTGAATCCTCAATCGTGAATCCTCAATCTTCAGACCTCAGTCCTCAACAATCAGTTGTCAATTCTCAATCCTCAATAGAATATCATCAATTCTCAGTTTTCAATACTCAATACTGAATCTGTAATCTTTAAATCTCTATCCACAAACATCAATTCTCATCACTCAAACCTCAACACTCAGTCCCCAATCCTCAATCATCAATCCTCAATCCTCTATCATCAATCCTCAATCTTCAATACTCAATCCTCAATCCCCAATCCTCAATCCTCAATCCTCAATCCTCAATCATCAATCCTCAATCTTCAATCCGCAATACTCAATCTTTAATCCTCAATCTTCAATCCTCAATCCTCAATCCTCAACCCTCAATCCTCAATCCTCAGACCTCAAACATCAATACTCAACCCTCAGTCCTCGTCCTCAATCCACAACGCTCAATCCTCAATCCTCAATCTTCAATCATCAACATTCAATCTCCAGTCCTCAATCCTCAATCCTCAATCCTCAATCCTCATTCCTCAATGTTCAATCAGCAATACCCAATTCTCAATCTTCAATCCTCAATCCTCAATCCTCAATCCTCTCTCCTCAATCCTCAATCCTCAGTCCTCAAACCTCAATCCTGAATCCTCAATGTTCAGACCTCAGTCCTCAACAATCAGTTGTCAATTCTCAATCCTCAATAGAATATCATCAATTCACAGTTTTCAATACTCAATACTGAATCTGTAATCTTTAAATCTCTATCCACAAACATCAATTCTCATCATTCAAACCTCAACACTCAGTCCCCAATCCTCAATCATCAATCCTCATTCCTCAATCCTCAATTCTCAATCCTCAATCCTCAATCCTCAGACCTCAAACATCAATACTCAACCCTCAGTCCTCGTCCTCAATCCGCAACCCTCAATCCTCAATCCTCAATCTTCAATCATCAATATTCAATCTTCAATACTCAATCCTCAATCCTCAATCCTCAATCCTCAGTCCTCAAACCTCAATTCTGAATCCTCGATCCTGAATCCTCAATCTCCAGCCCTCAGTCCTGAACAATTAGGTGACAATCCTCAATCCTCAGTAGAATATCCTCAATTCACAGTTTTCAATACTCAATACTCAATCTGCAATCTTCAAATCTCTATCCACAAACAACAGTTCTCATCACTCAACACTCAACACTCAGTCCTCAATGTTCAATCCTCAATCCTCAGTTCTCAATCTTCAATCCTCAATACTCAATCTTAAATCCTCAATCCTCAATCCTCAATACCCAATCCTCAATCTTCAATCCTCAATCCTCAATCATCAATCCTCAATCTTCAATACTCAATCCTCAATCCTCAATCCTCAATACTCAATCCTCATTCCTCAATCATCAATCATCAATCTTCAATCCTCAATCCTCATTCCTCAATGTTCAATCCTCGATACCCAATCCTCAATCTTCAATCCTCAATCCTCAATCATCAATCCTCAATCCTCAATCCTCAATCCTCAGTCCTCAAACCACAATCCTGAATCCTCAATCCTGAATCCTCAATCTTCAGCCCTCAGTCCTCAACAATGAGTTGTCAATCCTCAATCCTCACTAGAGTATCCTCTGTTCAGAGCTTTCCATACGCAATACTCAATCTGCAATCTTCAAATCTCTATCCACAAACATCAATTCTCATCACTCAACCCTCAACACTCAGTCCCTAATCCTCAATCTTCAATCCTCAATCCTCAACCCTCAATCCTCAATCCTCAATCTTTAATCCTCAATACTGAATCTTCAATCCTCAATCCTCAATCCTCAATCCTCAGTCCTCAAACCTCAATTCTGAATCCTCGATCCTGAATCCTCAATCTCCAGCCCTCAGTCCTGAACAATTAGGTGACAATCCTCAATCCTCAGTAGAATATCCTCAATTCACAGTTTTCAATACTCAATACTCAATCTGCAATCTTCAAATCTCTATCCACAAACAACAGTTCTCATCACTCAACACTCAACACTCAGTCCTCAATGTTCAATCCTCAATCCTCAGTTCTCAATCTTCAATCCTCAATACTCAATCTTAAATCCTCAATCCTCAATCCTCAATACCCAATCCTCAATCTTCAATCCTCAATCCTCAATCATCAATCCTCAATCTTCAATACTCAATCCTCAATCCTCAATCCTCAATACTCAATCCTCATTCCTCAATCATCAATCATCAATCTTCAATCCTCAATCCTCATTCCTCAATGTTCAATCCTCGATACCCAATCCTCAATCTTCAATCCTCAATCCTCAATCATCAATCCTCAATCCTCAATCCTCAATCCTCAGTCCTCAAACCACAATCCTGAATCCTCAATCCTGAATCCTCAATCTTCAGCCCTCAGTCCTCAACAATGAGTTGTCAATCCTCAATCCTCACTAGAGTATCCTCTGTTCAGAGCTTTCCACACGCAATACTCAATCTGCAATCTTCAAATCTCTATCCACAAACTTCAATTCTCATCACTCAACCCTCAACACTCAGTCCCTAATCCTCAATCTTCAATCCTCAATCCTCAACCCTCAATCCTCAATCCTCAATCTTCAATCCTCAATACTCAATCTTGAATCCTCAATCCTCAATCCTCAATCCTCAGTCCTCAAACCTCAATTCTGAATCCTCGATCCTGAATCCTCAATCTCCAGCCCTCAGTCCTGAACAATCAGGAGACAATCCTCAATCCTCAGTAGAATATCCTCAATTCACAGTTTTCAATACTCAATACTCAATCTGCAATCTTCAAATCTCCATCCACAAACATCAGTTCTCATCACTCAACACTCAACACTCAGTCTTCAATGTTCAATCCTCAATCCTCAATTCTCAATCTTCAATCCTCAATACTCATTCTTAAATCCTCAATCCTCAATCATCAATCCTCAATCTTCAACACTAAATCCTCAATCCTCAATCCTCAATACTCAATCCTCAATCCTCAATCATGAATCATCAATCTTCAATCCTCAATACTCAATCTTTAATCCTCAGTCCTCAATCCTGAATCTTCAATCTTCAATCCTCAACCCGCAATCCTCAATCCTCAATCCTCAATCCTCAGTCCTCAATCCGCAATATTCAATCCTCAATACTCAATCTTCAATCCTCAATCTTCAATCCTCAGTCCTCAAACCTCAATTCTGAATTCTCAATCCTGAATCCTCAATCTTCAGCCCTCAGTCCTCAACAATCAGGTGACAATCCTCAATCCTCAATAGAATATCCTCAATTCACAATTTTCAATACTCAATACTCAATCTGCAATCTTCAAATCACTATCCACAAACATCAATTCTCATCACTCAACCCTCAACACTCAGTCCTCAACGTTCAATCCTCAAACCTCAATTCTCAACCTTCAATCCTCAATACTCAATCTATAATCCTCAATCCTCAATCCTCAATCCTCAATCTTCAATCCTCAATCCAGAATACTCAATCCTCAATCCTCAATCCTCAATCCTCTGTCATCAATCCTCAATCTTCAATACTCAATCCTCAATCCTCAATCCTCAATCCTCAATCCTCAATCCTCAATCATCAATCCTCAATCTTCAATCCTCAATACTCAATCCTTAATCCTCAATCTTCAATCCTCAATCCTCAATCCTCAACCCTCAATCCTCAATCCTCAGACCTCAAACATCAATACTCAACCCTCAGTCCTCGTCCTCAATCCACAACGCTCAATCCTCAATCCTCAATCTTCAATCATCAACATTCAATCTTCAGTCCTCAATTCTCAATCCTCAATCCTCAATCCTCATTCCTCAATGTTCAATCAGCAATACCCAATACCCAATCTTCAATCCTCAATCCTCAATCCTCAATCCTCTCTCCTCAATCCTCAATCCTCAGTCCTCAAACCTCAATCCTGAATCCTCAATCGTGAATCCTCAATCTTCAGACCTCAGTCCTCAACAATCAGTTGTCAATTCTCAATCCTCAATAGAATATCATCAATTCACAGTTTTCAATACTCAATACTGAATCTGTAATCTTTAAATCTCTATCCACAAACATCAATTCTCATCACTCAAACCTCAACACTCAGTCCCCAATCCTCAATCATCAATCCTCAATCCTCAATCCTCAATCCTCAATCCTCAACCTTCAATCCTCAATACTCAATCATCAATCCACAAACCTCAATCCTCAATCCTCAATCCTCAACCCTCAGTCATCATTCTTCAATCCTCAATAACCAATCCTCAATCTTCAATCCTCATTCCTCAATCCTCAATTCTCAATCCTCAATCCTCAATCCTCAGACCTCAAACATCAATACTCAACCCTCAGTCCTCGTCCTCAATCCGCAACACTCAATACTCAATCCTCAATCTTCAATCATCAATATTCAATCTTCAATCCTCAATACTCAGTATTTAATCCTCAGTCCTCAATGCTCAATCTTCAATCTTCAATCCTCAACACGCAATCCTCAATCCTCAATCCTCAATCCTCAGTCCTCAATCCTCAATCTTCAATCATCAATATTCAATCTTCAATCCTCAATACTCAGTCTTTAATCCTCAGTCCTCAATGCTCAATCTTCAATCTTCAATCCTCAACACGCAATCCTCAATCCTCAATCCTCAATCCTCAGACCTCAATCCGCAATCTTAAATCCTCAATACTCAATCTTCAATCCTCAATTCTCAATACTCAACCCTCAGTCCTCATTCTTCAATCCTCAATAACCAATCCTCAATCTTCAATCCTCAATCCTCAATCTTCAATCCTCAATACTCAATCTTCAATCCTCAATCCTCAATCCTCAGTCCTCAAACCTCAATTCTGAATCCTCGATCCTGAATCCTCAATCTCCAGCCCTCAGTCCTGTACAATCAGGTGACAATCCTCAATCCTGAATAGAATACCCTCAATTCACAGTTTTCAATACTCAATACTCAATCTGCAATCTTCAAATCTCTATCCACAAACATCAATTCTCATCACTCAACACTCAACACTCAGTCCTCAATGTTCAATCCTCAATCCTCAATCCTCAATCCTCAATCTTCAATCCTCAATACTCAATCTTAAATACTCAATCCTCAATCCTCAATACCCAATCCTCAATCTTTAATCCTCAATCCTCAATCCTCAATCCTCAATTCTCAATCCTTAATCCTCAACCCTCAATCCTCAATCCTCAATCCTCAATCCTCAACCCTCAATCGTCAGTCTTCAAACCTCAATATTCAATCTTCAATCCTCAATCCTCAATCCTCAATCCTCAATCCTCATCCTTGAATCCTCAATACCCAATCCTCAATCTTCAATCCTCAATCCTCAATCCTCAATTCACAATCCTCAATCCTCAGTCCTCAGTCCTTAAACCTCAATCCTCAACCCTCAGCCCTCATCCTCAATCCTCAACCCTCAATCCTCAATCCTCAATCTTCAATCCTCAATACTCAATCTTCAATCCTCAATCCTCAATCCTCAGTACTCAAACCTCAATTCTGAATCCTCAATCCTGAATCCTCAATCTTCAGCCCTCAGTCCTCAACAATCAGGTGACAATCCTCAATCCTCAATAGAATATCCTCATTTCACAGATTTCAATACTCAATACTCAATCTGCAATCTTCAAATCTCTATCCACAAACATCAATTCTCATCACTCAACCCTCAACACTCAGTCCTCGACGTTCAATCCTCAATCCTCAATTCTCAATCTTCAGTCCTCAATCCTCAATCATCAATCCTCAATCTTCAATACTCAATCCTCAATCCTCAGTCCTCAGTCCTCAAGCTTCATTCTGAATCCTCGATCCTGAATCCTCAATCTCCAGCCCTCAGTCCTGTACAATCAGGTGACAATCCTCAATCCTCAATAGAATACCCTCAATTCACAGTTTTCAATACTCAATACTCAATCTGCAATCTTCAAATCTCTATCCACAAATATCAATTCTCATCACTCAACACTCAACACTCAGTCCTCAATGTTCAATACTCAATCCTCAATCCTCAATCCTCAATCTTCAATCCTCAATACTCAATCTTAAATCGTCAATCCTCAATCCTCAATACCCAATCCTCAATCTTCAATCCTCAACCCTCAATCCTCAATCCTCAATTCTCAATCCTTAATCCTCAACCCTCAATCCTCAATCCTCAATCCTCAATCCTCAATCCTCAACCCTCAATCGTCAGTCTTCAAACCTCAATATTCAATCTTCAATCCTCAATCCTCAATCCTCAATCCTCAATCCTCAATCCTCATCCTTCAATCCTCAATACCCAATCCTCAATCTTCAATCCTCAATCCTCAATCCTCAATTCTCAATCCTCAATCCTCAGTCCTCAGTCCTTAAACCTCAATCCTCAACCCTCAGCCCTCATCCTCAATCCTCAACCCTCAATCCTCAATCCTCAATCTTCAATCCTCAATACTCAATCTTCAATCCTCAATCCTCAATCCTCAGTACTCAAACCTCAATCCTGAATCCGCAATCCTGAATCCTCAATCTCCACCCCCCAGTCCTGAACAATCAGGTGACAAACCTCAATCCTCAATAGAATACCCTCAATTCACAGTTTTCAATACTCAATACTCAATCTGCAATCTTCAAATCTCTATCCACAAATATCAATTCTCATCACTCAACACTCAACACTCAGTCCTCAATGTTCAATCCTCAATCCTCAATCCTCAATCCTCAATCTTCAATCCTCAATACTCAATCTTAAATCGTCAATCCTCAATCCTCAATACCCAATCCTCAATCTTCAATCCTCAACCCTCAGTACTCAAACCTCAATTCTGAATCCTCAATCCTGAATCCTCAATCTTCAGCCCTCAGTCCTCAACAATCAGGTGACAATCCTCAATCCTCAATAGAATATCCTCATTTCACAGATTTCAATACTCAATACTCAATCTGCAATCTTCAAATCTCTATCCACAAACATCAATTCTCATCACTCAACCCTCAATACTCAGTCCTCGACGTTCAATCCTCAATCCTCAATTCTCAATCTTCAGTCCTCAATCCTCAATCATCAATCCTCAATCTTCAATACTCAATCCTCAATCCTCAGTCCTCAGTCCTCAAGCTTCATTCTGAATCCTCGATCCTGAATCCTCAATCTCCAGCCCTCAGTCCTGTACAATCAGGTGACAATCCTCAATCCTGAATAGAATACCCTCAATTCACAGTTTTCAATACTCAATACTCAATCTGCAATCTTCAAATCTCTATCCACAAATATCAATTCTCATCACTCAACACTCAACACTCAGTCCTCAATGTTCAATCCTCAATCCTCAATCCTCAATCCTCAATCTTCAATCCTCAATACTCAATCTTAAATCGTCAATCCTCAATCCTCAATACCCAATCCTCAATCTTCAATCCTCAACCCTCAATCCTCAATCCTCAATTCTCAATCCTTAATCCTCAACCCTCAATCCTCAATCCTCAATCCTCAATCCTCAATCCTCAACCCTCAATCGTCAGTCTTCAAACCTCAATATTCAATCTTCAATCCTCAATCCTCAATCCTCAATCCTCAATCCTCAATCCTCATCCTTCAATCCTCAATACCCAATCCTCAATCTTCAATCCTCAATCCTCAATCCTCAATTCTCAATCCTCAATCCTCAGTCCTCAGTCCTTAAACCTCAATCCTCAACCCTCAGCCCTCATCCTCAATCCTCAACCCTCAATCCTCAATCCTCAATCTTCAATCCTCAATACTCAATCTTAAATTCTCAATCCTCAATCCTCAATACCCAATCCACAACCTTCAATCCTCAATGTTCAATCCGCAATACAAAATCCTCAATCTTCAATCCTCAATCCTCAATCCTCAATCCTCAATCATCAATCCTCAATCTTCAATACTCAATCCTCAATCCTCAATCCTCAATACTCAATCCTCAATCCTCAATCATCAATCCTCAATCTTCAATCCTCAATACTCAGTCTTTAATCCTCAGTCCTCAATCCTCAACCTTCAATCTTCAATCCTCAACACGCAATCCTCAATCCTCAATCCTCAACCCTCAGTCCTCAATCCGCAATCTTAAATCCTCAATACTCAATCTTCAATCCTCAAACCTCAATTCTGAATCCTCAATCCTGAATCCTCAATCCTGAATCCTCAATCTTCAGCCCTCAGTCCTCAACAATCAGGTGACAATCCTCAATCCTCAATAGAATATCCTCAATTCACAGTTTTCAATACTCAATACTCAATCTGCAATCTACAAATCTCTATCCACAAACATCAATACTCATCACTCAACACTCAACACTCAGTCCTCAATGTTCAATCCTCAATCCTCAATTCTCAATCTTCAATCCTCAATACTCAATCTTAAATCCTCAATCCTCAATCCTCAATACCCAATCCACAATCTTCAATCCTCAATCCTCAATCCTCAATTCTCAATCCCCAACCCTCCATCCTCAATCCTCAATCTTCAATCATCAATATTCAATCTTCAATCCTCAATCCTCAATCCTCAGTCCTCAAACCTCAATTCTGAATCCTCGATCCTGAATCCTCAATCTCCAGCCCTCAGTCCTGTACAATCAGGTGACAATCCTCAATCCTCAATAGAATACCCTCAATTCACAGTTTTCAATACTCAATACTCAATCTGCAATCTTCAAATCCCTATCCACAAACATCAATTCTCATCACTCAACACTCAACACTCAGTCCTCAATGTTCAATCCTCAATCCTCAATCCCCAATCCTCAATCTTCAATCCTCAATACTCAATCTTAAATCGTCAATCCTCAATCCTCAATACCCAATCCTCAATCTTCAATCCTCAACCCTCAATCCTCAATCCTCAATTCTCAATCCTTAATCCTCAACCCTCAATCCTCAATCCTCAATCCTCAATCCTCAATCCTCAACCCTCAATCGTCAGTCTTCAAACCTCAATATTCAATCTTCAATCCTCAATCCTCAATCCTCAATCCTCAATCCTCAATCCTCATCCTTCAATCCTCAATACCCAATCCTCAATCTTCAATCCTCAATCCTCAATCCTCAATTCTCAATCCTCAATCCTCAGTCCTCAGTCCTTAAACCTCAATCCTCAACCCTCAGCCCTCATCCTCAATCCTCAACCCTCAATCCTCAATCCTCAATCTTCAATCCTCAATACTCAATCTTAAATTCTCAATCCTCAATCCTCAATACCCAATCCACAACCTTCAATCCTCAATGTTCAATCCGCAATACAAAATCCTCAATCTTCAATCCTCAATCCTCAATCCTCAATCCTCAATCATCAATCCTCAATCTTCAATACTCAATCCTCAATCCTCAATCCTCAATACTCAATCCTCAATCCTCAATCATCAATCCTCAATCTTCAATCCTCAATACTCAGTCTTTAATCCTCAGTCCTCAATCCTCAACCTTCAATCTTCAATCCTCAACACGCAATCCTCAATCCTCAATCCTCAACCCTCAGTCCTCAATCCGCAATCTTAAATCCTCAATACTCAATCTTCAATCCTCAAACCTCAATTCTGAATCCTCAATCCTGAATCCTCAATCCTGAATCCTCAATCTTCAGCCCTCAGTCCTCAACAATCAGGTGACAATCCTCAATCCTCAATAGAATATCCTCAATTCACAGTTTTCAATACTCAATACTCAATCTGCAATCTACAAATCTCTATCCACAAACATCAATACTCATCACTCAACACTCAACACTCAGTCCTCAATGTTCAATCCTCAATCCTCAATTCTCAATCTTCAATCCTCAATACTCAATCTTAAATCCTCAATCCTCAATCCTCAATACCCAATCCACAATCTTCAATCCTCAATCCTCAATCCTCAATTCTCAATCCCCAACCCTCCATCCTCAATCCTCAATCTTCAATCATCAATATTCAATCTTCAATCCTCAATCCTCAATCCTCAGTCCTCAAACCTCAATTCTGAATCCTCGATCCTGAATCCTCAATCTCCAGCCCTCAGTCCTGTACAATCAGGTGACAATCCTCAATCCTCAATAGAATACCCTCAATTCACAGTTTTCAATACTCAATACTCAATCTGCAATCTTCAAATCCCTATCCACAAACATCAATTCTCATCACTCAACACTCAACACTCAGTCCTCAATGTTCAATCCTCAATCCTCAATCCCCAATCCTCAATCTTCAATCCTCAATACTCAATCTTAAATCCTCAATCCTCAATCCTCAATACCCAATCCTCAATCTTTAATCCTCAATCCTCAATCCTCAATCCTCAATTCTCAATCCTTAATCCTCAACCCTCAATCCTCAATCCTCAATCCTCAATCCTCAATCCTCAACCCTCAATCGTCAGTCTTCAAACCTCAATATTCAATCTTCAATCCTCAATCCTCAATCCTCAATCCTCAATCCTCATCCTTCAATCCTCAATACCCAATCCTCAATCTTCAATCCTCAATCCTCAATCCTCAATTCTCAATCCTCAATCCTCAGGCCTCAGTCCTTAAACTTCAATCCTCAACCCTCAGCCCTCATCCTCAATCCTCAACACTCAATCCTCAATCCTCAATCTTCAATCCTCAATACTCAATCTTCAATCCTCAATCCTCAATCCTCAGTACTCAAACCTCAATTCTGAATCCTCAATCCTGAATCCTCAATCCTGAATCCTCAATCTTCAGCCCTCAGTCCTCAACAATCAGGTGACAATCCTCAATCCTCAATAGAATATCCTCAATTCACAGATTTCAATACTCAATACTCAATCTGCAATCTTCAAATCTCTATCCACAAACATCAATTCTCATCACTCAACCCTCAACACTCAGTCCTCAACGTTCAATCCTCAATCCTCAATTCTCAATCTTCAATCCTCAATCCTCAATCATCAACCCTCAATCTTCAATACTCAATCCTCAATCCTCAGTCCTCAATCCCCAATCCTCAATCCTCAATCATCAATCCTCAATCTTCAATCCTCAATACTCAATCTTTAATCCTCAGTCCTCAATCCTCGATCTTCAATCTTCATTCCTCAATCCTCATTCATCAATCCTCAATCTTCAATCCTCAATACTCAATCTTCATTCCTCAATCCTCAATCCTCAACCCTCAGTCCTCATTCTTCAATCCTCAATAACCAATCCTCAATCTTCAATCCTCAATCCTCAATCCTCAATTCTCAATCCTCAATCCTCAATCCTCAGACCTCAAACATCAATACTCAACCCTCAGTCCTCGTCCTCAATCCACAACACTCAATCCTCAATCCTCAATCTTCAATCATCAATATTCAATCTTCAATTCTCAATCCTCAATCCTCAATCCTCAATCCTCAATCCTCAATGTTCAATCCTCAATACCCAATCCTCAATCTTCAATCCTCAAACCTCAATCCTCAATCCTCAATCCTCAATCCTCAATCCTCAGTCCCCAAACCACAATCCTGAATCCTCAATCCTGAATCCTCAATCTTCAACCCTCAGTCCTCAACAATCAGTTGTCAATCCTCAATCCTCACTAGAATATCCTCAGTTGAGAGCTTTCCATACGCAATACTCAATCTGCAATCTTCAAATCTCTATCCACAAACATCAACTCTCATCACTCAGCCCTCAACACTCAGTCCCCAATCCTCAATCTTCAATCCTCAATCCTCAACACTGAATCCTCAATCCTCAATCTTCAATCCTCAATACTCAATCTTCAATACTCAATCCTCAATCCTCAGTCCTCAAAACTCAATCCTGAATCCTCAATCCTGAATCCTCAATCTCCAGCCCACAGTCCTGAACAATCAGGTGACAAACCTCAATCCTCAATAGAATATCCTCAATTCACAGTTTTCAATACTCAATACTCAATCTGCAATATACAAATCTCTATCCACAAACATCAATTCTCATCACTCAACACTCAACACTCAGTCCTCAATGTTCAATCCTCAATCCTCAATTATCAATCTTCAATCCTCAATACTCAATCTTAAATCCTCAATCCTCAATCCTCAATACCCAATCCACAATCTTCAATCCTCAATCCCCAATCCTCAATTCTCAATCCTCAACCCTCCATCCTCAATCCTCAATCTTCAATCCTCATTCCTCAATGTTCAATCAGCAATACCCAATTCTCAATCTTCAATCCTCAATCCTCAATCCTCAATCCTCTCTCCTCAATCCTCAATCCTCAGTCCTCAAACCTCAGTCCTGAATCCTCAATGTTCAGACCTCAGTCCTCAACAATCAGTTGTCAATTCTCAATCCTCAATAGAATATCATCAATTCACAGTTTTCAATACTCAATACTGAATCTGTAATCTTTAAATCTCTATCCACAAACATCAATTCTCATCATTCAAACCTCAACACTCAGTCCCCAATCCTCAATCATCAATCCTCATTCCTCAATCCTCAATTCTCAATCCTCAATCCTCAATCCTCAGACCTCAAACATCAATACTCAACCCTCAGTCCTCGTCCTCAATCCGCAACCCTCAATCCTCAATCCTCAATCTTCAATCATCAATATTCAATCTTCAATACTCAATCCTCAATCCTCAATCCTCAATCCTCAGTCCTCAAACCTCAATTCTGAATCCTCGATCCTGAATCCTCAATCTCCAGCCCTCAGTCCTGAACAATTAGGTGGCAATCCTCAATCCTCAGTAGAATATCCTCAATTCACAGTTTTCAATACTCAATACTCAATCTGCAATCTTCAAATCTCTATCCACAAACAACAGTTCTCATCACTCAACACTCAACACTCAGTCCTCAATGTTCAATCCTCAATCCTCAGTTCTCAATCTTCAATCCTCAATACTCAATCTTAAATCCTCAATCCTCAATCCTCAATACCCAATCCTCAATCTTCAATCCTCAATCCTCAATCATCAATCCTCAATCTTCAATACTCAATCCTCAATCCTCAATCCTCAATACTCAATCCTCATTCCTCAATCATCAATCATCAATCTTCAATCCTCAATCCTCATTCCTCAATGTTCAATCCTCGATACCCAATCCTCAATCTTCAATCCTCAATCCTCAATCATCAATCCTCAATCCTCAATCCTCAATCCTCAGTCCTCAAACCACAATCCTGAATCCTCAATCCTGAATCCTCAATCTTCAGCCCTCAGTCCTCAACAATGAGTTGTCAATCCTCAATCCTCACTAGAGTATCCTCTGTTCAGAGCTTTCCATACGCAATACTCAATCTGCAATCTTCAAATCTCTATCCACAAACATCAATTCTCATCACTCAACCCTCAACACTCAGTCCCTAATCCTCAATCTTCAATCCTCAATCCTCAACCCTCAATCCTCAATCCTCAATCTTTAATCCTCAATACTGAATCTTCAATCCTCAATCCTCAATCCTCAATCCTCAGTCCTCAAACCTCAATTCTGAATCCTCGATCCTGAATCCTCAATCTCCAGCCCTCAGTCCTGAACAATTAGGTGACAATCCTCAATCCTCAGTAGAATATCCTCAATTCACAGTTTTCAATACTCAATACTCAATCTGCAATCTTCAAATCTCTATCCACAAACAACAGTTCTCATCACTCAACACTCAACACTCAGTCCTCAATGTTCAATCCTCAATCCTCAGTTCTCAATCTTCAATCCTCAATACTCAATCTTAAATCCTCAATCCTCAATCCTCAATACCCAATCCTCAATCTTCAATCCTCAATCCTCAATCATCAATCCTCAATCTTCAATACTCAATCCTCAATCCTCAATCCTCAATACTCAATCCTCATTCCTCAATCATCAATCATCAATCTTCAATCCTCAATCCTCATTCCTCAATGTTCAATCCTCGATACCCAATCCTCAATCTTCAATCCTCAATCCTCAATCATCAATCCTCAATCCTCAATCCTCAATCCTCAGTCCTCAAACCACAATCCTGAATCCTCAATCCTGAATCCTCAATCTTCAGCCCTCAGTCCTCAACAATGAGTTGTCAATCCTCAATCCTCACTAGAGTATCCTCTGTTCAGAGCTTTCCATACGCAATACTCAATCTGCAATCTTCAAATCTCTATCCACAAACTTCAATTCTCATCACTCAACCCTCAACACTCAGTCCCTAATCCTCAATCTTCAATCCTCAATCCTCAACCCTCAATCCTCAATCCTCAATCTTCAATCCTCAATACTCAATCTTGAATCCTCAATCCTCAATCCTCAATCCTCAGTCCTCAAACCTCAATTCTGAATCCTCGATCCTGAATCCTCAATCTCCAGCCCTCAGTCCTGAACAATCAGGAGACAATCCTCAATCCTCAGTAGAATATCCTCAATTCACAGTTTTCAATACTCAATACTCAATCTGCAATCTTCAAATCTCCATCCACAAACATCAGTTCTCATCACTCAACACTCAACACTCAGTCCTCAATGTTCAATCCTCAATCCTCAATTCTCAATCTTCAATCCTCAATACTCAATCTTAAATCCTCAATCCTCAATCATCAATCCTCAATCTTCAACACTAAATCCTCAATCCTCAATCCTCAATACTCAATCCTCAATCCTCAATCATGAATCATCAATCTTCAATCCTCAATACTCAATCTTTAATCCTCAGTCCTCAATCCTGAATCTTCAATCTTCAATCCTCAACCCGCAATCCTCAATCCTCAATCCTCAATCCTCAGTCCTCAATCCGCAATATTCAATCCTCAATACTCAATCTTCAATCCTCAATCTTCAATCCTCAGTCCTCAAACCTCAATTCTGAATTCTCAATCCTGAATCCTCAATCTTCAGCCCTCAGTCCTCAACAATCAGGTGACAATCCTCAATCCTCAATAGAATATCCTCAATTCACAGATTTCAATACTCAATACTCAATCTGCAATCTTCAAATCTCTATCCACAAACATCAATTCTCATCACTCAACCCTCAACACTCAGTCCTCAACGTTCAATCCTCAATCCTCAATTCTCAATCTTCAATCCTCAATCCTCAATCATCAACCCTCAATCTTCAATACTCAATCCTCAATCCTCAGTCCTCAATCCCCAATCCTCAATCCTCAATCATCAATCCTCAATCTTCAATCCTCAATACTCAATCTTTAATCCTCAGTCCTCAATCCTCGATCTTCAATCTTCATTCCTCAATCCTCATTCATCAATCCTCAATCTTCAATCCTCAATACTCAATCTTCATTCCTCAATCCTCAATCCTCAACCCTCAGTCCTCATTCTTCAATCCTCAATAACCAATCCTCAATCTTCAATCCTCAATCCTCAATCCTCAATTCTCAATCCTCAATCCTCAATCCTCAGACCTCAAACATCAATACTCAACCCTCAGTCCTCGTCCTCAATCCACAACACTCAATCCTCAATCCTCAATCTTCAATCATCAATATTCAATCTTCAATTCTCAATCCTCAATCCTCAATCCTCAATCCTCAATCCTCAATGTTCAATCCTCAATACCCAATCCTCAATCTTCAATCCTCAAACCTCAATCCTCAATCCTCAATCCTCAATCCTCAATCCTCAGTCCCCAAACCACAATCCTGAATCCTCAATCCTGAATCCTCAATCTTCAACCCTCAGTCCTCAACAATCAGTTGTCAATCCTCAATCCTCACTAGAATATCCTCAGTTGAGAGCTTTCCATACGCAATACTCAATCTGCAATCTTCAAATCTCTATCCACAAACATCAACTCTCATCACTCAGCCCTCAACACTCAGTCCCCAATCCTCAATCTTCAATCCTCAATCCTCAACACTGAATCCTCAATCCTCAATCTTCAATCCTCAATACTCAATCTTCAATACTCAATCCTCAATCCTCAGTCCTCAAAACTCAATCCTGAATCCTCAATCCTGAATCCTCAATCTCCAGCCCACAGTCCTGAACAATCAGGTGACAAACCTCAATCCTCAATAGAATATCCTCAATTCACAGTTTTCAATACTCAATACTCAATCTGCAATATACAAATCTCTATCCACAAACATCAATTCTCATCACTCAACACTCAACACTCAGTCCTCAATGTTCAATCCTCAATCCTCAATTATCAATCTTCAATCCTCAATACTCAATCTTAAATCCTCAATCCTCAATCCTCAATACCCAATCCACAATCTTCAATCCTCAATCCCCAATCCTCAATTCTCAATCCTCAACCCTCCATCCTCAATCCTCAATCTTCAATCCTCATTCCTCAATGTTCAATCAGCAATACCCAATTCTCAATCTTCAATCCTCAATCCTCAATCCTCAATCCTCTCTCCTCAATCCTCAATCCTCAGTCCTCAAACCTCAGTCCTGAATCCTCAATGTTCAGACCTCAGTCCTCAACAATCAGTTGTCAATTCTCAATCCTCAATAGAATATCATCAATTCACAGTTTTCAATACTCAATACTGAATCTGTAATCTTTAAATCTCTATCCACAAACATCAATTCTCATCATTCAAACCTCAACACTCAGTCCCCAATCCTCAATCATCAATCCTCATTCCTCAATCCTCAATTCTCAATCCTCAATCCTCAATCCTCAGACCTCAAACATCAATACTCAACCCTCAGTCCTCGTCCTCAATCCGCAACCCTCAATCCTCAATCCTCAATCTTCAATCATCAATATTCAATCTTCAATACTCAATCCTCAATCCTCAATCCTCAATCCTCAGTCCTCAAACCTCAATTCTGAATCCTCGATCCTGAATCCTCAATCTCCAGCCCTCAGTCCTGAACAATTAGGTGGCAATCCTCAATCCTCAGTAGAATATCCTCAATTCACAGTTTTCAATACTCAATACTCAATCTGCAATCTTCAAATCTCTATCCACAAACAACAGTTCTCATCACTCAACACTCAACACTCAGTCCTCAATGTTCAATCCTCAATCCTCAGTTCTCAATCTTCAATCCTCAATACTCAATCTTAAATCCTCAATCCTCAATCCTCAATACCCAATCCTCAATCTTCAATCCTCAATCCTCAATCATCAATCCTCAATCTTCAATACTCAATCCTCAATCCTCAATCCTCAATACTCAATCCTCATTCCTCAATCATCAATCATCAATCTTCAATCCTCAATCCTCATTCCTCAATGTTCAATCCTCGATACCCAATCCTCAATCTTCAATCCTCAATCCTCAATCATCAATCCTCAATCCTCAATCCTCAATCCTCAGTCCTCAAACCACAATCCTGAATCCTCAATCCTGAATCCTCAATCTTCAGCCCTCAGTCCTCAACAATGAGTTGTCAATCCTCAATCCTCACTAGAGTATCCTCTGTTCAGAGCTTTCCATACGCAATACTCAATCTGCAATCTTCAAATCTCTATCCACAAACATCAATTCTCATCACTCAACCCTCAACACTCAGTCCCTAATCCTCAATCTTCAATCCTCAATCCTCAACCCTCAATCCTCAATCCTCAATCTTTAATCCTCAATACTGAATCTTCAATCCTCAATCCTCAATCCTCAATCCTCAGTCCTCAAACCTCAATTCTGAATCCTCGATCCTGAATCCTCAATCTCCAGCCCTCAGTCCTGAACAATTAGGTGACAATCCTCAATCCTCAGTAGAATATCCTCAATTCACAGTTTTCAATACTCAATACTCAATCTGCAATCTTCAAATCTCTATCCACAAACAACAGTTCTCATCACTCAACACTCAACACTCAGTCCTCAATGTTCAATCCTCAATCCTCAGTTCTCAATCTTCAATCCTCAATACTCAATCTTAAATCCTCAATCCTCAATCCTCAATACCCAATCCTCAATCTTCAATCCTCAATCCTCAATCATCAATCCTCAATCTTCAATACTCAATCCTCAATCCTCAATCCTCAATACTCAATCCTCATTCCTCAATCATCAATCATCAATCTTCAATCCTCAATCCTCATTCCTCAATGTTCAATCCTCGATACCCAATCCTCAATCTTCAATCCTCAATCCTCAATCATCAATCCTCAATCCTCAATCCTCAATCCTCAGTCCTCAAACCACAATCCTGAATCCTCAATCCTGAATCCTCAATCTTCAGCCCTCAGTCCTCAACAATGAGTTGTCAATCCTCAATCCTCACTAGAGTATCCTCTGTTCAGAGCTTTCCATACGCAATACTCAATCTGCAATCTTCAAATCTCTATCCACAAACTTCAATTCTCATCACTCAACCCTCAACACTCAGTCCCTAATCCTCAATCTTCAATCCTCAATCCTCAACCCTCAATCCTCAATCCTCAATCTTCAATCCTCAATACTCAATCTTGAATCCTCAATCCTCAATCCTCAATCCTCAGTCCTCAAACCTCAATTCTGAATCCTCGATCCTGAATCCTCAATCTCCAGCCCTCAGTCCTGAACAATCAGGAGACAATCCTCAATCCTCAGTAGAATATCCTCAATTCACAGTTTTCAATACTCAATACTCAATCTGCAATCTTCAAATCTCCATCCACAAACATCAGTTCTCATCACTCAACACTCAACACTCAGTCCTCAATGTTCAATCCTCAATCCTCAATTCTCAATCTTCAATCCTCAATACTCAATCTTAAATCCTCAATCCTCAATCATCAATCCTCAATCATCAACACTAAATCCTCAATCCTCAATCCTCAATACTCAATCCTCAATCCTCAATCATGAATCATCAATCTTCAATCCTCAATACTCAATCTTTAATCCTCAGTCCTCAATCCTGAATCTTCAATCTTCAATCCTCAACCCGCAATCCTCAATCCTCAATCCTCAATCCTCAGTCCTCAATCCGCAATATTCAATCCTCAATACTCAATCTTCAATCCTCAATCTTCAATCCTCAGTCCTCAAACCTCAATTCTGAATTCTCAATCCTGAATCCTCAATCTTCAGCCCTCAGTCCTCAACAATCAGGTGACAATCCTCAATCCTCAATAGAATATCCTCAATTCACAATTTTCAATACTCAATACTCAATCTGCAATCTTCAAATCACTATCCACAAACATCAATTCTCATCACTCAACCCTCAACACTCAGTCCTCAACGTTCAATCCTCAAACCTCAATTCTCAACCTTCAATCCTCAATACTCAATCTATAATCCTCAATCCTCAATCCTCAATCCTCAATCTTCAATCCTCAATCCAGAATACTCAATCCTCAATCCTCAATCCTCAATCCTCTGTCATCAATCCTCAATCTTCAATACTCAATCCTCAATCCTCAATCCTCAATCCTCAATCCTCAATCCTCAATCATCAATCCTCAATCTTCAATCCTCAATACTCAATCCTTAATCCTCAATCTTCAATCCTCAATCCTCAATCCTCAACCCTCAATCCTCAATCCTCAGACCTCAAACATCAATACTCAACCCTCAGTCCTCGTCCTCAATCCACAACGCTCAATCCTCAATCCTCAATCTTCAATCATCAACATTCAATCTTCAGTCCTCAATTCTCAATCCTCAATCCTCAATCCTCATTCCTCAATGTTCAATCAGCAATACCCAATACCCAATCTTCAATCCTCAATCCTCAATCCTCAATCCTCTCTCCTCAATCCTCAATCCTCAGTCCTCAAACCTCAATCCTGAATCCTCAATCGTGAATCCTCAATCTTCAGACCTCAGTCCTCAACAATCAGTTGTCAATTCTCAATCCTCAATAGAATATCATCAATTCACAGTTTTCAATACTCAATACTGAATCTGTAATCTTTAAATCTCTATCCACAAACATCAATTCTCATCACTCAAACCTCAACACTCAGTCCCCAATCCTCAATCATCAATCCTCAATCCTCAATCCTCAATCCTCAATCCTCAACCTTCAATCCTCAATACTCAATCATCAATCCACAAACCTCAATCCTCAATCCTCAATCCTCAACCCTCAGTCATCATTCTTCAATCCTCAATAACCAATCCTCAATCTTCAATCCTCATTCCTCAATCCTCAATTCTCAATCCTCAATCCTCAATCCTCAGACCTCAAACATCAATACTCAACCCTCAGTCCTCGTCCTCAATCCGCAACACTCAATACTCAATCCTCAATCTTCAATCATCAATATTCAATCTTCAATCCTCAATACTCAGTCTTTAATCCTCAGTCCTCAATGCTCAATCTTCAATCTTCAATCCTCAACACGCAATCCTCAATCCTCAATCCTCAATCCTCAGTCCTCAATCCTCAATCTTCAATCATCAATATTCAATCTTCAATCCTCAATACTCAGTCTTTAATCCTCAGTCCTCAATGCTCAATCTTCAATCTTCAATCCTCAACACGCAATCCTCAATCCTCAATCCTCAATCCTCAGACCTCAATCCGCAATCTTAAATCCTCAATACTCAATCTTCAATCCTCAATTCTCAATACTCAACCCTCAGTCCTCATTCTTCAATCCTCAATAACCAATCCTCAATCTTCAATCCTCAATCCTCAATCTTCAATCCTCAATACTCAATCTTCAATCCTCAATCCTCAATCCTCAGTCCTCAAACCTCAATTCTGAATCCTCGATCCTGAATCCTCAATCTCCAGCCCTCAGTCCTGTACAATCAGGTGACAATCCTCAATCCTGAATAGAATACCCTCAATTCACAGTTTTCAATACTCAATACTCAATCTGCAATCTTCAAATCTCTATCCACAAACATCAATTCTCATCACTCAACACTCAACACTCAGTCCTCAATGTTCAATCCTCAATCCTCAATCCTCAATCCTCAATCTTCAATCCTCAATACTCAATCTTAAATACTCAATCCTCAATCCTCAATACCCAATCCTCAATCTTTAATCCTCAATCCTCAATCCTCAATCCTCAATTCTCAATCCTTAATCCTCAACCCTCAATCCTCAATCCTCAATCCTCAATCCTCAACCCTCAATCGTCAGTCTTCAAACCTCAATATTCAATCTTCAATCCTCAATCCTCAATCCTCAATCCTCAATCCTCATCCTTGAATCCTCAATACCCAATCCTCAATCTTCAATCCTCAATCCTCAATCCTCAATTCACAATCCTCAATCCTCAGTCCTCAGTCCTTAAACCTCAATCCTCAACCCTCAGCCCTCATCCTCAATCCTCAACCCTCAATCCTCAATCCTCAATCTTCAATCCTCAATACTCAATCTTCAATCCTCAATCCTCAATCCTCAGTACTCAAACCTCAATTCTGAATCCTCAATCCTGAATCCTCAATCTTCAGCCCTCAGTCCTCAACAATCAGGTGACAATCCTCAATCCTCAATAGAATATCCTCATTTCACAGATTTCAATACTCAATACTCAATCTGCAATCTTCAAATCTCTATCCACAAACATCAATTCTCATCACTCAACCCTCAACACTCAGTCCTCGACGTTCAATCCTCAATCCTCAATTCTCAATCTTCAGTCCTCAATCCTCAATCATCAATCCTCAATCTTCAATACTCAATCCTCAATCCTCAGTCCTCAGTCCTCAAGCTTCATTCTGAATCCTCGATCCTGAATCCTCAATCTCCAGCCCTCAGTCCTGTACAATCAGGTGACAATCCTCAATCCTCAATAGAATACCCTCAATTCACAGTTTTCAATACTCAATACTCAATCTGCAATCTTCAAATCTCTATCCACAAATATCAATTCTCATCACTCAACACTCAACACTCAGTCCTCAATGTTCAATACTCAATCCTCAATCCTCAATCCTCAATCTTCAATCCTCAATACTCAATCTTAAATCGTCAATCCTCAATCCTCAATACCCAATCCTCAATCTTCAATCCTCAACCCTCAATCCTCAATCCTCAATTCTCAATCCTTAATCCTCAACCCTCAATCCTCAATCCTCAATCCTCAATCCTCAATCCTCAACCCTCAATCGTCAGTCTTCAAACCTCAATATTCAATCTTCAATCCTCAATCCTCAATCCTCAATCCTCAATCCTCAATCCTCATCCTTCAATCCTCAATACCCAATCCTCAATCTTCAATCCTCAATCCTCAATCCTCAATTCTCAATCCTCAATCCTCAGTCCTCAGTCCTTAAACCTCAATCCTCAACCCTCAGCCCTCATCCTCAATCCTCAACCCTCAATCCTCAATCCTCAATCTTCAATCCTCAATACTCAATCTTCAATCCTCAATCCTCAATCCTCAGTACTCAAACCTCAATCCTGAATCCGCAATCCTGAATCCTCAATCTCCACCCCCCAGTCCTGAACAATCAGGTGACAAACCTCAATCCTCAATAGAATATCCTCAATTCACAGTTTTCAATACTCAATACTCAATCTGCAATCTACAAATCTCTATCCACAAACATCAATTCTCATCACTCAATCCTCAACACTCAGTCCTCAATGTTCAATCCTCAATCCTCAATCCACAATCCACAATCGTCAATTTTCAATCCTCAATCCACAGTCCTCAATCTTCAATCGTCAATGCTCATTCCTCAATCCTCAATCCTCAGTCCTCAATCCTCAATCCTCAATCCTCAAACCTCAATCTTCAATCCTCAATCCTCAATCCTCACACCTCAAACATCAATTCTGCATCCTAAATCCTGAATCCTCAATACCCAATCCTCAATCCTCAATCCTCAATCCTCAATCATCAATC
This sequence comes from Calliopsis andreniformis, assembly GCF_051401765.1. Taxonomy (NCBI): domain Eukaryota; kingdom Metazoa; phylum Arthropoda; class Insecta; order Hymenoptera; family Andrenidae; genus Calliopsis; species Calliopsis andreniformis. Next base: position 2,708,905 of record NW_027480468.1, on the reverse strand, counting down.
CTCAATCTTCAATACTCAATCCTCAATCCTCAATCCTCAATACTCAATCCTCAATCCTCAATCATCAATCCTCAATCTTCAATCCTCAATACTCAGTCTTTAATCCTCAGTCCTCAATCCTCAATCTTCAATCTTCAATCCTCAACACGCAATACTCAATCCTCAATCCTCAATCCTCAGTCCTCAATCCGCAATCTTAAATCCTCAATACTCAATCTTCAATCCTCAATTCCCAATACTCAACCCTCAGTCCTCATTCTTCAATCCTCAATAACCAATCCTCAATCTTCAATCCTCATTCCTCAATCCTCAATCCTCAGTCCTCAAACCACAATCCTGAATCCTCAATCCTGAATCCTCAATCTTCAGCCCTCAGTCCTCAACAATCAGTTGTCAATCCTCAATCCTCACTAGAATATCCTCAGTTCAGAGCTTTCCATACGCAATACTCAATCTGCAATCTTCAAATCTCTATCCACAAACATCAATTCTCATCACTCAACCCTCAACACTCAGTCCCCAATCCTCAACTTTCAATCCTCAATCCTCAACCCTCAATCCTCAATCTTCAATCTTCAATCCTCAATACTCAATCTTCAATCCTCAATCCTCAATCCTCAGTCCTCAAACCTCAATTCTGAATCCTCGATCCTGAATCCTCAATCTCCAGCCCTCAGTCCTGTACAATCAGGTGACAATCCTCAATCCTCAATAGAATACCCTCAATTCACAGTTTTCAATACTCAATACTCAATCTGCAATCTTCAAATCTCTATCCACAAACATCAATTCTCATCACTCAACACTCAACACTCAGTCCTCAATGTTCAATCCTCAATCCTCAATCCTCAATCCTCAATCTTCAATCCTCAATACTCAATCTTAAATACTCAATCCTCAATCCTCAATCCTCAATACCCAATCCTCAATCTTTAATCCTCAATCCTCAATCCTCAATCCTCAATTCTCAATCCTTAATCCTCAACCCTCAATCCTCAATCCTCAATCCTCAATCCTCAATCCTCAACCCTCAATCGTCAGTCTTCAAACCTCAATATTCAATCTTCAATCCTCAATCCTCAATCCTCAATCCTCAATCCTCATCCTTGAATCCTCATTACCCAATCCTCAATCTTCAATCCTCAATCCTCAATCCTCAATTCACAATCCTCAATCCTCAGTCCTCAGTCCTTAAACCTCAATCCTCAACCCTCAGCCCTCATCCTCAATCCTCAACCCTCAATCCTCAATCCTCAATCTTCAATCCTCAATACTCAATCTTCAATCCTCAATCCTCAATCCTCAGTACTCAAACCTCAATTCTGAATCCTCAATCCTGAATCCTCAATCTTCAGCCCTCAGTCCTCAACAATCAGGTGACAATCCTCAATCCTCAATAGAATATCCTCATTTCACAGATTTCAATACTCAATACTCAATCTGCAATCTTCAAATCTCTATCCACAAACATCAATTCTCATCACTCAACCCTCAATACTCAGTCCTCGACGTTCAATCCTCAATCCTCAATTCTCAATCTTCAGTCCTCAATCCTCAATCATCAATCCTCAATCTTCAATACTCAATCCTCAATCCTCAGTCCTCAGTCCTCAAGCTTCATTCTGAATCCTCGATCCTGAATCCTCAATCTCCAGCCCTCAGTCCTGTACAATCAGGTGACAATCCTCAATCCTGAATAGAATACCCTCAATTCACAGTTTTCAATACTCAATACTCAATCTGCAATCTTCAAATCTCTATCCACAAATATCAATTCTCATCACTCAACACTCAACACTCAGTCCTCAATGTTCAATCCTCAATCCTCAATCCTCAATCCTCAATCTTCAATCCTCAATACTCAATCTTAAATCGTCAATCCTCAATCCTCAATACCCAATCCCCAATCTTCAATCCTCAACCCTCAATGCTCAATCCTCAATTCTCAATCCTTAATCCTCAACCCTCAATCCTCAATCCTCAATCCTCAATCCTCAATCCTCAACCCTCAATCGTCAGTCTTCAAACCTCAATATTCAATCTTCAATCCTCAATCCTCAATCCTCAGTCCTCAATCCTCAATCCTCATCCTTCAATCCTCAATACCCAATCCTCAATCTTCAATCCTCAATCCTCAATCCTCAATTCTCAATCCTCAATCCTCAGTCCTCAGTCCTTAAACCTCAATCCTCAACCCTCAGCCCTCATCCTCAATCCTCAACCCTCAATCCTCAATCCTCAATCTTCAATCCTCAATACTCAATCTTAAATTCTCAATCCTCAATCCTCAATACCCAATCCACAACCTTCAATCCTCAATGTTCAATCCGCAATACAAAATCCTCAATCTTCAATCCTCAATCCTCAATCCTCAATCCTCAATCATCAATCCTCAATCTTCAATACTCAATCCTCAATCCTCAATCCTCAATACTCAATCCTCAATCCTCAATCATCAATCCTCAATCTTCAATCCTCAATACTCAGTCTTTAATCCTCAGTCCTCAATCCTCAATCTTCAATCTTCAATCCTCAACACGCAATCCTCAATCCTCAATCCTCAACCCTCAGTCCTCAATCCGCAATCTTAAATCCTCAATACTCAATCTTCAATCCTCAAACCTCAATCCTCAATCCTCAATCCTCAATCCTCAATCCTCAGTCCTCAAACTACAATCCTGAATCCTCAATCCTGAATCCTCAATCTTCAACCCTCAGTCCTCAACAATCAGTTGTCAATCCTCAATCCTCACTAGAATATCCTCAGTTGAGAGCTTTCCATACGCAATACTCAATCTGCAATCTTCAAATCTCTATCCACAAACATCAACTCTCATCACTCAGCCCTCAACACTCAGACCCCAATCCTCAATCTTCAATCCTCAATCCTCAGTCCTCAGCCCTCAAACCCCAATTCTGAATCCTCAATCCTGAATCCTCAATCTTCAGCCCTGAGTCCTCAACAATCAGTCGTCAATCCTGTATCCTCAACAGAATATGCTCATCTCACAGTTTTCAATGCTCAATTCACAATCTGCAACCTTCAAGCCTCTATCCACAAACATCAATTCTCATCACACAACCCTCAACACTCAGTCCTCAATCCTCAGTCCTCAAACCTCAATCCTGAATCCTCAATCCTGAATCCTCAATCTCCAGCCCCCAGTCCTGAACAATCAGGTGACAAACCTCAATCCTCAATAGAATATCCTCAATTCACAGTTTTCAATACTCAATACTCAATCTGCAATCTACAAATCTCTATCCACAAACATCAATACTCATCACTCAACACTCAACACTCAGTCCTCAATGTTCAATCCTCAATCCTCAATTCTCAATCTTCAATCCTCAATACTCAATCTTAAATCCTCAATCCTCAATCCTCAATACCCAATCCACAATCTTCAATCCTCAATCCTCAATCCTCAATTCTCAATCCCCAACCCTCCATCCTCAATCCTCAATCTTCAATCATCAATATTCAATCTTCAATCCTCAATCCTCAATCCTCAGTCCTCAAACCTCAATTCTGAATCCTCGATCCTGAATCCTCAATCTCCAGCCCTCAGTCCTGTACAATCAGGTGACAATCCTCAATCCTCAATAGAATACCCTCAATTCACAGTTTTCAATACTCAATACTCAATCTGCAATCTTCAAATCCCTATCCACAAACATCAATTCTCATCACTCAACACTCAACACTCAGTCCTCAATGTTCAATCCTCAATCCTCAATCCCCAATCCTCAATCTTCAATCCTCAATACTCAATCTTAAATCCTCAATCCTCAATCCTCAATACCCAATCCTCAATCTTTAATCCTCAATCCTCAATCCTCAATCCTCAATTCTCAATCCTTAATCCTCAACCCTCAATCCTCAATCCTCAATCCTCAATCCTCAATCCTCAACCCTCAATCGTCAGTCTTCAAACCTCAATATTCAATCTTCAATCCTCAATCCTCAATCCTCAATCCTCAATCCTCATCCTTCAATCCTCAATACCCAATCCTCAATCTTCAATCCTCAATCCTCAATCCTCAATTCTCAATCCTCAATCCTCAGGCCTCAGTCCTTAAACTTCAATCCTCAACCCTCAGCCCTCATCCTCAATCCTCAACACTCAATCCTCAATCCTCAATCTTCAATCCTCAATACTCAATCTTCAATCCTCAATCCTCAATCCTCAGTACTCAAACCTCAATTCTGAATCCTCAATCCTGAATCCTCAATCCTGAATCCTCAATCTTCAGCCCTCAGTCCTCAACAATCAGGTGACAATCCTCAATCCTCAATAGAATATCCTCAATTCACAGATTTCAATACTCAATACTCAATCTGCAATCTTCAAATCTCTATCCACAAACATCAATTCTCATCACTCAACCCTCAACACTCAGTCCTCAACGTTCAATCCTCAATCCTCAATTCTCAATCTTCAATCCTCAATCCTCAATCATCAACCCTCAATCTTCAATACTCAATCCTCAATCCTCAGTCCTCAATCCCCAATCCTCAATCCTCAATCATCAATCCTCAATCTTCAATCCTCAATACTCAATCTTTAATCCTCAGTCCTCAATCCTCGATCTTCAATCTTCATTCCTCAATCCTCATTCATCAATCTTCAATCTTCAATCCTCAATACTCAATCTTCATTCCTCAATCCTCAATCCTCAACCCTCAGTCCTCATTCTTCAATCCTCAATAACCAATCCTCAATCTTCAATCCTCAATCCTCAATCCTCAATTCTCAATCCTCAATCCTCAATCCTCAGACCTCAAACATCAATACTCAACCCTCAGTCCTCGTCCTCAATCCACAACACTCAATCCTCAATCCTCAATCTTCAATCATCAATATTCAATCTTCAATTCTCAATCCTCAATCCTCAATCCTCAATCCTCAATCCTCAATGTTCAATCCTCAATACCCAATCCTCAATCTTCAATCCTCAAACCTCAATCCTCAATCCTCAATCCTCAATCCTCAATCCTCAGTCCCCAAACCACAATCCTGAATCCTCAATCCTGAATCCTCAATCTTCAACCCTCAGTCCTCAACAATCAGTTGTCAATCCTCAATCCTCACTAGAATATCCTCAGTTGAGAGCTTTCCATACGCAATACTCAATCTGCAATCTTCAAATCTCTATCCACAAACATCAACTCTCATCACTCAGCCCTCAACACTCAGTCCCCAATCCTCAATCTTCAATCCTCAATCCTCAACACTGAATCCTCAATCCTCAATCTTCAATCCTCAATACTCAATCTTCAATACTCAATCCTCAATCCTCAGTCCTCAAAACTCAATCCTGAATCCTCAATCCTGAATCCTCAATCTCCAGCCCACAGTCCTGAACAATCAGGTGACAAACCTCAATCCTCAATAGAATATCCTCAATTCACAGTTTTCAATACTCAATACTCAATCTGCAATATACAAATCTCTATCCACAAACATCAATTCTCATCACTCAACACTCAACACTCAGTCCTCAATGTTCAATCCTCAATCCTCAATTATCAATCTTCAATCCTCAATACTCAATCTTAAATCCTCAATCCTCAATCCTCAATACCCAATCCACAATCTTCAATCCTCAATCCCCAATCCTCAATTCTCAATCCTCAACCCTCCATCCTCAATCCTCAATCTTCAATCATCAATATTCAATCTTCAGTCCTCAATCCTCAATCCTCAATCCTCAATCCTCAATCCTCAATCCTCAATGTTCAATCCGCAATACAAAATCCTCAATCTTCAATCCTCAATCCTCAATCCTCAATCCTCAATCATCAATCCTCAATCTTCAATACTCAATCCTCAATCCTCAATCCTCAATCCTCAATCCTGAATCCTCAATCATCAATCCTCAATCTTCAATCCTCAATACTCAATCTTTAATCCTCAATCTTCAATCCGCAATCCTCAATCCTCAACCCTCAATCCTCAATCCTCAGACCTCAAACATCAATACTCAACCCTCAGTCCTCGTCCTCAATCCACAACGCTCAATCTTCAATCCTCAATCTTCAATCATCAACATTCAACCTTCAGTCCTCAATCCTCAATCCTCAATCCTCAATCCTCATTCCTCAAACCTCAATCCTGAAACCTCAATCCTGAATCCTCAATCTTCAGAACTCAGTCCTCAACAATCAGTTGTCAATTCTCAATCCTCAATAGAATATCATCAATTCACAGTTTTCAATACTCAATACTGAATCTGCAATCTTTAAATCTCTATCCACAAGCACCAATTCTCATCACTCAACCCTCAACACTCAGTCCCCAATCTTCAATATTCAATCCTCAATCCTCAATCCTCAATCCTCAGTCCTCAACCTTCAATCCTCAATACTCAATCATCAATACTCAATCCTCAATCCTCAATCCTCAATCCTCAATCTTCAATCCTCAATACTCAATCTTCATTCCTCAATCCTCAATCCTCAACCCTCAGTCCTCATTCTTCAATCCTCAATAACCAATCCTCAATCTTCAATACTCAATCCTCAATCCTCAATTCTCAATCCTCAATCCTCAGTCCTCAGCCGTCAAACCTCAATTCTGAATCCTCAATCCTGAATCCTCAATCTTCAGCCCTGAGTCCTCAACAATCAGTTGTCAATCCTGAATCCTCAACAGAATATCCTCAATTCACAGTTTTCAATGCTCAATTCACAATCTGCAACCTTCAAGCCTCTATCCACAAACATCAATTCTCACCACTCAACCCTCAACACTCAGTCCTCAACGTTCAATCCTCAATCCTCAATTCTCAATCTTCAATCCTCAATCCTCAATCATCAATCCTCAATCTTCAATACTCAATCCTCAATCCTCAGTCCTCAATCCCCAATCCCCAATCCTCAATCATCAATCCTCAATCTTCAATCCTCAATACTCAATCTTTAATCCTCAGTCCTCAATCCTCAATCTTCAATCTTCATTCCTCAATCCTCATTCCTCAATCCTCAATCTTCAATCCTCAATACTCAATCTTCATTCCTCAATCCTCAATCCTCAACCCTCAGTCCTCGTCCTTCAATCCTCAACAACCAATCCTCAATCTTCAATCCTCAATCCTCAATCCTCAATTCTCAATCCTCAATCCTCAATCCTCAGACCTCAAGCATCAATACTCAACCCTCAGTCCTCGTCCTCAATCCACAACACTCAATCCTCAATACTCAATCTTCAATCATCAATATTCAATCTTCAATTCTCAATCCTCAATCCTCAATCCTCAATCCTCAATCCTCAATGTTCAATCCTCAATACCCAATCCTCAATCTTCAATCCTCAAACCTCAATCCTCAATCCTCAATCCTCAATCCTCAATCCTCAGTCCTCAAACCACAATCCTGAATCCTCAATCCTGAATCCTCAATCTTCAACCCTCAGTCCTCAACAATCAGTTGTCAATCCTCAATCCTCACTAGAATATCCTCAGTTGAGGGCTTTCCATACGCAATACTCAATCTGCAATCTTCAAATCTCTACCCACAAACATCAACTCTCATCACTCAGCCCTCAACACTCAGTCCCCAGTCCTCAATCTTCAATCCTCAATCCTCAACACTGAATCCTCAATCCTCAATCTTCAATCCTCAATACTCAATCTTCAATACTCAATCCTCAATCCTCAGTCCTCAAACCTCAATCCTGAATCCTCAATCCTGAATCCTCAATCTCCAGCCCCCAGTCCTGTACAATCAGGTGACAAACCTCAATCCTCAATAGAATATCCTCAATTCACAGTTTTCAATACTCAATACTCAATCTGCAATATACAAATCTCTATCCACAAACATCAATTCTCATCACTCAACACTCAACCCTCAGTCCACAATGTTCAATCCTCAATCCTCAATTATCAATCTTCAATCCTCAATACTCAATCTTAAATCCTCAATCCTCAATCCTCAATACCCAATCCACAATCTTCAATCCTCAATCCCCAATCCTCAATTCTCAATCCTCAACCCCTCATCCTCAATCCTCAATCTTCAATCATCAATATTCAATCTTCAGTCCTCAATCCTCAATCCTCAATCCTCAATCCTCAATCCTCAATCCTCAATGTTCAATCCGCAATACAAAATCCTCAATCTTCAATCCTCAATCCTCAATCCTCAATCCTCAATCCTCAATCATCAATCCTCAATCTTCAATACTCAATCCTCAATCCTCAATCCTCAATACTCAATCCTCAATCCTCAATCATCAATCCTCAATCTTCAATCCTCAATACTCAGTCTTTAATCCTCAGTCCTCAATCCTCAATCTTCAATCTTCAATCCTCAACACGCAATCCTCAATCCTCAATCCTCAACCCTCAGTCCTCAATCCGCAATCTTAAATCCTCAATACTCAATCTTCAATCCTCAATTCTCAATACTCAACCCTCAGTCCTCATTCTTCAATCCTCAATAACCAATCCTCAATCTTCAATCCTCATTCCTCAATCCTCAATCCTCAGTCCTCAAACCACAATCCTGAATCCTCAATCCTGAATCCTCAATCTTCAGCCCTCAGTCCTCAACAATCAGTTGTCAATCCTCAATCCTCACTAGAATATCCTCAGTTCAGAGCTTTCCATACGCAATACTCAATCTGCAATCTTCAAATCTCTATCCACAAACATCAATTCTCATCACTCAACCCTCAACACTCAGTCCCCAATCCTCAATCTTCAATCCTCAATCCTCAACCCTCAATCCTCAATCCTCAATCTTCAATCCTCAATACACAATCTCCAATCCTCAATCCTCAATCGTCAGTCCTCAAACCTCAATTCTGAATCCTCGATCCTGAATCCTCAATCTCCAGCCCTCAGTCCTGTACAATCAGGTGACAGTCCTCAATCCTCAATAGAATACCCTCAATTCACAGTTTTCAATACTCAATACTCAATCTGCAATCTTCAAATCTCTATCCACAAACATCAATTCTCATCACTCAACACTCAACACTCAGTCCTCAATGTTCAATCCTCAATCCTCAATCCTCAATCCTCAATCTTCAATCCTCAATACTCAATCTTAAATCCTCAATCCTCAATCCTCAATACCCAATCCTCAATCTTTAATCCTCAATCCTCAATCCTCAATCCTCAATTCTCAATCCTTAATCCTCAACCCTCAATCCTCAATCCTCAATCCTCAATCCTCAATCCTCAACCCTCAATCGTCAGTCTTCAAACCTCAATATTCAATCTTCAATCCTCAATCCTCAATCCTCAATCCTCAATCCTGATCATTCAATCCTCAATACCCAATCCTCAATCTTCAATCCTCAATCCTCAAACCTCAATTCTCAATCCTCAATCCTCAGTCCTCAGTCCTTAAACCTCAATCCTCAGCCCTCTGCCCTCATCCTCAATCCTCGACCCTCAATCCTCAATCCTCAATCTTCAATCCTCAATACTCAATCTTCAATCCTCAATCCTCAATCCTCAGTACTCAAACCTCAACTCTGAATCCTCAATCCTGAATCCTCAATCTTCAGCCCTCAGTCCTCAACAATCAGGTGACAATCCTCAATCCTCAATAGAGTATCCTCTATTCACAGATTTCAATACTCAATACTCAATCTGCAATCTTCAAATCTCTATCCACAAACTTCAATTCTCATCACTCAGCCCTCAACACTCAGTCCTGAACGTTCAATACTCAATCCTCAATTCTCAATCTTCAATCCTCAATCCTCAATCATCAATCCTCAATCTTCAATACTCAATCCTCAATCCTCAGTCCTCAGTCCTCAAACCTCAATTCTGAATCCTCGATCCTGAATCCTCAACCTCCAGCCCTCAGTCCTGTACAATCAGGTGACAATCCTCAATCCTCAATAGAATACCCTCAATTCACAGTTTTCAATACTCAATACTCAATCTGCAATCTTCAAATCTCTATCCACAAACATCAATTCTCATCACTCAACACTCAACACTCAGTCCTCAATGTTCAATCCTCAATCCTCAATCCTCAATCCTCAACCTTCAATCCTCAATACTCAATCTTAAATCCTCAATCCTCAATCCTCAATACCCAATCCTCAATCTTCAATCCTCAATCCTCAATCCTCAATCCTCAATTCTCAATCCTTAATCCTCAACCCTCCATCCTCAATCCTCAATCCTCAATCATCAATCCTCAACCCTCAATCGTCAGTCTTCAAACCTCAATATTCAATCTTCAATCCTCAATCCTCAATCCTCAATCCTCAATCCTCAATCCTCATCCTTCAATCCTCAATACCCAATCCTCAATCTTCAATCCTCAATCCTCAATCCTCAATTCTCAATCCTCAATCCTCAGTCCTCAGTCCTTAAACCTCAATCCTCAACCCTCAGCCCTCATCCTCAATCCTCAACCCTCAATCCTCAATCCTCAATCCTCAATCTTCAATCCTCAATACTCAATCTTCAATCCTCAATCCTCAATCCTCAGTACTCAAACCTCAATTCTGAATCTTCAATCCTGAATCCTCAATCTTCAGCCCTCAGTCCTCAACAATCAGGTGACAATCCTCAATCCTCAATAGAATATCCTCAATTCACAGATTTCAATACTCAATACTCAATTTGCAATCTTCAAATCTCTATCCACAAACATCAATTCTCATCACTCAACCCTCAACACTCAGTCCTCAACGTTCAACCCTCAATCCTCAATTCTCAATCTTCAATCCTCAATCCTCAATCATCAATCCTCAATCTTCAATACTCAATCCTCAATCCTCAGTCCTCAATCCCCAATCCTCAATCCTCAATCATCAATCCTCAATCTTCAATCCTCAATACTCAATCTTTAATCCTCAGTCCTCAATCCTCAATCTTCAATCTTCAATCCTCAATCCTCATTCCTCAATCCTCAATCTTCAATCCTCAATACTCAATCTTCATTCCTCAATGCTCAATCCTCAACCCTCAGTCCTCATTCTTCAATCCTCAATAACCAATCCTCAATCTTCAATCCTCAATCCTCAATCCTCAATTCTCAATCCTCAATCCTCAATCCTCAGACCTCAAACATCAATACTCAACCCTCTATCCTCGTCCTCAATCCACAACACTCAATCCTCAATCCTCAATCTTCAATCATCAATATTCAATCTTCAATTCTCAATCCTCAATCCTCAATCCTCAATCCTCAATCCTCAATCCTCAATGTTCAATCCTCAATACCCAATCCTCAATCTTCAATCCTCAAACCTCAATCCTCAATCCTCAATCCTCAATCCTCAATCCTCAGTCCTCAAACTACAATCCTGAATCCTCAATCCTGAATCCTCAATCTTCAACCCTCAGTCCTCAACAATCAGTTGTCAATCCTCAATCCTCACTAGAATATCCTCAGTTGAGAGCTTTCCATACGCAATACTCAATCTGCAATCTTCAAATCTCTATCCACAAACATCAACTCTCATCACTAAGCCCTCAACACTCAGACCCCAATCCTCAATCTTCAATCCTCAATCCTCAGTCCTCAGCCCTCAAACCTCAATTCTGAATCCTCAATCCTGAATCCTCAATCTTCAGCCCTGAGTCCTCAACAATCAGTTGTCAATCCTGTATCCTCAACAGAATATCCTCATCTCACAGTTTTCAATGCTCAATTCACAATCTGCAACCTTCAAGCCTCTATCCACAAACATCAATTCTCATCACACAACCCTCAACACTCAGTCCTCAATCCTCAGTCCTCAAACCTCAATCCTGAATCCTCAATCCTGAATCCTCAATCTCCAGCCCCCAGTCCTGAACAATCAGGTGACAAACCTCAATCCTCAATAGAATATCCTCAATTCACAGTTTTCAATACTCAATACTCAATCTGCAATCTACAAATCTCTATCCACAAACATCAATACTCATCGCTCAACACTCAACACTCAGTCCTCAATGTTCAATCCTCAATCCTCAATCCTCAATCCTCAGTCCTCAAACCTCAATTCTGAATCCTCGATCCTGAATCCTCAATCTCCAGCCCCCAGTCCTGAACAATCAGGTGACAAACCTCAATCCTCAATAGAATATCCTCAATTCACAGTTTTCAATACTCAATACTCAATCTGCAATCTACAAATCTCTATCCACAAACATCAATACTCATCGCTCAACACTCAACACTCAGTCCTCAATCTTCAATCCTCAATACTCAATCTTAAATCCTCAATCCTCAATCCTCAATACCCAATCCACAATCTTCAATCCTCAATCCTCAATCCTCAATTCTCAATCCTCAACCCTCCATCCTCAATCCTCAATCTTCAATCATCAATATTCAATCTTCAATCCTCAATCCTCAATCCTCAGTCCTCAAACCTCAATTCTGAATCCTCGATCCTGAATCCTCAATCTCCAGCCCTGAGTCCTGTACAATCAGGTGACAATCCTCAATCCTCAATAGAATACCCTCAATTCACAGTTTTCAATACTCAATACTCAATCTGCAATCTTCAAATTTCTATCCACAAACATCAATTCTCATCACTCAACACTCAACACTCAGTCCTCAATGTTCAATCCTCAATCCTCAATCCCCAATCCTCAATCTTCAATCCTCAATACTCAATCTTAAATCCTCAATCCTCAATCCTCAATACCCAATCCTCAATCTTTAATCCTCAATCCTCAATCCTCAATCCTCAATTCTCAATCCTTAATCCTCAACCCTCAATCCTCAATCCTCAATCCTCAATCCTCAATCCTCAACCCTCAATCGTCAGTCTTCAAACCTCAATATTCAATCTTCAATCCTCAATCCTCAATCCTCAATCCTCAATCCTCATCCTTCAATCCTCAATACCCAATCCTCAATCTTCAATCCTCAATCCTCAATCCTCAATTCTCAATCCTCAATCCTCAGTCCTCAGTCCTTAAACTTCAATCCTCAACCCTCAGCCCTCATCCTCAATCCTCAACCCTCAATCCTCAATCCTCAATCTTCAATCCTCAATACTCAATCTTCAATCCTCAATCCTCAATCCTCAGTACTCAAACCTCAATTCTGAATCCTCAATCCTGAATCCTCAATCTTCAGCCCTCAGTCCTCAACAATCAGGTGACAATCCTCAATCCTCAATAGAATATCCTCAATTCACAGATTTCAATACTCAATACTCAATCTGCAATCTTCAAATCTCTATCCACAAACATCAATTCTCATCACTCAACCCTCAACACTCAGTCCTCAACGTTCAATCCTCAATCCTCAATTCTCAATCTTCAATCCTCAATCCTCAATCATCAACCCTCAATCTTCAATACTCAATCCTCAATCCTCAGTCCTCAATCCCCAATCCTCAATCCTCAATCATCAATCCTCAATCTTCAATCCTCAATACTCAATCTTTAATCCTCAGTCCTCAATCCTCGATCTTCAATCTTCATTCCTCAATCCTCATTCATCAATCCTCAATCTTCAATCCTCAATACTCAATCTTCATTCCTCAATCCTCAATCCTCAACCCTCAGTCCTCATTCTTCAATCCTCAATAACCAATCCTCAATCTTCAATCCTCAATCCTCAATCCTCAATTCTCAATCCTCAATCCTCAATCCCCAGACCTCAAACATCAATACTCAACCCTCAGTCCTCGTCCTCAATCCACAACACTCAATCCTCAATCCTCAATCTTCAATCATCAATATTCAATCTTCAATTCTCAATCCTCAATCCTCAATCCTCAATCCTCAATCCTCAATGTTCAATCCTCAATACCCAATCCTCAATCTTCAATCCTCAAACCTCAATCCTCAATCCTCAATCCTCAATCCTCAATCCTCAGTCCTCAAACCACAATCCTGAGTCCTCAATCCTGAATCCTCAATCTTCAACCCTCAGTCCTCAACAATCAGTTGTCAATCCTCAATCCTCACTAGAATATCCTCAGTTGAGAGCTTTCCATACGCAATACTCAATCTGCAATCTTCAAATCTCTATCCACAAACATCAACACTCATCACTCAGCCCTCAACACTCAGTCCCCAATCCTCAATCTTCAATCCTCAATCCTCAACACTGAATCCTCAATCCTCAATCTTCAATCCTCAATACTCAATCTTCAATACTCAATCCTCAATCCTCAGTCCTCAAACCTCAATCCTGAATCCTCAATCCTGAATCCTCAATCTCCAGCCCCCAGTCCTGAACAATCAGGTGACAAACCTCAATCCTCAATAGAATATCCTCAATTCACAGGTTTCAATACTCAATACTCAATCTGCAATATACAAATCTCTATCCACAAACATCAATTCTCATCACTCAACACTCAGCACTCAGTCCTCAATCTTCAATCCTCAATCCTCAATTATCAATCTTCAATCCTCAATACTCAATCTTAAATCCTCAATCCTCAATCCTCAATACCCAATCCACAATCTTCAATCCTCAATCCCCAATCCTCAATTCTCAATCCTCAACCCTCCATCCTCAATCCTCAATCTTCAATCATCAATATTCAATCTTCAGTCCTCAATCCTCAATCCTCAATCCTCAATCCTCAATCCTCAATCCTCAATGTTCAATCCGCAATACAAAATCCTCAATCTTCAATCCTCAATCCTCAATCCTCAATCCTCAATCATCAATCCTCAATCTTCAATACTCAATCCTCAATCCTCAATCCTCAATCCTCAATCCTGAATCCTCAATCATCAATCCTCAATCTGCAATCCTCAATACTCAATCTTTAATCCTCAATCTTCAATCCGCAATCCTCAGTCCTCAACCCTCAATCCTCAATCCTCAGACCTCAAACATCAATACTCAACCCTCAGTCCTCGTCCTCAATCCACAACGCTCAATCTTCAATCCTCAATCTTCAATCATCAACATTCAACCTTCAGTCCTCAATGCTCAAACCTCAATCCTGAATCCTCAATCTTCAGAACTCAGTCCTCAACAATCAGTTGCCAATTCTCAATCCTCAATAGAATATCATCAATTCACAGTTTTCAATACTCAATACTGAATCTGCAATCTTTAAATCTCTATCCACAAGCACCAATTCTCATTACTCAACCCTCAACACTCAGTCCCCAATCTTCAATATTCAATCCTCAATCCTCAATCCTCAATCCTCAATCCTCAACCTTCAATCCTCAATACTCAATCATCAATACTCAATCCTCAATCCTCAATCATCAATACTCAATCCTCAATCCTCAATCCTCAATCCTCAATCTTCAATCCTCAATACTCAATCTTCATTCCTCAATCCTCAATCCTCAACCCTCAGTCCTCATTCTTCAATCCTCAATAACCAATCCTCAATCTTCAATACTCAATCCTCAATCCCCAATTCTCAATCCTCAATCCTCAGTCCTCAGCCCTCAAACCTCAATTCTGAATCCTCAATCCTGAATCCTCAATCTTCAGCCCTGAGTCCTCAACAATCAGTTGTCAATCCTGAATCCTCAACAGAATATCCTCAATTCACAGTTTTCAATGCTCATTTCACAATCTGCAACCTTCATGCCTCTATCCACAAACATCAATTCTCATCACTCAACCCTCAACACTCAGTCCTCAATGTTCAATCCTCAATCCTCAATCCACAATCCACACTCGTCAATTTTCAATCCTCAATCCACAGTCCTCAATCTTCAATCGTCAATGCTCAATCCTCAATCCTCAATCCTCATTCCTCAAACCTCAATCCTGAAACCTCAATCCTGAATCCTCAATCTTCAGAACTCAGTCCTCAACAATCAGTTGTCAATTCTCAATCCTCAATAGAATATAATCAATTCACAGTTTTCAATACTCAATACTGAATCTGCAATCTTTAAATCT
Organism: Calliopsis andreniformis; assembly: GCF_051401765.1. Classification (NCBI taxonomy): domain Eukaryota; kingdom Metazoa; phylum Arthropoda; class Insecta; order Hymenoptera; family Andrenidae; genus Calliopsis; species Calliopsis andreniformis. Next base: position 2,693,082 of record NW_027480468.1, on the reverse strand, counting down.
CTATCCACAAGCACCAATTCTTATCACTCAACCCTCAACACTCAGTCCCCAATCTTCAATATTCAATCCTCAATCCTCAATCCTCAATCCTCAACCTTCAATCCTCAATACTCAATCATCAATACTCAATCCTCAATCCTCAATCCTCAATCCTCAATCTTCAATCCTCAATACTCAATCTTCATTCCTCAATCCTCAATCCTCAACCCTCAGTGCTCATTCTTCAATCCTCAATAACCAATCCTCAATCTTCAATACTCAATCCTCAATCCTCAATTCTCAATCCTCAATCCTCAGTCCTCAGCCCTCAAACCTCAATTCTGAATCCTCAATCCTGAATCCTCAATCTTCAGCCCTCAGTCCTCAACAATCAGGTGACAATCCTCAATCCTCAATAGAATATCCTCAATTCACAGATTTCAATACTCAATACTCAATCTGCAATCTACAAATCTCTATCCACAAACATCAATTCTCATCACTCAACCCTCAACACTCAGTCCTCAACGTTCAATCCTCAATCCTCAATTCTCAATCTTCAATCCTCAATCCTCAATCATCAATCCTCAATCTTCAATACTCAATCCTCAATCCTCAGTCCTCAATCCCCAATCCTCAATCCTCAATCATCAATCCTCAATCTTCAATCCTCAATACTCAATCTTCAATACTCAATCCTCAATCCTCAGTCCTCAAACCTCAATCCTGAATCCTCAATCCTGAATCCTCAATCTCGAGCCCCCAGTCCTGAACAATCAGGTGACAAACCTCAATCCTCAATAGAATATCCTCAATTCACAGTTTTCAATACTCAATACTCAATCTGCAATATACAAATCTCTATCCACAAACATCAATTCTCATCACTCAACACTCAACCCTCAGTCCACAATGTTCAATCCTCAATCCTCAATTATCAATCTTCAATCCTCAATACTCAATCTTAAATCCTCAATCCTCAATCCTCAATACCCAATCCACAATCTTCAATCCTCAATCCCCAATCCTCAATTCTCAATCCTCAACCTTCCATCCTCAATCCTCAATCTTCAATCATCAATATTCAATCTTCAGTCCTCAATCCTCAATCCTCAATCCTCAATCCTCAATCCTCAATCCTCAATGTTCAATCCGCAATACAAAATCCTCAATCTTCAATCCTCAATCCTCAATCCTCAATCCTCAATCATCAATCCTCAATCTTCAATACTCAATCCTCAATCCTCAATCCTCAATCCTCAGTCCTCAGTCCTTAAACTTCAATCCTCAACCCTCAGCCCTCATCCTCAATCCTCAACCCTCAATCCTCAATCCTCAATCTTCAATCCTCAATACTCAATCTTCAATCCTCAATCCTCAATCCTCAGTACTCAAACCTCAATTCTGAATCCTCAATCCTGAATCCTCAATCTTCAGCCCTCAGTCCTCAACAATCAGGTGACAATCCTCAATCCTCAATAGAATATCCTCAATTCACAGATTTCAATACTCAATACTCAATCTGCAATCTTCAAATCTCTATCCACAAACATCAATTCTCATCACTCAACCCTCAACACTCAGTCCTCAACGTTCAATCCTCAATCCTCAATTCTCAATCTTCAATCCTCAATCCTCAATCATCAATCCTCAATCTTCAATACACAATCCTCAATCCTCAGTCCTCAATCCCCAATCCTCAATCCTCAATCATCAATCCTCAATCTTCAATCCTCAATACTCAATCTTTAATCCTCAGTCCTCAATCCTCAATCTTCAATCTTCATTCTTCAATCCTCATTCCTCAATCCTCAATCTTCAATCCTCAATACTCAATCTTCATTCCTCAATCCTCTATCCTCAACCCTCAGTCCTCATTCTTCAATCCTCAATAACCAATCCTCAATCTTCAATCCTCAATCCTCAACCCTCAATTCTCAATCCTCAATCCTCAATCCTCAGACCTCAAGCATCAATACTCAACCCTCAGTCCTCGTCCTCAATCCACAACACTCAATCCTCAATCCTCAATCTTCAATCATCAATATTCAATCTTCAATTCTCAATCCTCAATCCTCAATCCTCAATCCTCAATCCTCAATGTTCAATCATCAATACCCAATCCTCAATCTTCAATCCTCAAACCTCAATCCTCAATCCTCAATCCTCGATCCTCAATCCTCAGTCCTCAAACCAGAATCCTGAATCCTCAATCCTGAATCCTCAATCTTCAACCCTCAGTCCTCAACAATCAGTTGTCAATCCTCAATCCTCACTAGAATATCCTCAGTTGAGAGCTTTCCATACGCAATACTCAATCTGCAATCTTCAAATCTCTATCCACAAACATCAACTCTCATCACTCAGCCCTGAACACTCAGTCCCCAGTCCTCAATCTTCAATCCTCAATCCTCAACACTGAACCCTCAATCCTCAATCTTCAATCCTCAATACTCAATCTTCAATACTCAATCCTCAATCCTCAGTCCTCAAACCTCAATCCTGAATCCTCAATCCTGAATCCTCAATCTCCAGCCCCCAGTCCTGAAAAATCAGGTGACAAACCTCTATCGTCAATAGAATATCCTCAATTCACAGTTTTCAATACTCAATAATCAATCTGCAATATACAAATCTCTATCCACAAACATCAATTCTCATCACTCAACACTCAACACTCAGTCCTCAATGTTCAATCCTCAATCCTCAATTATCAATCTTCAATCCTCAATACTCAATCTTATATCCTCAATCCTCAATCCTCAATACCCATTCCACAATCTTCAATCCTCAATCCCCAATCCTCAATTCTCAATCCTCAACCCTCCATCCTCAATCCTCAATCTTCAATCATCAATATTCAATCTTCAGTCCTCAATCCTCAATCCTCAATCCTCAATCCTCAATCCTCAATCCTCAATGTTCAATCCGCAATACAAAATCCTCAATCTTCAATCCTCAATCCTCAATCCTCAATGTTCAATCATCAATCCTCAATCTTCAATACTCAATCCTCAATCCTCAATCCTCAATACTCAATCCTGAATCCTCAATCATCAATCCTCAATCTTCAATCCTCAATACTCAATCTTTAATCCTCAATCTTCGATCCGCAATCCTCAATCCTCAACCCTCAATCCTCAATCCTCAGACCTCAAACATCAATACTCAACCCTCAGTCCTCGTCCTCAATCCACAACGCTCAATCTTCAATCCTCAATCTTCAATCATCAACATTCAACCTTCAGTCCTCAATCCTCAATCCTCAATCCTCATTCCTCATTCCTCAAACCTCAATCCTGAAACCTCAATCCTGATTCCTCAATCTTCAGAACTCAGTCCTCAACAATCAGTTGTCAATTCTCAATCCTCAATAGAATATCATCAATTCACAGTTTTCAATACTCAATACTGTATCTGCAATCTTTAAATCTCTATCCACAAGCACCAATTCTCATCACTCAACCCTCAACACTCAGTCCCCAATCTTCAATATTCAATCCTCAAACCTCAATCCTCAATCCTCAATCCTCAACCTTCAATCCTCAATACTCAATCATCAATACTCAATCCTCAATCCTCAATCCTCAATCCTCAACCCTCAATCGTCAGCCTTCAAACCTCAATACTCAATCTTCAATCCTCAATCCTCAATCCTCAATCCTCAATCCTCAATTCTCATTCTTCAATCCGCAATACCCAATCCTCAATCTTCAATACTCAATCCTCAATCCTCAATCCTTAATACTCAATCCTCAATCCTCAATCATCAATCCTCAATCTTCAATCCTCAATACTCAGTCTTTAATCCTCAGTCCTCAATCCTCAATCTTCAATCTTCAATCCTCAACCCGCAATCCTCAATCCTCAATCCTCAATCCTCAGTCCTCAATCCGCAATCTTAAATCCTCAATACTCAATCTTCAATCCTCAATCCTCAATACTCAACCCTCAGTCCTCATTCTTCAATCCTCAATAACCAATCCTCAATCTTCAATCCTCATTCCTCAATCCTCAATCCTCAGTCCTCAAACCACAATCCTGAATCCTCAATCCTGAATCCTCAATCTTCAGCCCTCAGTCCTCAACAATCAGTTGTCAATACTCAATCCTCACTAGAATATCCTCAGTTCAGAGCTTTCCATACGCAATACTCAATCTGCAATCTTCAAATCTCTATCCACAAACATCAATTCTCATCACTCAACCCTCAACACTCAGTCCCCTATCCTCAATCTTCAATCCTCAATCCTCAACCCTCAATCCTCAATCCTCAATCCTCAATCTTCAATCCTCAATACTCAATCTTCAATCCTCAATCCTCAATCCTCAGTCCTCAAACCTCAATTCTGAATCCTCGATCCTGAATCCTCAATCTCCAGCCCTCAGTCCTGTACAATCAGGTGACAATCCTCAATCCTCAATAGAATACCCTCAATTCACAGTTTTAAATACTCAATACTCAATCTGCAATCTTCAAATCTCTATCCACAAACATCAATTCTCATCACTCAACACTCAACACTCAGTCCTCAATGTTCAATCCTCATTCCTCAATTATCAATCCTCAATCTTCAATCCTCAATACTCAATCTTAAATCCTCAATCCTCAATCCTCAATACCCAATCCTCAATCTTCAATCCTCAATCCTCAATCCTCAATCCTCAATTCTCAATCCTTAATCCTCAACCCTCAATCCTCAATCCTCAATCCTCAATCCTCAATCCTCAACCCTCAATCGTCAGTCTTCAAACCTCAATATTCAATCTTCAATCCTCAATCCTCAATCCTCAATCCTCAATCCTCAATCCTCATTCTTCAATCCTCAATACCCAATCCTCAATCTTCAATCCTCAATCCTCAATCCTCAATTCTCAATCCTCAATCCTCAGACCTCAGTGCTTAAACCTCAATCCTCAACCCTCAGCCCTCATCCTCAATCCTCAACCCTCAATCCTCAATCCTCAATCTTCAATCCTCAATACTCAATCTTCAGTCCTCAATCCTCAATCCTCAGTACTCAAACCTCAATTCTGAATCTTCAATCCTGAATCCTCAATCTTCAGCCCTCAGTCCTCAACAATCAGGTGACAATCCTCAATCCTCAATAGAATATCCTCAATTCACAGATTTCAATACTCAATACTCAATCTGCAATCTTCAAATCTCTATCCACAAACATCAATTCTCATCACTCAACCCTCAACACTCAGTCCTCAACGTTCAATCCTCAATCCTCAATTCTCAATCTTCAATCCTCAATCCTCAATCATCAATCCTCAATCTTCAATACTCAATCCTCAATCCTCAGTCCTCAATCCCCAATCCTCAATCCTCAATCATCAATCCTCAATCTTCAATCCTCAATACTCAATCTTTTATCCTCAGTCCTCAATCCACTATCTTCAATCTTCAATCCTCAATCCTCATTCCTCAATCCTCAATCTTCAATCCTCAATACTCAATCTTCATTCCTCAATCCTCAATCCTCAACCCTCAGTCCTCATTCTTCAATCCTCAATAACCAATCCTCAATCTTCAATCCTCAATCCTCAGTCCTCAATTCTCAATCCTCAAGCCTCAATCCTCAGACCTCAAACATCAATACTCAACCCTCAGTCCTCGTCCTCAATCCACAACACTCAATCCTCAATCCTCAATCTTCAATCATCAATATTCAATCTTCAATTCTCAATCCTCAATCCTCAACCCTCAATCCTCAATCCTCAATGTTCAATCCTCAATACCCAATCCCCAATCTTCAATCCTCAAACCTCAATCCTCAATCCTCAATCCTCACTCCTCAATCCTCAGTCCTCAGCCCTCAAACCTCAACTCTGAATCCTCAATCCTGAATCCACAATCTTCAGCCCTGAGTCCGCAACAATCAGTTGTCAATCCTGAATCCTCAACAGAATATCCTGAATTCACAGTTTTCAATGCTCAATTCACAATCTGCAACCTTCAAGCCTCTATCCACAAACATCAATTCTCATCACTCAACCCTCAACACTCAGTCCTCAATCCTCAATCCTCAATCCTCAATCCACAATCCACAATCGTCAATTTTCAATCCTCAATCCACAGTCCTCAATCTTCAATCGTCAATGCTCATTCCTCAATCCTCAATCCTCAGTCCTCAATCCTCAATCTTTAATCCTCAGTCCTCAATCCTCAATCTTCAACCTTCAATCCTCAACCCGCAATCGTCAATCCTCAATCCTCAATCCTCAGTCCTCAATCCTCAATCCTCAATCCTCAATCATCAATCCTCAATCTTCAATACTCAATCCTCAATCCTCAATCCTCAATACTCAATCCTCAATCCTCAATCATCAATCCTCAATCTTCAATCCTCAATACTCAATCTTTAATCCTCAGTCCTCAATCCTCAATCTTCAATCTTCAATCCTCAACCCGCAATCCTCAATCCTCAATCCTCAATCCTCAGTCCTCAACCCGCAATCTTCAATCCTCAATACTCAATCTTCAATCCTCAATCCTCAATCCTCAATAACCAATACTCAATCTTCAATCCTCAATCATCAATCCTCAATTCTCAATCCTCAATCCTCAATCCTCAGACCTCAAACATCAATACTCAACCCTCAGTCCTCGTCCTCAATCCACAACACTCAATCCTCAATACTCAATCTTCAATCATCAATATTCAATCATCAATCCTCAATCTTCAATTCTCAATCCTCAATCCTCAGACCCGAATCCCCAATCCTCAATCCTCAATCATCAATCCTCAATCTTCAATCCTCAATACTCAATCTTTAATCCTCAGTCCTCAATCCTCAATCTTCAATCTTCAATCCTCAATCCTCATTCCCCAATCCTCATTCTTCAATCATAAATACCCAATCCTCAATCGTCAATCATCAATCTTCAATCCTCAATACTCAATTTTTAATCCTCAATCCTCAATCCTCAATCCTCAATCTTCAATCCTCAATCCTCAATCCTCAATACTCAATCCTCAATCATCAATCCTCAATCTCCAATCCTCAATACTCAATCTTCAGTCCTCAATTCTCAATCCTCAACTCTCAATAATCAGACCTCAAACATCAATACTCAACCCTCAGTCCTCGTCCTCAATCCACAACCCTCAACCCTCAATCCTCAATCTTCAATCATCAATATTCAATCTTCAATCCTCAATCCTCAATCCTCAATCCTCAATCCTCAATCCACAATCCTCGGACCTCAAACATGTATACTCAACCCCCAGTCTTCGTCCTCAATCCACAACCCTCAATCCTCAATCCTCAATCTTCAATCATCAATATTCAATCTTCAGTCCTCAATCCTCAATACTCAATCCTCAATCCTCAATCCTCAATCCTCAATGTTCAATCCGCAATACCCAATCCTCAATCTTCAATCCTCAATCCTCAATCCTCAGTCCTCAATCCTCAATCCTAAATCCTCATTCCTCAAACCTCAATCCTGAAACCTCAATCCTGAATCCTCAACCTTCAGACCTCAGTCCTCAACAATCAGTTGTCAATTCTCAATCCTCAATAGAATATCATCAATTCACAGCTTTCAATACTCAATACTCAATCTGCAATCTTTAAATCTCTATCCACAAACACCAATTCTCATCACTCAACCCTCAACACTCAGTCCCCAATCTTGAATCTTCAATCCTCAATCCTGAATCCTCAATCCTCAATCCTCAATCCTCAATCTTCAATCCTCAATACTCAATCATCAATCCTAGATCCTCAATCCTCAATCCTCAATCCTCAACCCTCAATCGTCAGTCTTCAAACCTCAATACTCAATCTTCAATCCTCAACCCTCAATCCTCAATCCTCAATCCTCATTCTTCAATTCTCAATACCCAATCCTCAATCTTCTATACTCAATCCTCAATCCTCAATTCTCAATCCTCAATCCTCAGTCCTCAGCCCGCAAACCTCAATTCTGAATCCTCAATCCTGAATCCTCAATCTTCGGCCCTGAGTCCTCAACAATCAGTCGTCAATCCTGAATCCTCAATAGAATATCCTCAATTCACAGTTTTCAATACTCAATACACAATCTGCAACCTTCAAGCCTCTATCCACAAACATCAATTCTCATCACTCAACCCTCAACACTCAGTCCTCAATGTTCAATCCTCAATCCACAATCCTCAATTGTCAATATTCAATCCTCAATCCACAGACATCAATCTTCAATCCTCAATGCTCAATCCTCAATCCTCAATCATCAGTCCTCAATCCTCAATCCTCAATCCTCAAACCTCAATCCTCAACCGTCTGTCCTCGTCCTCAATCCTCAACACTCAATCCTCAATCCTCAATCTTCAATCATGAATACTCAATCTTCAATCCTCAATCTTCAATCCTCAATCCTCAATCCTCAATCCTCAATAACCAATCCTCAATCTTCAATCCTCAATCCTCACTCCTCAGTCCTGAATCCCCAATCCTCAATCCTCAATCATCAATCCTCAATCTTCAATCCTCAATACTCAATCTTTAATCCTCAGTCCTCAATCCTCAATCTTCAACCTTCAATCCTCAATCCTCATTCCTCAATCCTCAATCTTCAATCCTCAATACTCAATCTTCATTCCTCAATCCTCAATCCTCAACCCTCAGTCCTCATTCTTCAATCCTCAATAACCAATCCTCAACCTACAATCCTCAATCCTCAATCCTCAATTCTCAATCCTCAATCCTCAATCCTCAGACCTCAAACATCAATACTCAACCCTCAGTCCTCGTCCTCAATCCACAACCCTCAATCCTCAATCCTCAATCTTCAATCATCAATATTCAATCTTCAGTCCTCAATCCTCAATCCTCAATCCTCAATCCTCAATCCTCAATCCTCAATGTTCAATCCTCAATCATCAATCCTCAATCTTCAATACTCAATCCTCAATCCTCAATCCTCAATACTCAATCCTCAATCCTCAATCATCAATCCTCAATCTTCAATCCTCAGTACTCAATCTTTAATCCTCAGTCCTCAATCCTCAATCTTCAATCTTCAATCCTCAGCCCGCAATCCTCAATCCTCAATCCTCAATCCTCAGTCCTCAATCCGCAATCTTCAATCCTCAATACTCAATCTTCAATCCTCAATCCTCAATCCTCAACCCTCAGTCCTCATTCTTCAATCCTCAATAACCAATCCTCAATCTTCAATCCTCATTCCTCAATCCTCAATTCTCAATCCTCTATCCTCAATCCTCAGGCCTCAAACATCAATACTCAACCCTCAGTCCTCGTCCTGAATCCGCAACCCTCAATCCTCAATCCTCAATCTTCAATCATCAATATTCAATCTTCAATACTCAATCCTCAATCCTCAATCCTCAATCCTCAATCCTCAATCCTCAATCTTCAATCCTCAATACTCAATCTTCAATCCTCAATCCTCAATCCTCAGTCCTCAAACCTCAATTCTGAATCCTCAATCCTGAATCCTCAATCTTCAGCCCTCAGTCCTCAACAGTCAGGTGACAATCCTCAATCCTCAATAGAATATCCTCAATTCACAGTTTTCAATACTCAATACTCAATCTGCAATCTTCAAATCACTATCCACAAACATCAATTCTCATCACTCAACCCTCAACACTCAGTCCGCAATGTTCAATCCTCAATCCTCAATTCTCAATCTTCAATCCTCAATACTCAATCTTTAATCCTCAATCCTCAATCCTCAATCTTCACTCCTCAATCCCCAATACTCCGTCCTCAACCCTCAATCCTCAATCCTCAATCATCAATCCTCAATCTTCAATACTCAATCCTCAATCCTCAATCCTCAATACTCAATCCTCAATCCTCAATCATCAATCCTCAATCTTCAATACTCAATCCTCAATCCGCAATCCTCAGTCCTCAAACCTCAATTCTGAATCCTCAATCCTGAATCCTCAATCTTCAGCCCTCAGTCCTCAACAATCCGTTGTCAATTCTCAATCCTCAATAGAATATCATCAATTCACAGTTTTCAATACTCAATACTGAATCTGTAATCTTTAAATCTCTATCCACAAACATCAATTCTCATCACTCAAACCTCAACACTCAGTCCCCAATACTCAATCCTCAATCCTCAATCCTCAATCCTCAACCTTCAATCCTCATTACTCAATCATCAATCCTCAAACCTCAATCCTCAATCCTCAATCCTCAACCCTCAATCGTGAGTCTTCAAACCTCAATACTCAATCTTCAATCATCAATCCTCAATCCTCAATCCTCAATCCTCAATCCTCATCCTTCAATCCTCAATACCCAATCCTCAATCTTCAATCCTCTATCCTCAATCCTCAATTCTCAATCCTCATTCCTCAGTCCTCAGTCCTTAAACCTCAATCCTCAACCCTCAGCCCTCATCCTCAATCCTCAGTCCTCAATCCTCAATCCTCAATCCTCAATCATCAACCCTCAACACTCAGTCCTCAATGTTCAAACCTCAATTCTCAATTCTCAATCTTCAATCCTCAATACTCAATCTTCAATCCTCAATCCTCAATACTCAATCCTCAATCCTCAATCCTCAATCCTCAATCATCAATCCTCAATCTTCAATACTCAATCCTCAATCCTCAGACCTCAAACATCAATACTCAACCCTCAGTCCTCGTCCTCAATCCACAACGCTCAATCTGCAATCCTCAATCTTCAATCATCAATGTTCAATCTTCAATACTCAATCCTCAATCCTCAATCCTCAATCCTCAATGTTCAATCCTCGATACCCAATCCTCAGTCTTCAATCCTCAATCCTCAATCATCAATCCTCAATCCTCAATCCTCAATCCTCAGTCCTCAAACCACAATCCTGAATCCTCAATCCTGAATCCTCAATCTTCAGCCCTCAGTCGTCAACAATCAGTTGTCAATCCTCAATCCTCACTAGAATATCCTCAATACACAGTTTTCAATACTCAATACTCAATCTGCAATCTTCAAATCTCTATCCACAAACATCAATTCTCATCACTCAACACTCAACACTCAGTCCTCAATGTTCAATCCTCAATACTCAATTCTCAATCTTCAATCCTCAATACTCAATCTTAAATCCTCAATCCTCAATCCTCAATACCCAATCCTCAATCTTCAATCCTCAATCCTCAATCCTCAATTCTCAATCCTCAATCCTCAACCCTCAATCCTCAATCCTCAATCCTCAATCCTCAACCCTCAATCGTCAGTCTTCAAACCTCAATATTCAACCTTCAATCCTCAATCCTCAATCCACAATCCTCAATCCTCATCCTTCAATCCTCAATACCCAATCCTCAATCTTCAATCCTCAATCCTCAATCCTCAATTCTCAATCCTCAATCCTCAGTCCTCAGTCCTTAAACCTCAATCCTCAGCCCTCAGCCCTCATCCTCAATCCTCAATCCTCAATCCTCAATCCTCAATACTCAATCTTCATTCCTCAATCCTCAATCCTCAACCCTCAGTCCTCATTCTTCAATCCTCAATAACCAATCCTCAACCTTCAGTCCTCAATCCTCAATCCTCAATCCTCAATTCTCAATCCTCGATCCTCAATCCTCAGACCTCAAACATCAATACTCAACCCTCAGTCCTCGTCCTCAATCCACAACCCTCAATCCTCAATCCTCAATCTTCAATCATCAATATTCAATCTTCAGTCCTCAATCCTCAATCCTCAATCCTCAATCCTCAATCCTCAATCCTCAATGTTCAATCCACAATAAAAAATCCTCAATCTTCAATCCTCAGTCCTCAATCCTCAATCCTCAATCCTCAATCTTCAACCCTCAAACCTCAATCCTCAATTCTCAATCCTCAATCCTCAATCCTCAGACCTCAAACATCAATACTCAACCCTCAGTCCTCGTCCTCAATCCACAACACTCAATCCTCAATCCTCAATTTTCAATCATCAATATTCAATCTTCAATTCTCAATCCTCAATCCTCAATCCTCAATCCTCAATCCTCAATAACCAATCCTCAATCTTCAATCCTCAATCCTCAATCCTCAGTCCTGAATCCCCAATCCTCAATCCTCAATCATCAATCCTCAATCTTCAATCCTCAATACTCAATCTTTAATCCTCAGTCCTCAATCCTCAATCTTCAATCTTCAATCCTCAATCCTCATTCCTCAATCCTCTAGCTTCAATCCTCAATACCCAATCTTCATTCCTCAATCCTCAATCCTCAACCCTCAGTCCTCATTCTTCAATCCTCAATAACCAATCCTCAACCTTCAATCCTCAATCCTCAATCCTCAACTCTCAATCCTCAATCCTCAATCCTCAGACCTCAAACATCAATACTCAACCCTCAGTCCTCGTCCTCAATCCACAACCCTCAATCCTCAATCCTCAATCTTCAATCATCAATATTCACTCTTCAGTCCTCAATCCTCAATCCTCAATCCTCAATACTCAATCCTCAATCCTCAATGTTCAATCCGCAATACAAAATCCTCAATCTTCAATCCTCAATCCTCAATCCTCAATCCTCAATCCTCAATCCTCTATCATGAACCCTCAATCTTCAATACTCAATCCTCAATCCTCAATCCTCAATCCTCAATCCTCAATCTGCAATCCTCAATCCCCAATACTCCGTCCTCAACACTCAATCCTCAATCCTCAATCATCAATCCTCAATCTTCAATACTCAATCCTCAATCCTCAATCCTCAATACTCAATCCTCAATCCTCAATCATCAATCCTCAATCCTCAATCCTCTATCATCAATCCTCAATCTTCAATACTCAATCCTCAATCCTCAATCCTCAATCTTCAATCCTCAATACTCAATCTTTAATCCTCAATCTTCAATCCTCAATCCTCAGTCCTCAATCCTCAATGCTCAATCCTCAATCCTCAATCCTCAATCCTCAATCCTCATTCCTCAATGTTCAATCAGCAACACCCAATCTCAATCTTCAATCCTCAATCCTCAATCCTCAATCCTCACTCCTCAATCCTCAATCCTCAGTTCTCAAACCTCAATCCTGAATCCTCAATCCTGAATCCTCAATCCTGAATCCTCAATCCTGAATCCTCAATTCTGAATCCTCAATCTTCAGACCTCAGTCTTCAACAATCAGTTGTCAATTCTCAATCCTCAATAGAATATCATCAATTCACAGTTTTCAATACCCAATACTGAATCTGTAATCTTTAAATCTCTATCCACAAACATCAATCCTCATCACTCAAACCTCAACACTCAGTCCCCAATACTCAATCATCAATCCTCAATCCTCAATCCTCAATCCTCAATCCTCAACCTTCAATCCTCATTACTCAATCATCAATCCTCAAACCTCAATCCTCAATCCTCAGTCCTCAACCCTCAATCGTCAGTCTTCAAACCTCAATATTCAATCTTCAATCATCAATCCTCAATCCTCAATCCTCAATCCTCAATCCTCATCCTTCAATCCTCAATACCCAATCCTCAATCTTCAATCCTCAATCCTCAATCCTCAATTCTCAATCCTCATTCCTCAGTCCTCAGTCCTTAAACCTCAATCCTCAACCCTCAGCCCTCATCCTCAATCCTCAGTCCTCAATCCTTAATCCTCAATCCTCAATCTTCAACACTCAACACTCAGTCCTCAATGTTCAAACCTCAATTCTCAATTCTCAATCTTCAATCCTCAATACTCAATCTTCAATCCTCAATCCTCAATACTCAATCCTCAATCCTCAATCCTCAATCCTCAATCATCAATCCTCAATCATCAATACTCAATCCTCAATCCTGAGACCTCAAACATCAATACTCAACCCTCAGTCCTCGTCCTCAATCCACAACGCTCAATCCTCAATCCTCAATCTTCAATCATCAATATTCAATCTTCAATACTCAATCCTCAATCCTCAATCCTCAATCCTCAATCCTCAATGTTCAATCCTCGATACCCAATCCTCAGTCTTCAATCCTCAATCCTCAATCATCAATCCTCAAACCTCAATCGTCAATCCTCAGTCCTCAAACCACAATCCTGAATCCTCAATCCTGAATCCTCAATCTTCAGCCCTCAGTCCTCAACAATCAGTTGTCAATCCTCAATCCTCACTAGAATATCCTCAATTCACAGTTTTCAATACTCAATACTCAATCTGCAATCTTCAAATCTCTATCCACAAACATCAATTCTCATCACTCAACACTCAACACTCAGTCCTCAATGTTCAATCCTCAATCATCAATTCTCAATCTTCAATCCTCAATACTCAATCTTAAATCCTCAATCCTCAATCCTCAATACCCAATCCTCAATCTTCAATCCTCAATCCTCAATCCTCAATTCTCAATCCTCAATCCTCAACCCTCAATCCTAAATCCTCAATCCTCAATCCTCAACCCTCAATCGTCAGTCTTCAAACCTCAATATTCAACCTTCAATCCTCAATCCTCAATCCTCATCCTTCAATCCTCAATACCCAATCCTCAATCTTCAATCCTCAATCATCAATCCTCAATTCTCAATCCTCAATCCTCAGTCCTCAGTCCTTAAACCTCAGTCCTCAGCCCTCAGCCCTCATCCTCAATCCTCAATCCTCAATCCTCAATCCTCAATCCTCAATCCTCAATCTTCAACCCTCAACACTCAGTCCTCAATGTTCAAACCTCAATCCTCAATTCTCAATCTTCAATCCTCAATACTCAATCTTCAATCCTCAATCCTCAATACTCAATCCTCAATCCTCAATCCTCAATCCTCAATCATCAATCCTCAATCTTCAATACTCAATATTCAATCCACAATCCTCAATACTCAATCCTCAATCCTCAATCATCAATCCTCAATCTTCAATCCTTAATACTCAATCTTTAATCCTCAGTCCTCAATCCTCAATCTTCAATCCTCAATACTCAATCTTTAATCCTCAGTCCTCAATCCTCAATCTTCAACCTTCAATCCTCAACCCGCAATCCTCAATCCTCAATCCTCAATCCTCAGTCCTCAATCCTCAATCCTCAATCCTCAATCATCAATCCTCAATCTTCAATACTCAATCCTCAATCCTCAATCCTCAATACTCAATCCTTAAACCTCAATCCTCAACCCTCAGCCCTCATCCTCAATCCTCAGTCCTCAATCCTCAATCCTCAATCCTCAATCTTCAACCCTCATCACTCAGTCCTCAATGTTCAAACCTCAATTCTCAATTCTCAATCTTCAATCCTCAATACTCAATCTTCAATCCTCAATCCTCAATACTCAATCCTCAATCCTCAATCCTCAATCCTCAATCATCAATCCTCAATCTTCAATACTCAATCCTCAATCCTCAGACCTCAAACATCAATACTCAACCCTCAGTCCTCGTCCTCAATCTACAACGCTCAATCTGCAATCCTCAATCTTCAATCATCAATGTTCAATCTTCAATACTCAATCCTCAATCCTCAATCCTCAATCCTCATTCTTCAATCCTCAATACCCAATCCTCAATCTTCTATACTCAATCCTCAATCCTCAATTCTCAATCCTCAATCCTCAGTCCTCAGCCCGCAAACCACAATCCTGAATCCTCAATCCTGAATCCTCAATCTTCAGCCCTGAGTCCTCAACAATCAGTCGTCAATCCTGAATCCTCAATAGAATATCCTCAATTCACAATTTTCAATACTCAATACTCAATCTGCAATCTTCAAATCTCTATCCACAAACATCAATTCTCATCACTCAACCCTCAACACTCAGTCCTCAATGTTCAATCCTCAATCCTCAATCCACAATCCTCAATCGTCAATTTTCAATCCTCAATCCACAGACATCAATCTTCAATCCTCAATGCTCAATCCTCAATCCTCAATCCTCAGTCCTCAATCCTCAATCCTCAATCCTCAAACCTCAATCCTCAACCGTCTGTCCTCGTCCTCAATCCTCAACACTCAATCCTCAATCCTCAATCTTCAATCATCAATACTCAATCTTCAATCCTCAATCTTCAATCCTCAATCCTCAACCCTCAATCCTCAATCCTCAACCTTCAATCCTCAATACTCAATCTTCAATCCTCAATCCTCAATCCTCAACCCTCAATCCTCAATCATCAATTCTCAATCTTCAATCCTCAATACTCAATCTTTAATCCTCAATCCTGAATAGTCAATCGTCAATCCTCAATGCTCAATCCTCAATCCTCAATCCTCAATCATCAATCCTCAATCATCAATCCTCAATCTTCAATCCTCAATACTCAATCTTTAATCCTCAGTCCTCAATCCTCTATCTTCAATCTTCAATCCTCAATCCTCATTCCTCAATCCTCAATCTTCAATCCTCAATACTCAATCTTCATTCCTCAATCCTCAATCCTCAACCCTCAGTCCTCATTCTTCAATCCTCAATAACCAATCCTCAATCTTCAATCCTCAATCCTCAATCCTCAATTCTCAATCCTCAATCCTCAATCCTCAGACCTCAAACATCAATACTCGACCCTCAGTCCTCGTCCTCAATCCACAACACTCAATCCTCAATCCTCAATCTTCAATCATCAATTTTCAATCTTCAATTCTCAATCCTCAATCCTCAATCCTCAATCCTCAGTCCTCAAACCACAATCCTGAATCCTCAATCCTGAATCCTCAATCTTCAACCCTCAGTCCTCAACAATCAGTTGTCAATCCTCAATCCTCACTAGAATATCCTCAGGTGAGAGCTTTCCATACGCAATACTCAATCTGCTATCTTCAAATCTCTATCCACAAACATCAACTCTCATCACTCAGCCCTCAACACTCAGACCCCAATCCTCAATCTTCAATCCTCAATCCTCAACACTGAATCCTCAACCCTCAATCTTCAATCCTCAATACTCAATCTTCAATACTCAATCCTCAATCCTCAGTCCTCAAACCTCAATCCTGAATCCGCAATCCTGAATCCTCAATCTCCAGCCCCCAGTCCTTAACAATCAGGTGACAAACCTCAATCCTCAATAGAATATCCTCAATTCACAGTTTTCAATACTCAATACTCAATCTGCAATCTACAAATCTCTATCCACAAACATCAATTCTCATCACTCAACACTCAACACTCAGTCCTCAATGTTCAATCCTCAATCCTCAATTCTCAATCTTCAATCCTCAATACTCAATCTTAAATCCTCAATCCTCAATCCTCAATACCCAATCCACAACCTTCAATCCTCAATCCTCAATCCTCAATTCTCAATCTTCAATCCTCAATCCTCAATCCTCAATCCTCAATCATCAATCCTCAATCTTCAATACTCAATCCTCAATCCTCAATCCTTAATCCTCAATCCTGAATCCTCAATCATCAACCCTCAATCTTCAATCCTCAATACTCAATCTTTAATCCTCAATCTTCAATCCGCAATCCTCAATCCTCAACCCTCAATCCTCAATCCTCAGACCTCAAACATCAATACTCAACCCTCAGTCCTCGTCCTCAATCCACAACGCTCAATCCTCAATCCTCAATCTTCAATCATCAACATTCAACCTTCAGCACTCAATCCTCAATCCTCAATCCTCAATCCTCATTCCGCAATGCTCAATCAGCAATACCCAATCCTCAATCTTCAATCCTCAATCCTCAATACTCAATCCTCACTCCTCAAACCTCAATCCTCATTCCTCAAACCTCAATCCTCAATCCTCAGTCCTCAATACCCAATCCACAATCTTCAATCCTCAATACTCAATCCTCAATTCTCAATCCTCAATCCTCAACTCTCCATCCACAATCCTCAATCTTCAATCATCAATATTCAATCTTCAGTCCTCAACCCTCAATCCTCAATCCTCAATCCTCAATCCTCAATCCTCAATGTTCAATCCGCAATACAAAATCCTCAATCTTCAATCCTCAATCCTCAATCCTCAATCCTCAATCCTCAATCATCAATCCTCAATCTTCAATACACAATCCTCAATCCTCAACCCTCAATCCTCAAACCTGAATCCTCAATCATTAATCCTCAATCTTCAATCCTCAATACTCAATCTTTAATCCTCAATCTTCAATCCGCAATCCTCAATCCTCAACCCTCAATCCTCAATACTCAATCCTCAATCCTCAATCATCAATCCTCAATCCTCAATCCTCAATCCTCAATCTTCAACCCTCAACACTCTGTCCTCAATGTTCAAACCTCAATCCTCAATTCGCAATCCTCAATCCTCAATCCTCTCTCCTCAGACATCAATTCTGAATCCTCAATCCTGAAACCTCAATCTTCAGCCCTCAGTCCTGAACAATCAGGTGACAATCCTCAATCCTCAATAGAATATCCTCAATTCACAGCTTTCAATACTCAGTACTCAATCTGCAATCTTCAAATCTCTATCAACAAACATCAATTCTCATCACTCAACCCTCAACACTCAGTCCTCAATGTTCAATCCTCAATCCTCAATTCTCAATCTTCAATCCTCAATACTCAATCTTTAATCCTCAATCCTCAATCCTCAATCTTCAATCCTCAATCCTCAATACTCAATCCTTCACCCTCAATCCTCAATCCTCAATCATCAATCCTCAATCTTCAATACTCAATCCTCAATCCTCAATCTTCAATACTCAATCCTCAATCCTCAATCCTCAATCCTCAATCCTCAATCCTCAATCATCAATCCTCAATCTTCAATCCACAATACTCAATCTTTAATCCTCAATCCACAATCCTCAATCGTCAATCCTCAATGCTCAATCCTCAATCCTCAATCCTCAATCCTCAATCCTGAATCCTCAATCCTCAATACTCGATCTTCAATCCTCAAAGCTCAATCTTCGATCCTCAATCCTCAATCCTCAATCCTCAATCCTCATTCTTAAATCCTCAATACCCAATCCTCAATCTTCAATCCTCAATCCTCAATCCTCAATTCTCAACCCTCAATCCTCAATCCTCAGACCTCGAACATCAATACTCAACCCTCAGTTCTCGTCCTCAATCCACAACGCTCAATCCTCAATCCTCAATCTTCAATCATCAATATTCAATCTTCAGTCCTCAATCCTCAATCCTCTATCCTCAATCCTCAATCCTCAATGTTCAATCAGCAATACCCAATCCACAATCTTCAATCCTCAATCCTCAATCCACAATCCTCACTCCTCAATCCTCAATGCTCAGTCCTCAAACCTCAATCCTGAATCCTCAATCCTGAATCCTCAATCTTCAGACCTCAGTCCTCAACAGTCAGTTGTCAATTCTCAATCCTCAATAGAATATCATCAATTCACAGTTTTCAATACTCAATACTGAATCTGTAATCTTTAAATCTCTATCCACAAACATCAATTCTCATCACTCAAACCTCAACACTCAGTTCCCAATCCTCAATCATCAATCCTCAATTCCCAATCCTCAATCCTCAATCCTCAATCCTCAATCTTCAATCCTCAATACTCATTCATCAATCCTCAATCCTCAATACTCAATCCTCAATACTCAACCCTCAATCGTCAGTCTTCAAACCTCAATACTCAATCTTAAATCCTCAATCCTCAATCCTCAATCCTCAATCCTCAATCCTCAATCCTCAATCCTCATCCTTCAATCCTCAATCCCAAATCCCCAATCTTCAATCCTCAATCCTCAATCCTCAACCCTCAATCGTCAGTCTTCAAACCTCAATACTCAATCTTCAATCCTCAATCCTCAATCCTCAATCCTCAATCCTCAATCCTCAATCCTCAATCTTCAACACTCAACACTCAGTCCTCAATGTTCAAACCTCAATTCTCAATTCTCAATCTTCAATCCTCAATACTCAATCTTCAATCCTCAATCCTCAATACTCAATCCTCAATCCTCAATCCTCAATCCTCAATCATCAATCCTCAATCATCAATACTCAATCCTCAATCCTGAGACCTCAAACATCAATACTCAACCCTCAGTCCTCGTCCTCAATCCACAACGCTCAATCCTCAATCCTCAATCTTCAATCATCAATATTCAATCTTCAATACTCAATCCTCAATCCTCAATCCTCAATCCTCAATCCTCAATGTTCAATCCTCGATACCCAATCCTCAGTCTTCAATCCTCAATCCTCAATCATCAATCCTCAATCCTCAATCGTCAATCCTCAGTCCTCAAACCACAATCCTGAATCCTCAATCCTGAATCCTCAATCTTCAGCCCTCAGTCCTCAACAATCAGTTGTCAATCCTCAATCCTCACTAGAATATCCTCAATTCACAGTTTTCAATACTCAATACTCAATCTGCAATCTTCAAATCTCTATCCACAAACATCAATTCTCATCACTCAACACTCATCACTCAGTCCTCAATGTTCAATCCTCAATCATCAATTCTCAATCTTCAATCCTCAATACTCAATCTTAAATCCTCAATCCTCAATCCTCAATACCCAATCCTCAATCTTCAATCCTCAATCCTCAATCCTCAATTCTCAATCCTCAATCCTCAACCCTCAATCCTCAATCCTCAATCCTCAATCCTCAACCCTCAATCGTCAGTCTTCAAACCTCAATATTCAACCTTCAATCCTCAATCCTCAATCCTCATCCTTCAATCCTCAATACCCAATCCTCAATCTTCAATCCTCAATCCTCAATCCTGAATTCTCAATCCTCAATCCTCAGTCCTCAGTCCTTAAACCTCAATCCTCAGCCCTCAGCCCTCATCCACAATCCTCAATCCTCAATCCTCAATCCTCAATCCTCAATCTTCAACCCTCAACACTCAGTCCTCAATGTTCAAACCTCAATCCTCAATTCTCAATCTTCAATCCTCAATACTCAATCTTCAATCCTCAATCCTCAATACTCAATCCTCAATCCTCAATCCTCAATCCTCAATCATCAATCCTCAATCTTCAATACTCAATCTTCAATCCTCAATCCTCAATACTCAATCCTCAATCCTCAATCATCAATCCTCAATCTTCAATCCTCAATACTCAATCTTTAATCCTCAGTCCTCAATCCTCAATCTTCAACCTTCAATCCTCAACCCGCAATCCTCAATCCTCAATCCTCAATCCTCAGTCCTCAATCCTCAATCCTCAATCCTCAATCATCAATCCTCAATCTTCAATACTCAATCCTCAATCCTCAATCCTCAATACTCAATACTCAATCCTCAATCATCAATCCTCAATCTTCAATGCTCAATACTCAATCTTTAATCCTCAGTCCTCAATCCTCAATCTTCAATCTTCAATCCTCAACCCGCAATCCTCAATCCTCAATCCTCAATCCTCAGTCCTCAATCCTCAGACCTCAAACATCAATACTCAACCCTCAGTCCTCGTCCACAATCCACAACACTCAATCCTCAATCCTCAATCTTCAATCATCAATATTCAATCATCAATCCTCAATCTTCAATACTCAATCCTCAATCCTCAGTCCTGAATCCCCAATCCTCAATTCTCAATCATCAATCCTCTATCTTCAATCCTCAATACTCAACCTTTAATCCTCAGTCCTCAATCCTCAATCTTCAATCTTCAATCCTCAATCCTCATTCCTCAATCCACATTCTTCAATCATAAATACCCAATCCTCAATCGTCAGTCCTCAATCTTCAATCCTCAATACTCAATTTTTAATCCTCAATCCTCAATCCTCAATCCTCAATCTTCAATCCTCAATCCTCAATCCTCAATACTCAATCCTCAATCATCAATCCTCAATCTTCAATCCTCAATACTCAATCTTCAGCCCTCAATTCTCAATCCTCAATTCTCAATAATCAGACCTCAAACATCAATACCCAACCCTCAGTCCTCGTCCTCAATCCACAACCCTCAAACCTCAATCCACAATCTTCAATCATCAATATTCGATCTTCAATCCTCAATCCTCAATCCTCAATCCTCAATCCTGAATCCACAATTCTCGGACCTCAAACATGAATACTCAACCCTCAGTCTTCGTCCTCAATCCACAACCCTCAATCCTCAATCCTCAATCTTCAATCATCAATATTCAATCTTCAGTCCTCAATCCCCAATACTCAATCCTCAATCCTCAATCCTCAATCCTCAATGTTCAATCCGCAATACCCAATCCTCAATCTTCAATCCTCAATCCTCAATCCTCAGTCCTCAATCCTCAATCCTCAATCCTCAGTCCTCAAACCTCAATCCTGAAACCTCAATCCTGAATCCTCAACCTTCAGACCTCAGTCCTCAACAATCAGTTGTCAATTCTCAATCCTCAACAGAATATCATCAATTCACAGCTTTCAATACTCAATACTCAATCTGCAATCTTTAAATCTCTATCCACAAACACCAATTCTCATCACTCAACCCTCAACGCTCAGTCCCCAATCTTCAATCTTCAATCATCAATCCTCAATCCTCAATCCTCAATCCTCAATCCTCAATCTTCAATCCTCAATACTCAATCATCAATCCTAGATCCTCAATCCTCAATCCTCAATCCTCAACCCTCAATCGTCAGTCTTCAAACCTCAATACTCAATCTTCAATCCTCAATCCTCAATCCTCAATCCTCAATCCTCATTCTTCAATCCTCAATACCCAATCCTCAATCTTCTATACTCAATCCTCAATCCTCAATTCTCAATCCTCAATCCTCAGTCCTCAGCCCGCAAACCTCAATTCTGAATCCTCAATCCTGAATCCTCAATCTTCGGCCCTGAGTCCTCAACAATCAGTCGTCAATCCTGAATCCTCAATAGAATATCCTCAATTCACAATTTTCAATACTCAATACACAATCTGCAACCTTCAAGCCTCTATCCACAAACATCAATTCTCATCACTCAACCCTCAACACTCAGTCCTCAATGTTCAATCCTCAATCCTCAATCCACAATCCTCAATCGTCAATTTTCAATCCTCAATCCACAGACATCAATCTTCAATCCTCAATGCTCAATCCTCAATCCTCAATCCTCAGTCCTCAATCCTCAATCCTCAATCCTCAAACCTCAATCCTCAACCGTCTGTCCTCGTCCTCAATCCTCAACACTCAATCCTCAATCCTCAATCTTCAATCATCAATACTCAATCTTCAATCCTCAATCTTCAATCCTCAATCCTCAACCCTCAATCCTCAATCCTCAACCTTCAATCCTCAATACTCAATCTTCAATCCTCAATCCTCAACCCTCAATCCTCAATCATCAATCCTCAATCTTCAATCCTCAATACTCAATCTTTAATCCTCAATCCTGAATAGTCAATCGTCAATCCTCAATGCTCAATCCTCAATCCTCAATCCTCAATCATCAATCCTCAATCATCAATCCTCAATCTTCAATCCTCAATACTCAATCTTTAATCCTCAGTCCTCAATCCTCTATCTTCAATCTTCAATCCTCAATCCTCATTCCTCAATCCTCAATCTTCAATCCTCAATACTCAATCTTCATTCCTCAATCCTCAATCCTCAACCCTCAGTCCTCATTCTTCAATCCTCAATAACCAATCCTCAATCTTCAATCCTCAATCCTCAATCCTCAATTCTCAATCCTCAATCCTCAATCCTCAGACCTCAAACATCAATACTCGACCCTCAGTCCTCGTCCTCAATCCACAACACTCAATCCTCAATCCTCAATCTTCAATCATCAATTTTCAATCTTCAATTCTCAATCCTCAATCCTCAATCCTCAATCCTCAATCCTCAATCCTCAATGTTCACTCCTCAATACCCAATCCCCAATCTTCAATCCTCAAACCTCAATCCTCAATCCTCAATCCTCAATCCTCAATCCTCAGTCCTCAAACCACAATCCTGAATCCTCAATCCTGAATCCTCAATCTTCAACCCTCAGTCCTCAACAATCAGTTGTCAATCCTCAATCCTCACTAGAATATCCTCAGTTGAGAGCTTTCCATACGCAATACTCAATCTGCAATCTTCAAATCTCTATCCACAAACATCAACTCTCATCACTCAGCCCTCAACACTCAGACCCCAATCCTCAATCTTCAATCCTCAATCCTCAACACTGAATCCTCAACCCTCAATCTTCAATCCTCAATACTCAATCTTCAATACTCAATCCTCAATCCTCAGTCCTCAAACCTCAATCCTGAATCCGCAATCCTGAATCCTCAATCTCCAGCCCCCAGTCCTGTACAATCAGGTGACAAACCTCAATCCTCAATAGAATATCCTCAATTCACAGTTTTCAATACTCAATACTCAATCTGCAATCTACAAATCTCTATCCACAAACATCAATTCTCATCACTCAACACTCAACACTCAGTCCTCAATGTTCAATCCTCAATCCTCAATTCTCAATCTTCAATCCTCAATACTCAATCTTAAATCCTCAATCCTCAATCCTCAATACCCAATCCACAACCTTCAATCCTCAATCCTCAATCCTCAATTCTCAATCTTCAATCCTCAATCCTCAATCCTCAATCCTCAATCATCAATCCTCAATCTTCAATACTCAATCCTCAATCCTCAATCCTCAATCCTCAATCCTGAATCCTCAATCATCAACCCTCAATCTTCAATCCTCAATACTCAATCTTTAATCCTCAATCTTCAATCCGCAATCCTCAATCCTCAACCCTCAATCCTCAATCCTCAGACCTCAAACATCAATACTCAACCCTCAGTCCTCGTCCTCAATCCACAACGCTCAATCCTCAATCCTCAATCTTCAATCATCAACATTCAACCTTCAGCCCTCAATCCTCAATCCTCAATCCTCAATCCTCATTCCGCAATGCTCAATCAGCAATACCCAATCCTCAATCTTCAATCCTCAATCCTCAATACTCAATCCTCACTCCTCAATCCTCAATCCTCATTCCTCAAACCTCAATCCTCAATCCTCAGTCCTCAATACCCAATCCACAATCTTCAATCCTCAATACTCAATCCTCAATTCTCAATCCTCAATCCTCAACTCTCCATCCACAATCCTCAATCTTCAATCATCAATATTCAATCTTCAGGCCTCAACCCTCAATCCTCAATCCTCAATCCTCAATCCTCAATCCTCAATGTTCAATCCGCAATACAAAATCCTCAATCTTCAATCCTCAATCCTCAATCCTCAATCCTCAATCCTCAATCATCAATCCTCAATCTTCAATACACAATCCTCAATCCTCAACCCTCAATCCTCAAACCTGAATCCTCAATCATCAATCCTCAATCTTCAATCCTCAATACTCAATCTTTAATCCTCAATCTTCAATCCGCAATCCTCAATCCTCAACCCTCAATCCTCAATACTCAATCCTCAATCCTCAATCATCAATCCTCAATCCTCAATCCTCAATCCTCAATCTTCAACCCTCAACACTCAGTCCTCAATGTTCAAACCTCAATCCTCAATTCTCAATCTTCAATCGTCAATGCTCAATCTTCAATCCTCAATCATCGATACTCAATCCTCAATCCTCAATCCTCAATCCTCAATCATCAATCCTCAATCCTCAATCTTCAATACTCAATCCTCAATCCTCAATCCTCAATACTAAATCCTCAATCCTCAATCATCAATCATCAATCTTCAATCCTCAATCCTCACTCCTCAATCCTCAATCCTCAGTCCTCAAACCTCAATCCTAAATCCTCAATCCTGAATCCTCAATCTTCAGACCTCAGTCCTCAACAATCAGTTGTCAATTCTCAATCCTCAATAGAATATCATCAATTCACAGTTTTCAATACTCAATACTGAATCTGTAATCTTTAAATCTCTATCCACAAACATCAATTCTCATCACTCAAACCTCAACACTCAGTCCCCAATCCTCAATCATCAATCCTCAATCCTCAATCCTCAATCCTCAATCCTCAACCTTCACTCCTCAATACTCAATCATCAATCCTCAAACCTCAATCCTCAATCCTCAATCCTCAACCCACAGTCCTCATTCTTCAATCCTCAATAACCAATCCTCAATCTTCAATCCTCATTCCTCAATCCTCAATTCTCAATCCTCAATCCTCAATCCTCAGACCTCAAACATCAATACTCAACCCTCAGTCCTCGTCCTCAATCCGCAACCCTCAATCCTCAATCCTCAATCTTCAATCATCAATATTCAATCTTCAATACTCAATCCTCAATCCTCAATCCTCAATCCTCAATCCTCAATGTTCAATCCTCGATACCCAATCCTCAATCTTCAATCCTCAATCCTCAATCATCAATCCTCAATCCTCAATACTCAATCCTCAATCCTCTATTCTCAATCCTCAACCCTCTGTCCTCAGTCCTCAAACCTCAGTTCTGAATCCTCAATCCTTAATCCTCAATAGAATATCCTCAATTCACAGTTTTCAATACTCAATGCACAATCTGCAACCTTCGAGCCTCTATCCACAAACATCAATTCTCATCACTCAACCCACAACACTCAGTCCTCAATGTTCAATCCTCAATCCTTAATCCACAATCCTCAATCGTCAATTTTCAATCCTCAATCCACAGTCCTCAATCTTCAATCGTCAATGCTCAATCCTCAATCCTCAATCCTCAGTCCTCAATCCTCAATCCTCAATCCTCAAACCTCAATCTTCAATCCTCAATCCTCAATCCTCTCTCCTCAGACATCAATTCTGAATCCTCAATCCTGAAACCTCAATCTTCAGCCCTCAGTCCTGAACAATCAGGTGACAATCCTCAATCCTCAATAGAATATCCTCAATTCACAGCTTTCAATACTCAGTACTCAATCTGCAATCTTCAAATCTCTATCAACAAACATCAATTCTCATCACTCAACCCTCAACACTCAGTCCTCAATGTTCAATCCTCAATCCTCAATTCTCAATCATCAATCCTCAATCTTCAATACTCAATCCTCAATCCTCAATCTTCAATACTCAATCCTCAATCCTCAATCCTCAATCCTCAATCCTCAATCCTCAATCATCAATCCTCAATCTTCAATCCACAATACTCAATCTTTAATCCTCAATCCACAATCCTCAATCGTCAATCCTCAATGCTCAATCCTCAATCCTCAATCCTCAATCCTCAATCCTGAATCCTCAATCCTCAATACTCGATCTTCAATCCTCAAAGCTCAATCTTCGATCCTCAATCCTCAATCCTCAATCCTCAATCCTCATTCTTAAATCCTCAATACCCAATCCTCAGTCTTCAATCCTCAATCCTCAATCCTCAATTCTCAACCCTCAATCCTCAATCCTCAGACCTCGAACATCAATACTCAACCCTCAGTTCTCGTCCTCAATCCACAACGCTCAATCCTCAATCCTCAATCTTCAATCATCAATATTCAATCTTCAGTCCTCAATCCTCAATCCTCTATCCTCAATCCTCAATCCTCAATGTTCAATCAGCAATACCCAATCCACAATCTTCAATCCTCAATCCTCAATCCACAATCCTCACTCCTCAATCCTCAATGCTCAGTCCTCAAACCTCAATCCTGAATCCTCAATCCTGAATCCTCAATCTTCAGACCTCAGTCCTCAACAGTCAGTTGTCAATTCTCAATCCTCAATAGAATATCATCAATTCACAGTTTTCAATACTCAATACTGAATCTGTAATCTTTAAATCTCTATCCACAAACATCAATTCTCATCACTCAAACCTCAACACTCAGTTCCCAATCCTCAATCATCAATCCTCAATTCCCAATCCTCAATCCTCAATCCTCAATCCTCAATCTTCAATCCTCAATACTCATTCATCAATCCTCAATCCTCAATACTCAATCCTCAATACTCAACCCTCAATCGTCAGTCTTCAAACCTCAATACTCAATCTTCAATCCTCAATCCTCAATCCTCAATCCTCAATCCTCAATCCTCAATCCTCAATCCTCAATCCTCATCCTTCAATCCTCAATCCCAAATCCCCAATCTTCAATCCTCAATCCTCAATCCTCAACCCTCAATCGTCAGTCTTCAAACCTCAATACTCAATCTTCAATCCTCAATCCTCAATCCTCAATCCTCAATCCTCAATCCTCAATCCTCATCCTTCAATCCTCAATCCCCAATCCCCAATCTTCAATCCTCAATCCTCAATCCTCAATTCTCAATCCTCAATCCTCAGTCCTCAGTCCTTAAACCTCAATCCTCAACCCTCAGCCCTCATCCTCAATCCTCAATCCTCAATCCTCTATCCTCAATCTTCAATCCTCAATACTCAATCTTCAATCCTCAATCCTCAATCCTCAGTACTCAAACCTCAATTCTGAATCCTCAATCCTGAATCCTCAATCTTCAGCCCTCAGTCCTCAACAATCAGGTGACAATCCTCAATCCTCAATAGAATATCCTCAATTCACAGATTTCAATACTCAGTACTCAATCTGCAATCTTCAAATCTCTATCCACAAACATCAATTCTCATCACTCAACCCTCAACACTCAGTCCTCAACGTTCAATCCTCAATCCTCAATCCTCAATCTTCAATCCTCAATCCTCAATCCTCAGTCCTCAATACCCAATCCACAATCTTCAATCCTCAATACTCAATCCTCAATTCTCAATCCTCAATCCTCAACTCTCCATCCACAATCCTCAATCTTCAATCATCAATATTCAATCTTCAGTCCTCAACCCTCAATCCTCAATCCTCAATCCTCAATCCTCAATCCTCAATGTTCAATCCGCAATACAAAATCCTCAATCTTCAATCCTCAATCCTCAATCCTCAATCCTCAATCCTCAATCATCAATCCTCAATCTTCAATACACAATCCTCAATCCTCAACCCTCAGTCCTCAGTCCTCAAACCTCAATCCTAAATCCTCAATCCTGAATCCTCAATCTTCAGACCTCAGTCCTCAACAATCAGTTGTCAATTCTCAATCCTCAATAGAATATCATCAATTCACAGTTTTCAATACTCAATACTGAATCTGTAATCTTTAAATCTCTATCCACAAACATCAATTCTCATCACTCAAACCTCAACACTCAGTCCCCAATCCTCAATCATCAATCCTCAATCCTCAATCCTCAATCCTCAATCCTCAACCTTCACTCCTCAATACTCAATCATCAATCCTCAAACCTCAATCCTCAATCCTCAATCCTCAACCCACAGTCCTCATTCTTCAATCCTCAATAACCAATCCTCAATCTTCAATCCTCCATCCTCAATCCTCAATTCTCAATCCTCAATCCTCAATCCTCAGACCTCAAACATCAATACTCAACCCTCAGTCCTCGTCCTCAATCCACAACACTCAATCCTCAATCCTCAATCTTCAATCATCAATATTCAATTTTCAATTCTCAATCCTCAATCCTCAATCCTCAATCCTCAATCCTCAATGTTCAATCCTCAATACCCAATCCTCAATCTTCAATCCTCAAACCCCAATCCTCAATCGTCAATACTCAATCCTCAATCCTCAGTCCTCAAACCACAATCCTGAATCCTCAATCCTGAATCCTCAATCTTCAACCCTCAGTCCTTAACAATCAGTTGTCAATCCTCAATCCTCACTAGAATATCCTCAGTTGAGAGCTTTCCATACGCAATACTCAATCTGCAATCTTCAAAGCTCTATCCACAAACATCAACTCTCATCACTCAGCCCTCAACACTCAGTCCCCAATCCTCAATCTTCAATACTCAATCCTCAACACTGAATCCTCAATCCTCAATCTTCAATCCTCAATACTCAATCCCCAATCCTCAATCCTCATCCTTCAATCCTCAATACCCAATCCTCAATCTTCAATCCTCAATCCTCAATCCTCAATTCTCAATCCTCAATCCTCAGTCCTCAGTCCTTAAACCTCAATCCTCAACCCTCAGCCCTCATCCTCAATCCTCAATCCTCAATCCTCAATCCTCAATCCTCAATCCTCAATCCTCAATCCTCAACCCTCAATCGTCAGCCTTCAAACCTCAATACTCAATCTTCAATCCTCAATCCTCAATCCCCAATCCTCAATCCACATCCTTCAATCATCAATACCCAACCCTCAATCTTCAATACTCAATCCTCAATCCTCAATTCTCAATCCTCAATCCTCAGTCCTCAGTCCTCAAACCTCAATTCTGAATCCTCAATCCTGAATCCTCAATCTTCAGCCCTGAGTCCTCAACAATCAGTTGTCAATCCTGAATCCTCAATAGAATATCCTCAATTCACAGTTTTCAATACTCAATACACAATCTGCAACCTTCGAGCCTCTATCCACAAACATCAATTCTCATCACTCAAACCTCAACACTCAGTCCCCAATCCTCAATCATCAATCCTCAATCCTCAATCCTCAATCCTCAATCCTCAACCTTCACTCCTCAATACTCAATCATCAATCCTCAAACCTCAATCCTCAATCCTCAATCCTCAACCCTCAGTCCTCATTCTTCAATCCTCAATAACCAATCCTCAATCTTCAATCCTCATTCCTCAATCCTCAATTCTCAATCCTCAATCCTCAATCCTCAGACCTCAAACATCAATACTCAACCCTCAGTCCTCGTCCTCAATCCGCAACCCTCAATCCTCAATCCTCAATCTTCAATCATCAATATTCAATCTTCAATACTCAATCCTCAATCCTCAATCCTCAATCCTCAATCCTCAATGTTCAATCCTCGATACCCAATCCTCAATCTTCAATCCTCAATCCTCAATCATCAATCCTCAATCCTCAATACTCAATCCTCAATCCTCTATTCTCAATCCTCAACCCTCAGTCCTCAGTCCTCAAACCTCAGTTCTGAATCCTCAATCCTGAATCCTCAATCTGCAGCCCTGAGTCCTAAACAATCAGTTGTCAATCCTGAATCCTCAATAGAATATCCTCAATTCACAGTTTTCAATACTCAATGCACAATCTGCAACCTTCGAGCCTCTATCCACAAACATCAATTCTCATCACTCAACCCACAACACTCAGTCCTCAATGTTCAATCCTCAATCCTTAATCCACAATCCTCAATCGTCAATTTTCAATCCTCAATCCACAGTCCTCAATCTTCAATCGTCAATGCTCAATCCTCAATCTTCAATCCTCAGTCCTCAATCCTCAATCCTCAATCCTCAAACCTCAATCTTCAATCCTCAATCCTCAATCCTCTCTCCTCAGACATCAATTCTGAATCCTCAATCCTGAAACCTCAATCTTCAGCCCTCAGTCCTGAACAATCAGGTGACAATCCTCAATCCTCAATAGAATATCCTCAATTCACAGCTTTCAATACTCAGTACTCAATCTGCAATCTTCAAATCTCTATCAACAAACATCAATTCTCATCACTCAACCCTCAACACTCAGTCCTCAATGTTCAATCCTCAATCCTCAATTCTCAATCTTCAATCCTCAATACTCAATCTTTAATCCTCAATCCTCAATCCTCAATCTTCAATCCTCAATCCTCAATACTCAATCCTTCCCCCTCAATCCTCAATCCTCAATCATCAATCCTCAATCTTCAATACTCAATCCTCAGTCCTCAATCCTCAATCCTCAAACCTCAATCCTCAATCATCAATCCTCAATCTTCAATCCTCAATACTCAATCTTTAATCCTCAATCCACAATCCTCAATCCTCAATCCTCAATCATCAATCCTCAATCTTCAATACTCAGTCTTCAATCCTCAATCCTCAATACTCAATCCTCAATCCTCAATCATCAATCCTCAATCTTCAATCCTCAATACTCAATCTTTAATCCTCAGTCCTCAATCCTCAATCTTCAACCTTCAATCCTCAACCCGCAATCCTCAATCCTCAATCCTCAATCCTCAGTCCTCAATCCTCAATCCTCAATCCTCAATCATCAATCCTCAATCTTCAATACTCAATCCTCAATCCTCAATCCTCAATACTCAATCCTCAATCCTCAATCATCAATCCTCAATCTTCAATTCTCAATACTCAATCTTTAATCCTCAGTCCTCAATCCTCAATCTTCAATCTTCAATCCTCAACCCGCAATCCTCAATCCTCAATCCTCAATCCTCAGTCCTCAATCCTCAGACCTCAAACATCAATACTCAACCCTCAGTCCTCGTCCACAATCCACAACACTCAATCCTCAATCCTCAATCTTCAATCATCAATATTCAATCATCAATCCTCAATCTTCAATACTCAATCCTCAATCCTCAGTCCTGAATCCCCAATCCTCAATTCTCAATCATCAATCCTCTATCTTCAATCCTCAATACTCAACCTTTAATCCTCAGTCCTCAATCCTCAATCTTCAATCTTCAATCCTCAATCCTCATTCCTCAATCCACATTCTTCAATCATAAATACCCAATCCTCAATCGTCAGTCCTCAATCTTCAATCCTCAATACTCAATTTTTAATCCTCAATCCTCAATCCTCAATCCTCAATCTTCAATCCTCAATCCTCAATCCTCAATACTCAATCCTCAATCATCAATCCTCAATCTTCAATCCTCAATACTCAATCTTCAGTCCTCAATTCTCAATCCTCAATTCTCAATAATCAGACCTCAAACATCAATACTCAACCCTCAGTCCTCGTCCTCAATCCACAACCCTCAAACCTCAATCCTCAATCTTCAATCATCAATATTCGATCTTCAATCCTCAATCCTCAATCCTCAATCCTCAATCCTGAATCCACAATTCTCGGACCTCAAACATGAATACTCAACCCTCAGTCTTCGTCCTCAATCCACAACCCTCAATCCTCAATCCTCAATCTTCAATCATCAATATTCAATCTTCAGTCCTCAATCCCCAATACTCAATCCTCAATCCTCAATCCTCAATCCTCAATCCTCAATGTTCAATCCGCAATACCCAATCCTCAATCTTCAATCCTCAATCCTCAATCCTCAGTCCTCAATCCTCAATCCTCAATCCTCAGTCCTCAAACCTCAATCCTGAAACCTCAATCCTGAATCCTCAACCTTCAGACCTCAGTCCTCAACAATCAGTTGTCAGTTCTCAATCCTCAACAGAATATCATCAATTCACAGCTTTCAATACTCAATACTCAATCTGCAATCTTTAAATCTCTATCCACAAACACCAATTCTCATCACTCAACCCTCAACGCTCAGTCCCCAATCTTCAATCTTCAATCCTCAATCCTCAATCCTCAATCCTCAATCCTCAATCCTCAATCTTCAATCCTCAATACTCAATCATCAATCCTAGATCCTCAATCCTCAATCCTCAATCCTCAACCCTCAATCGTCAGTCTTCAAACCTCAATACTCAATCTTCAATCCTCAATCCTCAATCCTCAATCCTCAATCCTCATTCTTCAATCCTCAATACCCAATCCTCAATCTTCTATACTCAATCCTCAATCCTCAATTCTCAATCCTCAATCCTCAGTCCTCAGCCCGCAAACCTCAATTCTGAATCCTCAATCCTGAATCCTCAATCTTCGGCCCTGAGTCCTCAACAATCAGTCGTCAATCCTGAATCCTCAATAGAATATCCTCAATTCACAATTTTCAATACTCAATACACAATCTGCAACCTTCAAGCCTCTATCCACAAACATCAATTCTCATCACTCAACCCTCAACACTCAGTCCTCAATGTTCAATCCTCAATCCTCAATCCACAATCCTCAATCGTCAATTTTCAATCCTCAATCCACAGACATCAATCTTCAATCCTCAATGCTCAATCCTCAATCCTCAATCCTCAGTCCTCAATCCTCAATCCTCAATCCTCAAACCTCAATCCTCAACCGTCTGTCCTCGTCCTCAATCCTCAACACTCAATCCTCAATCCTCAATCTTCAATCATCAATACTCAATCTTCAATCCTCAATCTTCAATCCTCAATCCTCAACCCTCAATCCTCAATCCTCAACCTTCAATCCTCAATACTCAATCTTCAATCCTCAATCCTCAACCCTCAATCCTCAATCATCAATCCTCAATCTTCAATACTCAATACTCAATCTTTAATCCTCAATCCTGAATAGTCAATCGTCAATCCTCAATGCTCAATCCTCAATCCTCAATCCTCAATCATCAATCCTCAATCATCAATCCTCAATCTTCAATCCTCAATACTCAATCTTTAATCCTCAGTCCTCAATCCTCTATCTTCAATCTTCAATCCTCAATCCTCATTCCTCAATCCTCAATCTTCAATCCTCAATACTCAATCTTCATTCCTCAATCCTCAATCCTCAACCCTCAGTCCTCATTCTTCAATCCTCAATAACCAATCCTCAATCTTCAATCCTCAATCCTCAATCCTCAATTCTCAATCCTCAATCCTCAATCCTCAGACCTCAAACATCAATACTCGACCCTCAGTCCTCGTCCTCAATCCACAACACTCAATCCTCAATCCTCAATCTTCAATCATCAATTTTCAATCTTCAATTCTCAATCCTCAATCCTCAATCCTCAATCCTCAATCCTCAATGTTCACTCCTCAAAACCCAATCCCCAATCTTCAATCCTCAAACCTCAATCCTCAATCCTCAATCCTCAATCCTCAATCCTCAGTCCTCAAACCACAATCCTGAATCCTCAATCCTGAATCCTCAATCTTCAACCCTCAGTCCTCAACAATCAGTTGTCAATCCTCAATCCTCACTAGAATATCCTCAGTTGAGAGCTTTCCATACGCAATACTCAATCTGCAATCTTCAAATCTCTATCCACAAACATCAACTCTCATCACTCAGCCCTCAACACTCAGACCCCAATCCTCAATCTTCAATCCTCAATCCTCAACACTGAATACTCAACCCTCAATCTTCAATCCTCAATACTCAATCTTCAATACTCAATCCTCAATCCTCAGTCCTCAAACCTCAATCCTGAATCCGCAATCCTGAATCCTCAATCTCCAGCCCCCAGTCCTGAACAATCAGGTGACAAACCTCAATCCTCAATAGAATATCCTCAATTCACAGTTTTCAATACTCAATACTCAATCTGCAATCTACAAATCTCTATCCACAAACATCAATTCTCATCACTCAACACTCAACACTCAGTCCTCAATGTTCAATCCTCAATCCTCAATTCTCAATCTTCAATCCTCAATACTCAATCTTAAATCCTCAATCCTCAATCCTCATTACCCAATCCACAACCTTCAATCCTCAATCCTCAATCCTCAATTCTCAATCTTCAATCCTCAATCCTCAATCCTCAATCCTCAATCATCAATCCTCAATCTTCAATACTCAATCCTCAATCCTCAATCCTCAATCCTCAATCCTGAATCCTCAATCATCAACCCTCAATCTTCAATCGTCAATACTCAATCTTTAATCCTCAATCTTCAATCCGCAATCCTCAATCCTCAACCCTCAATCCTCAATCCTCAGACCTCAAACATCAATACTCAACCCTCAGTCCTCGTCCTCAATCCACAACGCTCAATCCTCAATCCTCAATCTTCAATCATCAACATTCAACCTTCAGCCCTCAATCCTCAATCCTCAATCCTCAATCCTCATTCCGCAATGCTCAATCAGCAATACCCAATCCTCAATCTTCAATCCTCAATCCTCAATACTCAATCCTCACTCCTCAATCCTCAATCCTCATTCCTCAAACCTCAATCCTCAATCCTCAGTCCTCAATACCCAATCCACAATCTTCAATCCTCAATACTCAATCCTCAATTCTCAATCCTCAATCCTCAACTCTCCATCCACAATCCTCAATCTTCAATCATCAATATTCAATCTTCAGTCCTCAACCCTCAATCCTCAATCCTCAATCCTCAATCCTCAATCCTCAATGTTCAATCCGCAATACAAAATCCTCAATCTTCAATCCTCAATCCTCAATCCTCAATCCTCAATCCTCAATCATCAATCCTCAATCTTCAATACACAATCCTCAATCCTCAACCCTCAATCCTCAAACCTGAATCCTCAATCTTCAATCCTCAATACTCAATCTTTAATCCTCAATCTTCAATCCGCAATCCTCAATCCTCAATCTTCAATCATCAATATTCAATCTTCAGTCCTCAATCCTCAATCCTCAATCTTCAATCCTCAATCCTCAATCCTCAATGTTCAATCCGCAATACAAAATCCTCAATCTTCAATCCTCAATCCTCAATCCTCAATCCTCAATCCTCAATCCTCTATCATGAATCCTCAATCTTCAATACTCAATCCTCAATCCTCAATCCTCAATCCTCAATCCTCAATCCTCAATCCTCAATCTTCAACCCTCAACACTCAGTCCTCAATGTTCAAACCTCAATCCTCAATTCTCAATCTTCAATCGTCAATACTCAATCTTCAATCCTCAATCCTCAATACTCAATCCTCAATCCTCAATCCCCAATACTCAATCATCAATCCTCAATCCTCAATCCTCAATCCTCAATCCTCAACCTTCAATCCTCATTACTCAATCATCAATCCTCAAACCTCAATCCTCAATCCTCAATCCTCAACCCTCAATCGTCAGTCTTCAAACCTCAATCCTCAATCCTCAATCTTCAATCATCAATATTCAATCTTCAGTCCTCAATCCTCAATCCTCAATCTTCAATCCTCAATCCTCAATCCTCAATGTTCAATCCGCAATACAAAATCCTCAATCTTCAATCCTCAATCCTCAATCCTCAATCCTCAATCCTCAATCCTCTATCATGAATCCTCAATCTTCAATACTCAATCCTCAATCCTCAATCCTCAATCCTCAATCCTCAATCCTCAATCCTCAATCTTCAACCCTCAACACTCAGTCCTCAATGTTCAAACCTCAATCCTCAATTCTCAATCTTCAATCGTCAATACTCAATCTTCAATCCTCAATCCTCAATACTCAATCCTCAATCCTCAATCCCCAATACTCAATCATCAATCCTCAATCCTCAATCCTCAATCCTCAATCCTCAACCTTCAATCCTCATTACTCAATCATCAATCCTCAAACCTCAATCCTCAATCCTCAATCCTCAACCCTCAATCGTCAGTCTTCAAACCTCAATACTCAATCTTCAATCATCAATCCTCAATCCTCAATCCTCATCCTTCAATCCTCAATACCCAATCCTCAATCTTCAATCCTCAATCCTCAATCCTCAATTCTCAATCCTCATTCCTCAGTCCTCAGTCCTTAAACGTCAATCCTCAACCCTCAGCCCTCATCCTCAATCCTCAGTCCTCAATCCCCAATCCTCAATCCTCAATCTTCAACCCTCAACACTCAGTCCTCAATGTTCAAACCTCAATCCTCAATTCTCAATCTTCAATCCTCAATACTCAATCTTCAAACCTCTATCCTCAATACTCAATCCTCAATCCTCAATCCTCAATCCTCAATCATCAATCCTCAATCTTCAATACTCAATCCTCAATCCTCAATCCTCAATACTCAATCCTCAATCCTCAATCATCAATCCTCAATCTTCAATCCTCAGTACTCAGCCTTTAATCCTCAGTCCTCAATCCTCAATCTTCAATCTTCAATCCTCAACCCGCAATCCTCAATCCTCAATCCTCAATCCCCAGTCCTCAATCCGCAATCTTCAATCCTCAATACTCAATCTTCAATCCTCAATCCTCAATCCTCAGCCCTCAGTCCTCATTCTTCAATCCTCAATAACCAATCCTCAATCTTCAATCCTCATTCCTCAGTTCTCAATTCTCAATCCTCTATCCTCAATCCTCAGACCTCAAACATCAATACTCAACCCTCAGTCCTCGTCCTCAATCCGCAACCCTCAATCCTCAATCCTCAATCTTCAATCATCAATATTCAATCTTCAATACTCAATCCTCAATCCTCAATCCTCAATCCTCAATCCTCAATCCTCAATCCTCAATCTTCAATCCTCAATACTCAATCTTCAATCCTCAAACCTCAATCCTCAGTCCTCAAACCTCAATTCTGAATCCTCAATCCTGAATCCTCAATCTTCAGCCCTCAGTCCTCAACAGTCAGGTGACAATCCTCAATCCTCAATAGAATATCCTCAATTCACAGTTTTCAATACTCAATACTCAATCTGCAATCTTCAAATCACTATCCACAAACATCAATTCTCATCACTCAACCCTCAACACTCAGTCCGCAATGTTCAATCCTCAATCCTCAATTCTCAATCTTCAATCCTCAATACTCAATCTTTAATCCTCAATCCTCAATCCTCAATCTTCAATCCTCAATCCCCAATACTCCGTCCTCAACCCTCAATCCTCAATCCTCAATCATCAATCCTCAATCTTCAATACTCAATCCTCAATCCTCAATCCTCAATCCTCAATACTCAATCTTCAGTCCTCAATTCTCAATCCTCAATTCTCAATAATCAGACATCAAACATCAATACTCAACCCTCAGTCCTCGTCCTCAATCCACAACCCTCAAACCTCAATCCTCAATCTTCAATCATCAATATTCAATCTTCAATCCTCAATCCTCAATCCTCAATCCTCAATCCTCAATCCACAATCCTCGGACCTCAAACATGAATACTCAACCCTCAGTCTTCGTCCTCAATCCACAACCCTCAATCCTCAATCCTCAATCTTCAATCATCAATATTCAATCTTCAGTCCTCAATCCCCAATACTCAATCCTCAATCCTCAATCCTCAATCCTCAATGTTCAATCCGCAATACCCAATCCTCAATCTTCAATCCTCAATCCTCAATCCTCAATCCTCAATCCTCAGTCCTCAAACCTCAATCCTGAAACCTCAATCCTGAATCCTCAACCTTCAGACCTCAGTCCTCAACAATCAGTTGTCAATTCTCAATCCTCAACAGAATATCATCAATTCACAGCTTTCAATACTCAATACTCAATCTGCAATCTTTAAATCTCTATCCACAAACACCAATTCCCATCACTCAACCCTCAACACTCAGTCCCCAATCTTCAATCTTCAATCCTCAATCCTCAATCCTCAATCCTCAATCCTCAATCCTCAATCTTCAATCCTCAATACTCAATCATCAATCCTAGATCCTCAATCCTCAATCCTCAATCCTCAACCCTCAATCGTCAGTCTTCAAACCTCAATACTCAATCTTCAATCCTCAATCCTCAATCCTCAATCCTCAATCCTCATTCTTCAATCCTCAATACCCAATCCTCAATCTTCTATACTCAATCCTCAATCCTCAATTCTCAATCCTCAATCCTCAGTCCTCAGCCCGCAAACCTCAATTCTGAATCCTCAATCCTGAATCCTCAATCCTGAATCCTCAATCCTGAATCCTCAATCTTCAGACCTCAGTCCTCAACAATCAGTTGTCAATTCTCAATCCTCAATAGAATATCATCAATTCACAGTTTTCAATACTCAATACTGAATCTGTAATCTTTAAATATCTATCCACAAACATCAATTCTCATCACTCAAACCTCATCACTCAGTCCCCAATACTCAATCATCAATCCTCAATCCTCAATCCTCAATCCTCAATCCTCAACCTTCAATCCTCATTACTCAATCATCAATCCTCAAACCTCAATCCTCAATCCTCAATCCTCAACCCTCAATCGTCAGTCTTCAAACCTCAATACTCAATCTTCAATCATCAATCCTCAATCCTCAATCCTCAATCCTCAATCCTCATCCTTCAATCCTCAATACCCAATCCTCAATCTTCAATCCTCAATCCTCAATCCTCAATTCTCAATCCTCATTCCTCAGTCCTCAGTCCTTAAACCTCAATCCTCAACCCTCAGCCCTCATCCTCAATCCTCAGTCCTCAATCCTCGATCCTCAATCCTCAATCTTCAACCCTCAACACTCAGTCCTCAATGTTCAAGCCTCAATTCTCAATTCTCAATCTTCAATCCTCAATACTCGATCTTCAATCCTCAATCCTCAATACTCAATCCTCAATCCTCAATCCTCAATCCTCAATCATCAATCCTCAATCTTCAATACTCAATCCTCAATCCTCAGACCTCAAACATCAATACTCAACCCTCAGTCCTCGTCCTCAATCCACAACGCTCAATCTTCAATCCTCAATCTTCAATCATCAATATTCAATCTTCAATACTCAATCCTCAATCCTCAATCCTCAATCCTCAATCCTCAATGTTCAATCCTCGATAGCCAAT
The DNA here is from genome assembly GCF_051401765.1 of Calliopsis andreniformis. Taxonomy (NCBI): domain Eukaryota; kingdom Metazoa; phylum Arthropoda; class Insecta; order Hymenoptera; family Andrenidae; genus Calliopsis; species Calliopsis andreniformis. The sequence goes on along the minus strand of NW_027480468.1, from coordinate 2,653,147 downwards.
CCTCAGTCTTCAATCCTCAATCCTCAATCATCAATCCTCAATCCTCAATCCTCAATCCTCAGTCCTCAAACCACAATCCCGAATCCTCAACCCTGAATCCTCAATCTTCAGCCCTCAGTCCTCAACAATCAGTTGTCAATCCTCAATCCTCACTAGAATATCCTCAATTCACAGTTATCAATACTCAATACTCAATCTGCAATCTTCAAATCTCTATCCACAAACATCAATTCTCATCACTCAACACTCAACACTCAGTCCTCAATGTTCAATCCTCAATCCTCAATTCTCAAATTTCAATCCTCAATACTCAATCTTAAATCCTCAATCCTCAATCCTCAATACCCAATCCTCAATCTTCAATCCTCAATCCTCAATCCTCAATTCTCAATCCTCAATCCTCAACCGTCAATACTCAATCCTCAATCCTCAATCCTCAACCCTCAATCGTCAGTCTTCAAACCTCAATATTCAACCTTCAATCCTCAATCCTCAATCCTCAATCCTCAATCCTCATCCTTCAATCCTCAGTACCCAATCCTCAATCTTCAATCCTCAATCCTCAATCCTCAATTCTCAATCCTCAATCCTCAGTCCTCAGTCCTTAAACCTCAATCCTCAGCCCTCAGCCCTCATCCTCAATCCTCAATCCTCAATCCTCAATCCTCAATACTCAATCTTCATTCCTCAATCCTCAATCCTCAACCCTCAGTCCTCATTCTTCAATCCTCAATAACCAATCCTCAACCTTCAATCCTCAATCCACAATCCTCAATCCTCAATTCTCAATCCTCAATCCTCAATCCTCAGACCTCAAACATCAATACTCAACCCTCAGTCCTCGTCCTCAATCCACAACACTCAATCCTCAATCCTCAATCCTCAATCATCAATATTCCATCTTCAATTCTCAATCCTCAATCCTCAATCCTCAATCCTCAATCCTCAATAACCAATCCTCAATCTTCAATCCTCATTCCTCAATCCTCAGTCCTGAATCCCCAATCCTCAATCCTCAATCATCAATCCTCAATCTTCAATCCTCAATACTCAATCTTTAATCCTCAGTCCTCAATCCTCAATCTTCAATCTTCAATCCTCAATCCTCATTCCTCAATCCTCAATCTTCAATCCTCAATACTCAATCTTCATTCCTCAATCCTCAATCCTCAACCCTCGGTCCTCATTCTTCAATCCTCAATAACCAATCCTCAACCTTCAATCCTCAATCCTCAATCCTCAATTCTCAATCCTCAATCCTCAATCCTCAGACCTCAAACATCAATACTCAACCCTCAGTCCTCGTCCTCAATCCACAACCCTCAATCCTCAATCCTCAATCTTCAATCATCAATATTCAATCTTCAGTACTCAATCCTCAATCCTCAATCCACAATCCTCAATCCTCAATCCTCAATGTTCAATCCGCAATACAAAATCCTCAATCTTCAATCCTCAATCCTCAATCCTCAATCCTCAATCCTCAATCTTCAACCCTCAATCCTCAATCCTCAATTCTCAATCCTCAATCCTCAATCCTCAGACCTCAAACATCAATACTCAACCCTCAGTCCTCGTCCTCAATCCACAACACTCAATCCTCAATCCTCAATCCTCAATCCTCAATCCTCAATCCTCAATGTTCAATCCGCAATACAAAATCCTCAATCTTCAATCCTCAATCCTCAATCCTCAATCCTCAATCCTCAATCCTCTATCATGAATCCTCAATCTTCAATACTCAATCCTCAATACTCAATCCTCAATCCTCAATCCTCAATCCTCAATCTTCAACCCTCAACACTCAGTCCTCAATGTTCAAACCTCAATCCTCAATTCTCAATCTTCAATCCTCAATACTCAATCTTCAATCCTCAATCCTCAATACTCAATCCTCAATCCTCAATCCCCAATACTCAATCATCAATCCTCAATCCTCAATCCTCAATCCTCAATCCTCAACCTTCAATCCTCATTACTCAATCATCAATCCTCAAACCTCAATTCTCAATCCTCAATCCTCAACCCTCAATCGTCAGTCTTCAAACCTCAATACTCAATCTTCAATCATCAATCCTCAATCCTCAATCCTCATCCTTCAATCCTCAATACCCAATCCTCAAACTTCCATCCTCAATCCTCAATCCTCAATCCTCAGTCCTCAATCCTCAATCCTCAATCCTCAGTCCTCAAACCTCAATCCTGAAACCTCAATCCTGAATCCTCAACCCTCAGACCTCAGTCCTCAACAATCAGTTGTCAATTCTCAATCCTCAATAGAATATCATCAATTCACAGCTTTCAATACTCAATACTCAATCTGCAATCTTTAAATCTCTATCCACAAACACCAATTCTCATCACTCAACCCTCAACACTCAGTCCCCAATCTTCAATCTTCAATCCTCAATCCTCAATCCTCAATCCTCAATCCTCAATCCTCAATCTTCAATCCTCAATACTCAATCATCAATCCTAGATCCTCAATCCTCAATCCTCAATCCTCAACCCTCAATCGTCAGTCTTCAAACCTCAATACTCAATCTTCAATCCTCAATCCTCAATCCTCAATCCTCAATACTCATTCTTCAATCCTCAATACCCAATCCTCAATCTTCTATACTCAATCCTCAATCCTCAATTCTCAATCCTCAATCCTCAGTCCTCAGCCCGCAAACCTCAATTCTGAATCCTCAATCCTGAATCCTCAATCTTCGGCCCTGAGTCCTCAACAATCAGTCGTCAATCCTGAATCCTCAATAGAATATCCTCAATTCACAATTTTCAATACTCAATACACAATCTGCAACCTTCAAGCCTCTATCCACAAACATCAATTCTCATCACTCAACCCTCAACACTCAGTCCTCAATGTTCAATCCTCAATCCTCAATCCACAATCCTCAATCGTCAATTTTCAATCCTCAATCCACAGACATCAATCTTCAATCCTCAATGCTCAATCCTCAATCCTCAATCCTCAGTCCTCAATCCTCAATCCTCAATCCTCAAACCTCAATCCTCAACCGTCTGTCCTCGTCCTCAATCCTCAACACTCAATCCTCAATCCTCAATCTTCAATCATCAATACTCAATCTTCAATCCTCAATCTTCAATCCTCAATCCTCAACCCTCAATCCTCAATCCTCAATCTTCAATCCTCAATACTCAATCCTCAATCTTCAATCTTCAATCCTCAACCCGCAATCCTCAATCCTCAATCCTCAATCCCCAGTCCTCAATCCGCAATCTTCAATCCTCAATACTCAATCTTCAATCCTCAATCCTCAATCCTCAGCCCTCAGTCCTCATTCTTCAATCCTCAATAACCAATCCTCAATCTTCAATCCTCATTCCTCAGTTCTCAATTCTCAATCCTCTATCCTCAATCCTCAGACCTCAAACATCAATACTCAACCCTCAGTCCTCGTCCTCAATCCGCAACCCTCAATCCTCAATCCTCAATCTTCAATCATCAATATTCAATCTTCAATACTCAATCCTCAATCCTCAATCCTCAATCCTCAATCCTCAATCCTCAATCCTCAATCTTCAATCCTCAATACTCAATCTTCAATCCTCAAACCTCAATCCTCAGTCCTCAGTCCTCAAACCTCAATTCTGAATCCTCAATCCTGAATCCTCAATCTTCAGCCCTCAGTCCTCAACAGTCAGGTGACAATCCTCAATCCTCAATAGAATATCCTCAATTCACAGTTTTCAATACTCAATACTCAATCTGCAATCTTCAAATCACTATCCACAAACATCAATTCTCATCACTCAACCCTCAACACTCAGTCCGCAATGTTCAATCCTCAATCCTCAATTCTCAATCTTCAATCCTCAATACTCAATCTTTAATCCTCAATCCTCAATCCTCAATCTTCAATCCTCAATCCCCAATACTCCGTCCTCAACCCTCAATCCTCAATCCTCAATCATCAATCCTCAATCTTCAATACTCAATCCTCAATCCTCAATCCTCAATCCTCAATACTCAATCTTCAGTCCTCAATTCTCAATCCTCAATTCTCAATAATCAGACATCAAACATCAATACTCAACCCTCAGTCCTCGTCCTCAATCCACAACCCTCAAACCTCAATCCTCAATCTTCAATCATCAATATTCAATCTTCAATCCTCAATCCTCAATCCTCAATCCTCAATCCTCAATCCACAATCCTCGGACCTCAAACATGAATACTCAACCCTCAGTCTTCGTCCTCAATCCACAACCCTCAATCCTCAATCCTCAATCTTCAATCATCAATATTCAATCTTCAGTCCTCAATCCCCAATACTCAATCCTCAATCCTCAATCCTCAATCCTCAATGTTCAATCCGCAATACCCAATCCTCAATCTTCAATCCTCAATCCTCAATCCTCAATCCTCAATCCTCAGTCCTCAAACCTCAATCCTGAAACCTCAATCCTGAATCCTCAACCTTCAGACCTCAGTCCTCAACAATCAGTTGTCAATTCTCAATCCTCAACAGAATATCATCAATTCACAGCTTTCAATACTCAATACTCAATCTGCAATCTTTAAATCTCTATCCACAAACACCAATTCCCATCACTCAACCCTCAACACTCAGTCCCCAATCTTCAATCTTCAATCCTCAATCCTCAATCCTCAATCCTCAATCCTCAATCCTCAATCTTCAATCCTCAATACTCAATCATCAATCCTAGATCCTCAATCCTCAATCCTCAATCCTCAACCCTCAATCGTCAGTCTTCAAACCTCAATACTCAATCTTCAATCCTCAATCCTCAATCCTCAATCCTCAATCCTCATTCTTCAATCCTCAATACCCAATCCTCAATCTTCTATACTCAATCCTCAATCCTCAATTCTCAATCCTCAATCCTCAGTCCTCAGCCCGCAAACCTCAATTCTGAATCCTCAATCCTGAATCCTCAATCCTGAATCCTCAATCCTGAATCCTCAATCTTCAGACCTCAGTCCTCAACAATCAGTTGTCAATTCTCAATCCTCAATAGAATATCATCAATTCACAGTTTTCAATACTCAATACTGAATCTGTAATCTTTAAATATCTATCCACAAACATCAATTCTCATCACTCAAACCTCATCACTCAGTCCCCAATACTCAATCATCAATCCTCAATCCTCAATCCTCAATCCTCAATCCTCAACCTTCAATCCTCATTACTCAATCATCAATCCTCAAACCTCAATCCTCAATCCTCAATCCTCAACCCTCAATCGTCAGTCTTCAAACCTCAATACTCAATCTTCAATCATCAATCCTCAATCCTCAATCCTCAATCCTCAATCCTCATCCTTCAATCCTCAATACCCAATCCTCAATCTTCAATCCTCAATCCTCAATCCTCAATTCTCAATCCTCATTCCTCAGTCCTCAGTCCTTAAACCTCAATCCTCAACCCTCAGCCCTCATCCTCAATCCTCAGTCCTCAATCCTCGATCCTCAATCCTCAATCTTCAACCCTCAACACTCAGTCCTCAATGTTCAAGCCTCAATTCTCAATTCTCAATCTTCAATCCTCAATACTCGATCTTCAATCCTCAATCCTCAATACTCAATCCTCAATCCTCAATCCTCAATCCTCAATCATCAATCCTCAATCTTCAATACTCAATCCTCAATCCTCAGACCTCAAACATCAATACTCAACCCTCAGTCCTCGTCCTCAATCCACAACGCTCAATCTTCAATCCTCAATCTTCAATCATCAATATTCAATCTTCAATACTCAATCCTCAATCCTCAATCCTCAATCCTCAATCCTCAATCCTCAATGTTCAATCCTCGATAGCCAATCCTCAGTCTTCAATCCTCAATCCTCAATCATCAATCCTCAATCCTCAATCCTCAATCCTCAGTCCTCAAACCACAATCCCGAATCCTCAACCCTGAATCCTCAATCTTCAGCCCTCAGTCCTCAACAATCAGTTGTCAATCCTCAATCCTCACTAGAATATCCTCAATTCACAGTTATCAATACTCAATACTCAATCTGCAATCTTCAAATCTCTATCCACAAACATCAATTCTCATCACTCAACACTCAACACTCAGTCCTCAATGTTCAATCCTCAATCCTCAATTCTCAAATTTCAATCCTCAATACTCAATCTTAAATCCTCAATCCTCAATCCTCAATACCCAATCCTCAATCTTCAATCCTCAATCCTCAATCCTCAATTCTCAATCCTCAATCCTCAACCGTCAATACTCAATCCTCAATCCTCAATCCTCAACCCTCAATCGTCAGTCTTCAAACCTCAATATTCAACCTTCAATCCTCAATCCTCAATCCTCAATCCTCAATCCTCATCCTTCAATCCTCAGTACCCAATCCTCAATCTTCAATCCTCAATCCTCAATCCTCAATTCTCAATCCTCAATCCTCAGTCCTCAGTCCTTAAACCTCAATCCTCAGCCCTCAGCCCTCATCCTCAATCCTCAATCCTCAATCCTCAATCCTCAATACTCAATCTTCATTCCTCAATCCTCAATCCTCAACCCTCAGTCCTCATTCTTCAATCCTCAATAACCAATCCTCAACCTTCAATCCTCAATCCACAATCCTCAATCCTCAATTCTCAATCCTCAATCCTCAATCCTCAGACCTCAAACATCAATACTCAACCCTCAGTCCTCGTCCTCAATCCACAACACTCAATCCTCAATCCTCAATCCTCAATCATCAATATTCCATCTTCAATTCTCAATCCTCAATCCTCAATCCTCAATCCTCAATCCTCAATAACCAATCCTCAATCTTCAATCCTCATTCCTCAATCCTCAGTCCTGAATCCCCAATCCTCAATCCTCAATCATCAATCCTCAATCTTCAATCCTCAATACTCAATCTTTAATCCTCAGTCCTCAATCCTCAATCTTCAATCTTCAATCCTCAATCCTCATTCCTCAATCCTCAATCTTCAATCCTCAATACTCAATCTTCATTCCTCAATCCTCAATCCTCAACCCTCGGTCCTCATTCTTCAATCCTCAATAACCAATCCTCAACCTTCAATCCTCAATCCTCAATCCTCAATTCTCAATCCTCAATCCTCAATCCTCAGACCTCAAACATCAATACTCAACCCTCAGTCCTCGTCCTCAATCCACAACCCTCAATCCTCAATCCTCAATCTTCAATCATCAATATTCAATCTTCAGTACTCAATCCTCAATCCTCAATCCACAATCCTCAATCCTCAATCCTCAATGTTCAATCCGCAATACAAAATCCTCAATCTTCAATCCTCAATCCTCAATCCTCAATCCTCAATCCTCAATCTTCAACCCTCAATCCTCAATCCTCAATTCTCAATCCTCAATCCTCAATCCTCAGACCTCAAACATCAATACTCAACCCTCAGTCCTCGTCCTCAATCCACAACACTCAATCCTCAATCCTCAATCCTCAATCCTCAATCCTCAATCCTCAATGTTCAATCCGCAATACAAAATCCTCAATCTTCAATCCTCAATCCTCAATCCTCAATCCTCAATCCTCAATCCTCTATCATGAATCCTCAATCTTCAATACTCAATCCTCAATACTCAATCCTCAATCCTCAATCCTCAATCCTCAATCTTCAACCCTCAACACTCAGTCCTCAATGTTCAAACCTCAATCCTCAATTCTCAATCTTCAATCCTCAATACTCAATCTTCAATCCTCAATCCTCAATACTCAATCCTCAATCCTCAATCCCCAATACTCAATCATCAATCCTCAATCCTCAATCCTCAATCCTCAATCCTCAACCTTCAATCCTCATTACTCAATCATCAATCCTCAAACCTCAATTCTCAATCCTCAATCCTCAACCCTCAATCGTCAGTCTTCAAACCTCAATACTCAATCTTCAATCATCAATCCTCAATCCTCAATCCTCATCCTTCAATCCTCAATACCCAATCCTCAAACTTCCATCCTCAATCCTCAATCCTCAATCCTCAGTCCTCAATCCTCAATCCTCAATCCTCAGTCCTCAAACCTCAATCCTGAAACCTCAATCCTGAATCCTCAACCCTCAGACCTCAGTCCTCAACAATCAGTTGTCAATTCTCAATCCTCAATAGAATATCATCAATTCACAGCTTTCAATACTCAATACTCAATCTGCAATCTTTAAATCTCTATCCACAAACACCAATTCTCATCACTCAACCCTCAACACTCAGTCCCCAATCTTCAATCTTCAATCCTCAATCCTCAATCCTCAATCCTCAATCCTCAATCCTCAATCTTCAATCCTCAATACTCAATCATCAATCCTAGATCCTCAATCCTCAATCCTCAATCCTCAACCCTCAATCGTCAGTCTTCAAACCTCAATACTCAATCTTCAATCCTCAATCCTCAATCCTCAATCCTCAATACTCATTCTTCAATCCTCAATACCCAATCCTCAATCTTCTATACTCAATCCTCAATCCTCAATTCTCAATCCTCAATCCTCAGTCCTCAGCCCGCAAACCTCAATTCTGAATCCTCAATCCTGAATCCTCAATCTTCGGCCCTGAGTCCTCAACAATCAGTCGTCAATCCTGAATCCTCAATAGAATATCCTCAATTCACAATTTTCAATACTCAATACACAATCTGCAACCTTCAAGCCTCTATCCACAAACATCAATTCTCATCACTCAACCCTCAACACTCAGTCCTCAATGTTCAATTATCAATCCTCAATCCACAATCCTCAATCGTCAATTTTCAATCCTCAATCCACAGACATCAATCTTCAATCCTCAATGCTCAATCCTCAATCCTCAATCCTCAGTCCTCAATCCTCAATCCTCAATCCTCAAACCTCAATCCTCAACCGTCTGTCCTCGTCCTCAATCCTCAACACTCAATCCTCAATCCTCAATCTTCAATCATCAATACTCAATCTTCAATCCTCAATCTTCAATCCTCAATCCTCAACCCTCAATCCTCAATCCTCAATCTTCAATCCTCAATACTCAATCTTCAATCCTCAATCCTCAACCCTCAATCCTCAATCATCAATCCTCAATCTTCAATCCTCAATACTCAATCTTTAATCCTCAATCCTGAATCCTCAATCGTCAATCCTCAATGCTCAATCCTCAAACCTCAATCCTCAATCATCAATCCTCAATCTTCAATACTCAATCCTCAATCCTCAGTCCTGAATCCCCAATCCTCAATCCTCAATCATCAATCCTCAATCTTCAATCCTCAATACTCAATCTTTAATCCTCAGTCCTCAATCCTCAATCTTCAATCTTCAATCCTCAATCCTCATTCCTCAATCCTCAATCTTCAATCCTCAATACTCAATCTTCATTCCTCAATCCTCAATCCTCAACCCTCAGTCCTCATTCTTCAATCCTCAATCATCAATCCTCAGTTCTCAAACCTCAATCCTGAATCCTCAATCCTGAATCCTCAATCCTGAATCCTCAATCCTGAATCCTCAATCTTCAGACCTCAGTCCTCAACAATCAGTTGTCAATTCTCAATCCTCAATAGAATATCATCAATTCACAGTTTTCAATACTCAATACTGAATCTGTAATCTTTAAATATCTATCCACAAACATCAATTCTCATCACTCAAACCTCATCACTCAGTCCCCAATACTCAATCATCAATCCTCAATCCTCAATCCTCAATCCTCAATCCTCAACCTTCAATCCTCATTACTCAATCATCAATCCTCAAACCTCAATCCTCAATCCTCAATCCTCAACCCTCAATCGTCAGTCTTCAAACCTCAATACTCAATCTTCAATCATCAATCCTCAATCCTCAATCCTCAATCCTCAATCCTCATCCTTCAATCCTCAATACCCAATCCTCAATCTTCAATCCTCAATCCTCAATCCTCAATTCTCAATCCTCATTCCTCAGTCCTCAGTCCTTAAACCTCAATCCTCAACCCTCAGCCCTCATCCTCAATCCTCAGTCCTCAATCCTCAATCCTCAATCCTCAATCTTCAACCCTCAACACTCAGTCCTCAATGTTCAAGCCTCAATTCTCAATTCTCAATCTTCAATCCTCAATACTCAATCTTCAATCCTCAATCCTCAATACTCAATCCTCAATCCTCAATCCTCAATCCTCAATCATCAATCCTCAATCTTCAATACTCAATCCTCAATCCTCAGACCTCAAACATCAATACTCAACCCTCAGTCCTCGTCCTCAATCCACAACGCTCAATCTTCAATCCTCAATCTTCAATCATCAATATTCAATCTTCAATACTCAATCCTCAATCCTCAATCCTCATCCTTCAATCCTCAGTACCCAATCCTCAATCTTCAATCCTCAATCCTCAATCCTCAATTCTCAATCCTCAATCCTCAGTCCTCAGTCCTTAAACCTCAATCCTCAGCCCTCAGCCCTCATCCTCAATCCTCAATCCTCAATCCTCAATCCTCAATACTCAATCTTCATTCCTCAATCCTCAATCCTCAACCCTCAGTCCTCATTCTTCAATCCTCAATAACCAATCCTCAACCTTCAATCCTCAATCCACAATCCTCAATCCTCAATTCTCAATCCTCAATCCTCAATCCTCAGACCTCAAACATCAATACTCAACCCTCAGTCCTCGTCCTCAATCCACAACACTCAATCCTCAATGCTCAATCTTCAATCATCAATATTCAATCTTCAATTCTCAATCCTCAATCCTCAACCCTCAATCCTCAATCCTCAATCCTCAATAACCAATCCTCAATCTTCAATCCTCAATCCTCAATCCTCAGTCCTGAATCCCCAATCCTCAATCCTCAATCATCAATCCTCAATCTTCAATCCTCAATACTCAATCTTTAATCCTCAGTCCTCAATCCTCAATCTTCAATCTTCAATCCTCAATCCTCATTCCTCAATCCTCAATCTTCAATCCTCAATACTCAATCTTCATTCCTCAATCCTCAATCCTCAACCCTCGGTCCTCATTCTTCAATCCTCAATAACCAATCCTCAACCTTCAATCCTCAATCCTCAATCCTCAATTCTCAATCCTCAATCCTCAATCCTCAGACCTCAAACATCAATACTCAACCCTCAGTCCTCGTCCTCAATCCACAACCCTCAATCCTCAATCCTCAATCTTCAATCGTCAATATTCAATCTTCAGTACTCAATCCTCAATCCTCAATCCACAATCCTCAATCCTCAATCCTCAATGTTCAATCCGCAATACAAAATCCTCAATCTTCAATCCTCAATCCTCAATCCTCAATCCTCAATCCTCAATCTTCAACCCTCAATCCTCAATCCTCAATTCTCAATCCTCAATCCTCAATCCTCAGACCTCAAACATCAATACTCAACCCTCAGTCCTCGTCCTCAATCGACAACACTCAATCCTCAATCCTCAATCTTCAATCATCAATATTCAATCTTCAATTCTCAATCCTAAATCCTCAATCCTCAATCCTCAATCCTCAATAATCAATCCTCAATCTTCAATCCTCAATCCTCAATCCTCAGTCCTGAATACCCAATCCTCAATCCTCAATCATCAATCCTCAATCTTCAATCCTCAATACTCAATCTTTAATCCTCAGTCCTCAATCCTCAATCTTCAATCTTCAATCCTCAATCCTGATTCCTCAATCCTCAATCTTCAATCCTCAAAACTCAATCTTCATTCCTCAATCCTCAATCCTCAACCCTCAGTCCTCATTCTTCAATCCTCAATAACCAATCCGCAACCTTCAATCCTCAATCCTCAATACTCAATTCTCAATCCTCAGTCCTCAATCCTCAGACCTCAAACATCAATACTCAACCCTCAGTCCTCGTCCTCAATCCACAACCCTCAATCCTCAATCCTCAATCTTCAATCATCAATCTTCAATCCTCAATACTCAATCTTCATTCCTCAATCCTCAATCCTCAACCCTCGGTCCTCATTCTTCAATCCTCAATAACCAATCCTCAACCTTCAATCCTCAATCCTCAATCCTCAATTCTCAATCCTCAATCCTCAATCCTCAGACCTCAAACATCAATACTCAACCCTCAGTCATCGTCCTCAATCCACAACCCTCAATCCTCAATCCTCAATCTTCAATCGTCAATATTCAATCTTCAGTACTCAATCCTCAATCCTCAATCCACAATCCTCAATCCTCAATCCTCAATGTTCAATCCGCAATACAAAATCCTCAATCTTCAATCCTCAATCCTCAATCCTCAATCCTCAATCCTCAATCTTCAACCCTCAATCCTCAATCCTCAATTCTCAATCCTCAATCCTCAATCCTCAGACCTCAAACATCAATACTCAACCCTCAGTCCTCGTCCTCAATCGACAACACTCAATCCTCAATCCTCAATCTTCAATCATCAATATTCAATCTTCAATTCTCAATCCTAAATCCTCAATCCGCAATCCTCAATCCTCAATAATAAATCCTCAATCTTCAATCCTCAACCCTCAATCCTCAGTCCTGAATCCCCAATCCTCAATCCTCAATCATCAATCCTCAATCTTCAATCCTCAATACTCAATCTTTAATCCTCAGTCCTCAATCCTCAATACTCAATATTCAATCCTCAATCCTCAATCCTCAGCCCTCAGTCCTCATTCTTCAATCCTCAATAACCAATCCTCAATCTTCAATCCTCATTCCTCAATCCTCAATTCTCAATCCTCTATCGTCAATCCTCAGACCTCAAACATCAATACTCAACCCTCAGTCCTCGTCCTCAATCCGCAACCCTCAATCCTCAATCCTCAATCTTCAATCATCAATATTCAATCTTCAATACTCAATCCTCAATCCTCAATCCTCAATCCTCAATCCTCAATGTTCAATCCTCGATACCCAATCCTCAGTCTTCAATCCTCAATCCTCAATCATCAATCCTCAATCCTCAATCCTCAATCCTCAGTCCTCAAATCACAATCCTGAATCCTCAATCCTGAATCCTCAATCTTCAGCCCTCAGTCCTCAACGATCAGTTGTCAATCCTCAATCCTCACTAGAATATCCTCAATTCACAGTTTTCAATACTCAATACTCAATCTGCAATCTTCAAATCTCTATCCACAATCATCAACCCTCATCACTCAACACTCAACACTCAGTCCTCAATGTTCAATCCTCAATCCTCAAATCTCAATCTTCAATCCTCAATACTCAATCTTAAATCCTCAATCCTCAATCCTCAATACCCAATCCTCAATCTTCAATTCTCAATCCTCAATCCTCAATTCTCAATCCTCAATCCTCAACCCTCAATCCTCAATCCTCAATCCTCAATCCTCAACCCTCAATCGTCAGTCTTCAAACCTCAATATTCAACCTTCAATCCTCAATCCTCAATCCTCAATCCTCAATCCTCATCCTTCAATCCTCAATACCCAATCCTCAATCTTCAATCCTCAATCCTCAATCCTCAATTCTCAATCCTCAATCCTCAGTCCTCAGTCCTTAAACCTCAATCCTCAGCCCTCAGCCCTCATCCTCAATCCTCAATCCTCAATCCTCAATCCTCAATCTTCAATCCTCAATACTCAATCTTCAATCCTCAATCCTCAATCCTCAGTCCTGAAACCTCAATTCTGAATCCTCAATCCTGAATCCTCAATCTTCAGCCCTCAGTCCTCAACAGTCAGGTGACAATCCTCAATCCTCAATAGAATATCCTCAATTCACAGTTTTCAATACTCAATACTCAATCTGCAATCTTCAAATCACTATCCACAAACATCAATTCTCATCACTCAACCCTCAACACTCAGTCCGCAATGTTCAATCCTCAATCCTCAATTCTCAATCTTCAATCCTCAATACTCAATCTTTAATCCTCAATCCTCAATCCTCAATCTTCAATCATCAATCCCCAATACTCCATCCTCAACCCTCAATCCTCAATCCTCAATCATCAATCCTCAATCTTCAATACTCAATCCTCAATCCTCAATCCTCAATACTCAATCCTCAATCCTCAATCATCAATCCTCAATCTTCAATACTCAATCCTCAATCCTCAATCCTCAGTCCTCAAACCTCAATTCTGAATCCTCAATCCTGAAACCTCAATCTTCAGCCCTCAGTCCTCTACAATCAGGTGACAATCCTCAATCCTCGATAGATTACCCTCAATTCACAGTTTTCAATACTCAATACTCAATCTGCAATCTTCAAATCACTATCCACAAACATCAATTCTCATCACTCAACCCTCAACACTCAGTTCTCAATGTTCAATCCTCAATCCTCAATTCTCAACCTTCAATCTTCAATACTCAATCTATAATCCTCAATCCTCAATCCTCAATCTTCAATCCTCAATTCAGAATACTCAATCCTCAATCCTCAATCCTCAATCCTCTATCATCAATCCTCAATCTTCAATACTCAATCCTCAATCCTCAATCCTCAATCCTCAATTCTCAATCCTCAATCCTCAATCCTCAATCATCAATCCTCAATCTTCAATACACAATCCTCAATCCTCAACCCTCAATCCTCAAACCTGAATCCTCAATCATCAATCCTCAATCTTCAATCCTCAATACTCAATCTTTAATCCTCAATCTTCAATCCGCAATCCTCAATCCTCAACCCTCAATCCTCAATACTCAATCCTCAATCCTCAATCATCAATCCTCAATCCTCAATCCTCAATCCTCAATCTTCAACCCTCAACACTCAGTCCTCAATGTTCAAACCTCAATCCTCAATCCTCAATCCTCAATCATCAATCCTCAGTCTTCAATACTCAATCCTCAATCCTCAATCCTCAATACTAAATCCTCAATCCTCAATCATCAATCATCAATCATCAATCTTCAATCCTCAATACTCAATCTTTAATCCTCAGTCCTCAAACCTGAATCTTCAATCTTCAATCCTCAACCCGCAATCCTCCATCCTCAATCCTCAATCCTAAGACCTCAAACATCAATACTCAACCCTCAGTCCTCGTCCTCAATCCACAACGCTCAATCCTCAATCCTCAATCTTCAATCATCAACATTCAATCTCCAGTCCTCAATCCTCAATCCTCAATCCTCAATCCTCATTCCACAATGTTCAATCAGCAATACCCAACCCTCAATCTTCAATCCTCAATCCTCAATCCTCAATCCTCACTCCTCAATCCTCAATCCTCAGTCCTCAAACCTCAATCCTGAATCCTCAATCCTGAATCCTCAATCTTCAGACCTCTGTCCTCAACAATCAGTTGTCAATTCTCAATCCTCAATAGAATATCATCAATTCACAGTTTTCAATACTCAATTCTGAATCTGTAATCTTTAAATCTCTATCCACAAACATCAATTCTCATCACTCAAACCTCAACACACAGTCCCCAATCCTCAATCATCAATCCTCAATCCTCAATCCTCAATCCTCAATCCTCAACCTTCACTCCTCAATACTCAATCATCAATCCTCAAACCTCAATCCCCAATCCTCAATCCTCAACCCTCAGTCCTCATTCTTCAATCCTCAATAACCAATCCTCAATCTTCAATCCTCATTCCTCAATCCTCAATTCTCAATCCTCAATCCTCAATCCTCAGACCTCAAACATCAATACTCAACCCTCAGTCCTCGTCCTCAATCCGCAACCCTCAATCCTCAATCCTCAATCTTCAATCATCAATATTCAATCTTCAATACTCAATCCTCAATCCTCAATCCTCAATCCTCAATCCTCAATGTTCAATCCTCGATACCCAATCCTCAATCTTCAATCCTCAATCCTCAATCATCAATCCTCAATCCTCAATACTCAATCCTCAATCCTCTATTCTCAATCCTCAACCCTCAGTCCTCAGTCCTCAAACCTCAGTTCTGAATCCTCAATCCTGAATCCTCAATCTGCAGCCCTGAGTCCTAAACAATCAGTTGTCAATCCTGAATCCTCAATAGAATATCCTCAATTCACAGTTTTCAATACTCAATGCACAATCTGCAACCTTCGAGCCTCTATCCACAAACATCAATTCTCATCACTCAACCCACAACACTCAGTCCTCAATGTTCAATCCTCAATCCTTAATCCACAATCCTCAATCGTCAATTTTCAATCCTCAATCCACAGTCCTCAATCTTCAATCGTCAATGCTCAATCCTCAATCCTCAATCCTCAGTCCTCAATCCTCAATCCTCAATCCTCAGACATCAATTCTGAATCCTCAATCCTGAAACCTCAATCTTCAGCCCTCAGTCCTGAACAATCAGGTGACAATCCTCAATCCTCAATAGAATATCCTCAATTCACAGCTTTCAATACTCAGTACTCAATCTGCAATCTTCAAATCTCTATCAACAAACATCAATTCTCATCACTCAACCCTCAACACTCAGTCCTCAATGTTCAATCCTCAATCCTCAATTCTCAATCTTCAATCCTCAATACTCAATCTTTAATCCTCAATCCTCAATCCTCAATCTTCAATCCTCAATCCTCAATACTCAATCCTTCACCCTCAATCCTCAATCCTCAATCATCAATCCTCAATCTTCAATACTCAATCCTCAATCCTCAATCCTCAATCCTCAATCCTCAATCCTCAATCCTCAATCATCAATCCTCAATCTTCAATCCTCAATACTCAATCTTTAATCCTCAATCCACAATCCTCAATCGTCAATCCTCAATGCTCAATCCTCAATCCTCAATCCTCAATCCTCAATCCTGAATCCTCAATCCTCAATACTCGATCTTCAATCCCCAAAGCTCAATCTTCGATCCTCAATCCTCAATCCTCAATCCTCAATCCTCATTCTTAAATCCTCCATACCCAATCCTCAATCTTCAATCCTCAACCCTCAATCCTCAATTCTCAACCCTCAATCCTCAATCCTCAGACCTCGAACATCAATACTCAACCCTCAGTTCTCGTCCTCAATCCACAACGCTCAATCCTCAATCCTCAATCTTCAATCATCAATATTCAATCTTCAGTCCTCAATCCTCAATCCACTATCCTCAATCCTCAATCCTCAATGTTCAATCAGCAATACCCAATCCACAATCTTCAATCCTCAATCCTCAATCCACAATCCTCACTCCTCAATCCTCAATGCTCAGTCCTCAAACCTCAATCCTGAATCCTCAATCCTGAATCCTCAATCTTCAGACCTCAGTCCTCAACAGTCAGTTGTCAATTCTCAATCCTCAATAGAATATCATCAATTCACAGTTTTCAATACTCAATACTGAATCTGTAATCTTTAAATCTCTATCCACAAACATCAATTCTCATCACTCAAACCTCAACACTCAGTTCCCAATCCTCAATCATCAATCCTCAATTCCCAATCCTCAATCCTCAATCCTCAATCCTCAATCTTCAATCCTCAATACTCATTCATCAATCCTCAATCCTCAATACTCAATCCTCAATACTCAACCCTCAATCGTCAGTCTTCAAACCTCAATACTCAATCTTCAATCCTCAATCCTCAATCCTCAATCCTCAATCCTCAATCCTCAATCCTCAATCCTCATCCTTCAATCCTCAATCCCAAATCCCCAATCTTCAATCCTCAATCCTCAATCCTCAACCCTCAATCGTCAGTCTTCAAACCTCAATACTCAATCTTCAATCCTCAATCCTCAATCCTCAATCCTCAATCCTCAATCCTCAATCCTCATCCTTCAATCCCCAATCCCCAATCCCCAATCTTCAATCCTCAATCCTCAATCCTCAGTCCTCAATTCTCAATAATCAGACCTCAAACATCAATACTCAACCCTCAGTCCTCGTCCTCAATCCACAACCCTCAAACCTCAATCCTCAATCTTCAATCATCAATATTCGATCTTCAATCCTCAATCCTCAATCCTCAATCCTGAATCCTGAATCCACAATTCTCGGACCTCAAACATGAATACTCAACCCTCAGTCTTCGTCCTCAATCCACAACCCTCAATCCTCAATCCTCAATCTTCAATCATCAATATTCAATCTTCAGTCCTCAATCCCCAATACTCAATCCTCAATCCTCAATCCTCAATCCTCAATGTTCAATCCGCAATACCCAATCCTCAATCTTCAATCCTCAATCCTCAATCCTCAGTCCTCAATCCTCAATCCTCAATCCTCAGTCCTCAAACCTCAATCCTGAAACCTCAATCCTGAATCCTCAACCTTCAGACCTCAGTCCTCAACAATCAGTTGTCAATTCTCAATCCTCAACAGAATATCATCAATTCACAGCTTTCAATACTCAATACTCAATCTGCAATCTTTAAATCTCTATCCACAAACACCAATTCTCATCACTCAACCCTCAACGCTCAGTCCCCAATCTTCAATCTTCAATCCTCAATCCTCAATCCTCAATCCTCAATCCTCAATCCTCAATCTTCAATCCTCAATACTCAATCATCAATCCTAGATCCTCAATCCTCAATCCTCAATCCTCAACCCTCAATCGTCAGTCTTCAAACCTCAATACTCAATCTTCAATCCTCAATCCTCAATCCTCAATCCTCAATCCTCATTCTTCAATCCTCAATACCCAATCCTCAATCTTCTATACTCAATCCTCAATCCTCAATTCTCAATCCTCAATCCTCAGTCCTCAGCCCGCAAACCTCAATTCTGAATCCTCAATCCTGAATCCTCAATCTTCGGCCCTGAGTCCTCAACAATCAGTCGTCAATCCTGAATCCTCAATAGAATATCCTCAATTCACAATTTTCAATACTCAATACACAATCTGCAACCTTCAAGCCTCTATCCACAAACATCAATTCTCATCACTCAACCCTCAACACTCAGTCCTCAATGTTCAATCCTCAATCCTCAATCCACAATCCTCAATCGTCAATTTTCAATCCTCAATCCACAGACATCAATCTTCAATCCTCAATGCTCAATCCTCAATCCTCAATCCTCAGTCCTCAATCCTCAATCCTCAATCCTCAAACCTCAATCCTCAACCGTCTGTCCTCGTCCTCAATCCTCAACACTCAATCCTCAATCCTCAATCTTCAATCATCAATACTCAATCTTCAATCCTCAATCTTCAATCCTCAATCCTCAACCCTCAATCCTCAATCCTCAACCTTCAATCCTCAATACTCAATCTTCAATCCTCAATCCTCAACCCTCAATCCTCAATCATCAATCCTCAATCTTCAATACTCAATACTCAATCTTTAATCCTCAATCCTGAATAGTCAATCGTCAATCCTCAATGCTCAATCCTCAATCCTCAATCCTCAATCATCAATCCTCAATCATCAATCCTCAATCTTCAATCCTCAATACTCAATCTTTAATCCTCAGTCCTCAATCCTCTATCTTCAATCTTCAATCCTCAATCCTCATTCCTCAATCCTCAATCTTCAATCCTCAATACTCAATCTTCATTCCTCAATCCTCAATCCTCAACCCTCAGTCCTCATTCTTCAATCCTCAATAACCAATCCTCAATCTTCAATCCTCAATCCTCAATCCTCAATTCTCAATCCTCAATCCTCAATCCTCAGACCTCAAACATCAATACTCGACCCTCAGTCCTCGTCCTCAATCCACAACACTCAATCCTCAATCCTCAATCTTCAATCATCAATTTTCAATCTTCAATTCTCAATCCTCAATCCTCAATCCTCAATCCTCAATCCTCAATGTTCACTCCTCAAAACCCAATCCCCAATCTTCAATCCTCAAACCTCAATCCTCAATCCTCAATCCTCAATCCTCAATCCTCAGTCCTCAAACCACAATCCTGAATCCTCAATCCTGAATCCTCAATCTTCAACCCTCAGTCCTCAACAATCAGTTGTCAATCCTCAATCCTCACTAGAATATCCTCAGTTGAGAGCTTTCCATACGCAATACTCAATCTGCAATCTTCAAATCTCTATCCACAAACATCAACTCTCATCACTCAGCCCTCAACACTCAGACCCCAATCCTCAATCTTCAATCCTCAATCCTCAACACTGAATACTCAACCCTCAATCTTCAATCCTCAATACTCAATCTTCAATACTCAATCCTCAATCCTCAGTCCTCAAACCTCAATCCTGAATCCGCAATCCTGAATCCTCAATCTCCAGCCCCCAGTCCTGAACAATCAGGTGACAAACCTCAATCCTCAATAGAATATCCTCAATTCACAGTTTTCAATACTCAATACTCAATCTGCAATCTACAAATCTCTATCCACAAACATCAATTCTCATCACTCAACACTCAACACTCAGTCCTCAATGTTCAATCCTCAATCCTCAATTCTCAATCTTCAATCCTCAATACTCAATCTTAAATCCTCAATCCTCAATCCTCAATACCCAATCCACAACCTTCAATCCTCAATCCTCAATCCTCAATTCTCAATCTTCAATCCTCAATCCTCAATCCTCAATCCTCAATCATCAATCCTCAATCTTCAATACTCAATCCTCAATCCTCAATCCTCAATCCTCAATCCTGAATCCTCAATCATCAACCCTCAATCTTCAATCGTCAATACTCAATCTTTAATCCTCAATCTTCAATCCGCAATCCTCAATCCTCAACCCTCAATCCTCAATCCTCAGACCTCAAACATCAATACTCAACCCTCAGTCCTCGTCCTCAATCCACAACGCTCAATCCTCAATCCTCAATCTTCAATCATCAACATTCAACCTTCAGCCCTCAATCCTCAATCCTCAATCCTCAATCCTCATTCCGCAATGCTCAATCAGCAATACCCAATCCTCAATCTTCAATCCTCAATCCTCAATACTCAATCCTCACTCCTCAATCCTCAATCCTCATTCCTCAAACCTCAATCCTCAATCCTCAGTCCTCAATACCCAATCCACAATCTTCAATCCTCAATACTCAATCCTCAATTCTCAATCCTCAATCCTCAACTCTCCATCCACAATCCTCAATCTTCAATCATCAATATTCAATCTTCAGTCCTCAACCCTCAATCCTCAATCCTCAATCCTCAATCCTCAATCCTCAATGTTCAATCCGCAATACAAAATCCTCAATCTTCAATCCTCAATCCTCAATCCTCAATCCTCAATCCTCAATCATCAATCCTCAATCTTCAATACACAATCCTCAATCCTCAACCCTCAATCCTCAAACCTGAATCCTCAATCTTCAATCCTCAATACTCAATCTTTAATCCTCAATCTTCAATCCGCAATCCTCAATCCTCAATCTTCAATCATCAATATTCAATCTTCAGTCCTCAATCCTCAATCCTCAATCTTCAATCCTCAATCCTCAATCCTCAATGTTCAATCCGCAATACAAAATCCTCAATCTTCAATCCTCAATCCTCAATCCTCAATCCTCAATCCTCAATCCTCTATCATGAATCCTCAATCTTCAATACTCAATCCTCAATCCTCAATCCTCAATCCTCAATCCTCAATCCTCAATCCTCAATCTTCAACCCTCAACACTCAGTCCTCAATGTTCAAACCTCAATCCTCAATTCTCAATCTTCAATCGTCAATACTCAATCTTCAATCCTCAATCCTCAATACTCAATCCTCAATCCTCAATCCCCAATACTCAATCATCAATCCTCAATCCTCAATCCTCAATCCTCAATCCTCAACCTTCAATCCTCATTACTCAATCATCAATCCTCAAACCTCAATCCTCAATCCTCAATCCTCAACCCTCAATCGTCAGTCTTCAAACCTCAATCCTCAATCCTCAATCTTCAATCATCAATATTCAATCTTCAGTCCTCAATCCTCAATCCTCAATCTTCAATCCTCAATCCTCAATCCTCAATGTTCAATCCGCAATACAAAATCCTCAATCTTCAATCCTCAATCCTCAATCCTCAATCCTCAATCCTCAATCCTCTATCATGAATCCTCAATCTTCAATACTCAATCCTCAATCCTCAATCCTCAATCCTCAATCCTCAATCCTCAATCCTCAATCTTCAACCCTCAACACTCAGTCCTCAATGTTCAAACCTCAATCCTCAATTCTCAATCTTCAATCGTCAATACTCAATCTTCAATCCTCAATCCTCAATACTCAATCCTCAATCCTCAATCCCCAATACTCAATCATCAATCCTCAATCCTCAATCCTCAATCCTCAATCCTCAACCTTCAATCCTCATTACTCAATCATCAATCCTCAAACCTCAATCCTCAATCCTCAATCCTCAACCCTCAATCGTCAGTCTTCAAACCTCAATACTCAATCTTCAATCATCAATCCTCAATCCTCAATCCTCATCCTTCAATCCTCAATACCCAATCCTCAATCTTCAATCCTCAATCCTCAATCCTCAATTCTCAATCCTCATTCCTCAGTCCTCAGTCCTTAAACGTCAATCCTCAACCCTCAGCCCTCATCCTCAATCCTCAGTCCTCAATCCCCAATCCTCAATCCTCAATCTTCAACCCTCAACACTCAGTCCTCAATGTTCAAACCTCAATCCTCAATTCTCAATCTTCAATCCTCAATACTCAATCTTCAAACCTCTATCCTCAATACTCAATCCTCAATCCTCAATCCTCAATCCTCAATCATCAATCCTCAATCTTCAATACTCAATCCTCAATCCTCAATCCTCAATACTCAATCCTCAATCCTCAATCATCAATCCTCAATCTTCAATCCTCAGTACTCAGCCTTTAATCCTCAGTCCTCAATCCTCAATCTTCAATCTTCAATCCTCAACCCGCAATCCTCAATCCTCAATCCTCAATCCCCAGTCCTCAATCCGCAATCTTCAATCCTCAATACTCAATCTTCAATCCTCAATCCTCAATCCTCAGCCCTCAGTCCTCATTCTTCAATCCTCAATAACCAATCCTCAATCTTCAATCCTCATTCCTCAGTTCTCAATTCTCAATCCTCTATCCTCAATCCTCAGACCTCAAACATCAATACTCAACCCTCAGTCCTCGTCCTCAATCCGCAACCCTCAATCCTCAATCCTCAATCTTCAATCATCAATATTCAATCTTCAATACTCAATCCTCAATCCTCAATCCTCAATCCTCAATCCTCAATCCTCAATCCTCAATCTTCAATCCTCAATACTCAATCTTCAATCCTCAAACCTCAATCCTCAGTCCTCAAACCTCAATTCTGAATCCTCAATCCTGAATCCTCAATCTTCAGCCCTCAGTCCTCAACAGTCAGGTGACAATCCTCAATCCTCAATAGAATATCCTCAATTCACAGTTTTCAATACTCAATACTCAATCTGCAATCTTCAAATCACTATCCACAAACATCAATTCTCATCACTCAACCCTCAACACTCAGTCCGCAATGTTCAATCCTCAATCCTCAATTCTCAATCTTCAATCCTCAATACTCAATCTTTAATCCTCAATCCTCAATCCTCAATCTTCAATCCTCAATCCCCAATACTCCGTCCTCAACCCTCAATCCTCAATCCTCAATCATCAATCCTCAATCTTCAATACTCAATCCTCAATCCTCAATCCTCAATCCTCAATACTCAATCTTCAGTCCTCAATTCTCAATCCTCAATTCTCAATAATCAGACATCAAACATCAATACTCAACCCTCAGTCCTCGTCCTCAATCCACAACCCTCAAACCTCAATCCTCAATCTTCAATCATCAATATTCAATCTTCAATCCTCAATCCTCAATCCTCAATCCTCAATCCTCAATCCACAATCCTCGGACCTCAAACATGAATACTCAACCCTCAGTCTTCGTCCTCAATCCACAACCCTCAATCCTCAATCCTCAATCTTCAATCATCAATATTCAATCTTCAGTCCTCAATCCCCAATACTCAATCCTCAATCCTCAATCCTCAATCCTCAATGTTCAATCCGCAATACCCAATCCTCAATCTTCAATCCTCAATCCTCAATCCTCAATCCTCAATCCTCAGTCCTCAAACCTCAATCCTGAAACCTCAATCCTGAATCCTCAACCTTCAGACCTCAGTCCTCAACAATCAGTTGTCAATTCTCAATCCTCAACAGAATATCATCAATTCACAGCTTTCAATACTCAATACTCAATCTGCAATCTTTAAATCTCTATCCACAAACACCAATTCCCATCACTCAACCCTCAACACTCAGTCCCCAATCTTCAATCTTCAATCCTCAATCCTCAATCCTCAATCCTCAATCCTCAATCCTCAATCTTCAATCCTCAATACTCAATCATCAATCCTAGATCCTCAATCCTCAATCCTCAATCCTCAACCCTCAATCGTCAGTCTTCAAACCTCAATACTCAATCTTCAATCCTCAATCCTCAATCCTCAATCCTCAATCCTCATTCTTCAATCCTCAATACCCAATCCTCAATCTTCTATACTCAATCCTCAATCCTCAATTCTCAATCCTCAATCCTCAGTCCTCAGCCCGCAAACCTCAATTCTGAATCCTCAATCCTGAATCCTCAATCCTGAATCCTCAATCCTGAATCCTCAATCTTCAGACCTCAGTCCTCAACAATCAGTTGTCAATTCTCAATCCTCAATAGAATATCATCAATTCACAGTTTTCAATACTCAATACTGAATCTGTAATCTTTAAATATCTATCCACAAACATCAATTCTCATCACTCAAACCTCATCACTCAGTCCCCAATACTCAATCATCAATCCTCAATCCTCAATCCTCAATCCTCAATCCTCAACCTTCAATCCTCATTACTCAATCATCAATCCTCAAACCTCAATCCTCAATCCTCAATCCTCAACCCTCAATCGTCAGTCTTCAAACCTCAATACTCAATCTTCAATCATCAATCCTCAATCCTCAATCCTCAATCCTCAATCCTCATCCTTCAATCCTCAATACCCAATCCTCAATCTTCAATCCTCAATCCTCAATCCTCAATTCTCAATCCTCATTCCTCAGTCCTCAGTCCTTAAACCTCAATCCTCAACCCTCAGCCCTCATCCTCAATCCTCAGTCCTCAATCCTCGATCCTCAATCCTCAATCTTCAACCCTCAACACTCAGTCCTCAATGTTCAAGCCTCAATTCTCAATTCTCAATCTTCAATCCTCAATACTCGATCTTCAATCCTCAATCCTCAATACTCAATCCTCAATCCTCAATCCTCAATCCTCAATCATCAATCCTCAATCTTCAATACTCAATCCTCAATCCTCAGACCTCAAACATCAATACTCAACCCTCAGTCCTCGTCCTCAATCCACAACGCTCAATCTTCAATCCTCAATCTTCAATCATCAATATTCAATCTTCAATACTCAATCCTCAATCCTCAATCCTCAATCCTCAATCCTCAATGTTCAATCCTCGATAGCCAATCCTCAGTCTTCAATCCTCAATCCTCAATCATCAATCCTCAATCCTCAATCCTCAATCCTCAGTCCTCAAACCACAATCCCGAATCCTCAACCCTGAATCCTCAATCTTCAGCCCTCAGTCCTCAACAATCAGTTGTCAATCCTCAATCCTCACTAGAATATCCTCAATTCACAGTTATCAATACTCAATACTCAATCTGCAATCTTCAAATCTCTATCCACAAACATCAATTCTCATCACTCAACACTCAACACTCAGTCCTCAATGTTCAATCCTCAATCCTCAATTCTCAAATTTCAATCCTCAATACTCAATCTTAAATCCTCAATCCTCAATCCTCAATACCCAATCCTCAATCTTCAATCCTCAATCCTCAATCCTCAATTCTCAATCCTCAATCCTCAACCGTCAATACTCAATCCTCAATCCTCAATCCTCAACCCTCAATCGTCAGTCTTCAAACCTCAATATTCAACCTTCAATCCTCAATCCTCAATCCTCAATCCTCAATCCTCATCCTTCAATCCTCAGTACCCAATCCTCAATCTTCAATCCTCAATCCTCAATCCTCAATTCTCAATCCTCAATCCTCAGTCCTCAGTCCTTAAACCTCAATCCTCAGCCCTCAGCCCTCATCCTCAATCCTCAATCCTCAATCCTCAATCCTCAATACTCAATCTTCATTCCTCAATCCTCAATCCTCAACCCTCAGTCCTCATTCTTCAATCCTCAATAACCAATCCTCAACCTTCAATCCTCAATCCACAATCCTCAATCCTCAATTCTCAATCCTCAATCCTCAATCCTCAGACCTCAAACATCAATACTCAACCCTCAGTCCTCGTCCACAATCCACAACACTCAATCCTCAATCCTCAATCCTCAATCATCAATATTCCATCTTCAATTCTCAATCCTCAATCCTCAATCCTCAATCCTCAATCCTCAATAACCAATCCTCAATCTTCAATCCTCATTCCTCAATCCTCAGTCCTGAATCCCCAATCCTCAATCCTCAATCATCAATCCTCAATCTTCAATCCTCAATACTCAATCTTTAATCCTCAGTCCTCAATCCTCAATCTTCAATCTTCAATCCTCAATCCTCATTCCTCAATCCTCAATCTTCAATCCTCAATACTCAATCTTCATTCCTCAATCCTCAATCCTCAACCCTCGGTCCTCATTCTTCAATCCTCAATAACCAATCCTCAACCTTCAATCCTCAATCCTCAATCCTCAATTCTCAATCCTCAATCCTCAATCCTCAGACCTCAAACATCAATACTCAACCCTCAGTCCTCGTCCTCAATCCACAACCCTCAATCCTCAATCCTCAATCTTCAATCATCAATATTCAATCTTCAGTACTTAATCCTCAATCCTCAATCCACAATCCTCAATCCTCAATCCTCAATGTTCAATCCGCAATACAAAATCCTCAATCTTCAATCCTCAATCCTCAATCCTCAATCCTCAATCCTCAATCTTCAACCCTCAATCCTCAATCCTCAATTCTCAATCCTCAATCCTCAATCCTCAGACCTCAAACATCAATACTCAACCCTCAGTCCTCGTCCTCAATCCACAACACTCAATCCTCAATCCTCAATCCTCAATCCTCAATCCTCAATCCTCAATGTTCAATCCGCAATACAAAATCCTCAATCTTCAATCCTCAATCCTCAATCCTCAATCCTCAATCCTCAATCCTCTATCATGAATCCTCAATCTTCAATACTCAATCCTCAATACTCAATCCTCAATCCTCAATCCTCAATCCTCAATCTTCAACCCTCAACACTCAGTCCTCAATGTTCAAACCTCAATCCTCAATTCTCAATCTTCAATCCTCAATACTCAATCTTCAATCCTCAATCCTCAATACTCAATCCTCAATCCTCAATCCCCAATACTCAATCATCAATCCTCAATCCTCAATCCTCAATCCTCAATCCTCAACCTTCAATCCTCATTACTCAATCATCAATCCTCAAACCTCAATTCTCAATCCTCAATCCTCAACCCTCAATCGTCAGTCTTCAAACCTCAATACTCAATCTTCAATCATCAATCCTCAATCCTCAATCCTCATCCTTCAATCCTCAATACCCAATCCTCAAACTTCCATCCTCAATCCTCAATCCTCAATCCTCAGTCCTCAATCCTCAATCCTCAATCCTCAGTCCTCAAACCTCAATCCTGAAACCTCAATCCTGAATCCTCAACCCTCAGACCTCAGTCCTCAACAATCAGTTGTCAATTCTCAATCCTCAATAGAATATCATCAATTCACAGCTTTCAATACTCAATACTCAATCTGCAATCTTTAAATCTCTATCCACAAACACCAATTCTCATCACTCAACCCTCAACACTCAGTCCCCAATCTTCAATCTTCAATCCTCAATCCTCAATCCTCAATCCTCAATCCTCAATCCTCAATCTTCAATCCTCAATACTCAATCATCAATCCTAGATCCTCAATCCTCAATCCTCAATCCTCAACCCTCAATCGTCAGTCTTCAAACCTCAATACTCAATCTTCAATCCTCAATCCTCAATCCTCAATCCTCAATACTCATTCTTCAATCCTCAATACCCAATCCTCAATCTTCTATACTCAATCCTCAATCCTCAATTCTCAATCCTCAATCCTCAGTCCTCAGCCCGCAAACCTCAATTCTGAATCCTCAATCCTGAATCCTCAATCTTCGGCCCTGAGTCCTCAACAATCAGTCGTCAATCCTGAATCCTCAATAGAATATCCTCAATTCACAATTTTCAATACTCAATACACAATCTGCAACCTTCAAGCCTCTATCCACAAACATCAATTCTCATCACTCAACCCTCAACACTCAGTCCTCAATGTTCAATCCTCAATCCTCAATCCACAATCCTCAATCGTCAATTTTCAATCCTCAATCCACAGACATCAATCTTCAATCCTCAATGCTCAATCCTCAATCCTCAATCCTCAGTCCTCAATCCTCAATCCTCAATCCTCAAACCTCAATCCTCAACCGTCTGTCCTCGTCCTCAATCCTCAACACTCAATCCTCAATCCTCAATCTTCAATCATCAATACTCAATCTTCAATCCTCAATCTTCAATCCTCAATCCTCAACCCTCAATCCTCAATCCTCAATCTTCAATCCTCAATACTCAATCTTCAATCCTCAATCCTCAACCCTCAATCCTCAATCATCAATCCTCAATCTTCAATCCTCAATACTCAATCTTTAATCCTCAATCCTGAATCCTCAATCGTCAATCCTCAATGCTCAATCCTCAAACCTCAATCCTCAATCATCAATCCTCAATCTTCAATACTCAATCCTCAATCCTCAGTCCTGAATCCCCAATCCTCAATCCTCAATCATCAATCCTCAATCTTCAATCCTCAATACTCAATCTTTAATCCTCAGTCCTCAATCCTCAATCTTCAATCTTCAATCCTCAGTCCTCATTCCTCAATCCTCAATCTTCAATCCTCAATACTCAATCTTCATTCCTCAATCCTCAATCCTCAACCCTCAGTCCTCATTCTTCAATCCTCAATCATCAATCCTCAGTTCTCAAACCTCAATCCTGAATCCTCAATCCTGAATCCTCAATCCTGAATCCTCAATCCTGAATCCTCAATCTTCAGACCTCAGTCCTCAACAATCAGTTGTCAATTCTCAATCCTCAATAGAATATCATCAATTCACAGTTTTCAATACTCAATACTGAATCTGTAATCTTTAAATATCTATCCACAAACATCAATTCTCATCACTCAAACCTCATCACTCAGTCCCCAATACTCAATCATCAATCCTCAATCCTCAATCCTCAATCCTCAATCCTCAACCTTCAATCCTCATTACTCAATCATCAATCCTCAAACCTCAATCCTCAATCCTCAATCCTCAACCCTCAATCGTCAGTCTTCAAACCTCAATACTCAATCTTCAATCATCAATCCTCAATCCTCAATCCTCAATCCTCAATCCTCATCCTTCAATCCTCAATACCCAATCCTCAATCTTCAATCCTCAATCCTCAATCCTCAATTCTCAATCCTCATTCCTCAGTCCTCAGTCCTTAAACCTCAATCCTCAACCCTCAGCCCTCATCCTCAATCCTCAGTCCTCAATCCTCAATCCTCAATCCTCAATCTTCAACCCTCAACACTCAGTCCTCAATGTTCAAGCCTCAATTCTCAATTCTCAATCTTCAATCCTCAATACTCAATCTTCAATCCTCAATCCTCAATACTCAATCCTCAATCCTCAATCCTCAATCCTCAATCATCAATCCTCAATCTTCAATACTCAATCCTCAATCCTCAGACCTCAAACATCAATACTCAACCCTCAGTCCTCGTCCTCAATCCACAACGCTCAATCTTCAATCCTCAATCTTCAATCATCAATATTCAATCTTCAATACTCAATCCTCAATCCTCAATCCTCATCCTTCAATCCTCAGTACCCAATCCTCAATCTTCAATCCTCAATCCTCAATCCTCAATTCTCAATCCTCAATCCTCAGTCCTCAGTCCTTAAACCTCAATCCTCAGCCCTCAGCCCTCATCCTCAATCCTCAATCCTCAATCCTCAATCCTCAATACTCAATCTTCATTCCTCAATCCTCAATCCTCAACCCTCAGTCCTCATTCTTCAATCCTCAATAACCAATCCTCAACCTTCAATCCTCAATCCACAATCCTCAATCCTCAATTCTCAATCCTCAATCCTCAATCCTCAGACCTCAAACATCAATACTCAACCCTCAGTCCTCGTCCTCAATCCACAACACTCAATCCTCAATGCTCAATCTTCAATCATCAATATTCAATCTTCAATTCTCAATCCTCAATCCTCAACCCTCAATCCTCAATCCTCAATCCTCAATAACCAATCCTCAATCTTCAATCCTCAATCCTCAATCCTCAGTCCTGAATCCCCAATCCTCAATCCTCAATCATCAATCCTCAATCTTCAATCCTCAATACTCAATCTTTAATCCTCAGTCCTCAATCCTCAATCTTCAATCTTCAATCCTCAATCCTCATTCCTCAATCCTCAATCTTCAATCCTCAATACTCAATCTTCATTCCTCAATCCTCAATCCTCAACCCTCGGTCCTCATTCTTCAATCCTCAATAACCAATCCTCAACCTTCAATCCTCAATCCTCAATCCTCAATTCTCAATCCTCAATCCTCAATCCTCAGACCTCAAACATCAATACTCAACCCTCAGTCCTCGTCCTCAATCCACAACCCTCAATCCTCAATCCTCAATCTTCAATCGTCAATATTCAATCTTCAGTACTCAATCCTCAATCCTCAATCCACAATCCTCAATCCTCAATCCTCAATGTTCAATCCGCAATACAAAATCCTCAATCTTCAATCCTCAATCCTCAATCCTCAATCCTCAATCCTCAATCTTCAACCCTCAATCCTCAATCCTCAATTCTCAATCCTCAATCCTCAATCCTCAGACCTCAAACATCAATACTCAACCCTCAGTCCTCGTCCTCAATCGACAACACTCAATCCTCAATCCTCAATCTTCAATCATCAATATTCAATCTTCAATTCTCAATCCTAAATCCTCAATCCTCAATCCTCAATCCTCAATAATCAATCCTCAATCTTCAATCCTCAATCCTCAATCCTCAGTCCTGAATACCCAATCCTCAATCCTCAATCATCAATCCTCAATCTTCAATCCTCAATACTCAATCTTTAATCCTCAGTCCTCAATCCTCAATCTTCAATCTTCAATCCTCAATCCTGATTCCTCAATCCTCAATCTTCAATCCTCAAAACTCAATCTTCATTCCTCAATCCTCAATCCTCAACCCTCAGTCCTCATTCTTCAATCCTCAATAACCAATCCGCAACCTTCAATCCTCAATCCTCAATACTCAATTCTCAATCCTCAGTCCTCAATCCTCAGACCTCAAACATCAATACTCAACCCTCAGTCCTCGTCCTCAATCCACAACCCTCAATCCTCAATCCTCAATCTTCAATCATCAATCTTCAATCCTCAATACTCAATCTTCATTCCTCAATCCTCAATCCTCAACCCTCGGTCCTCATTCTTCAATCCTCAATAACCAATCCTCAACCTTCAATCCTCAATCCTCAATCCTCAATTCTCAATCCTCAATCCTCAATCCTCAGACCTCAAACATCAATACTCAACCCTCAGTCATCGTCCTCAATCCACAACCCTCAATCCTCAATCCTCAATCTTCAATCGTCAATATTCAATCTTCAGTACTCAATCCTCAATCCTCAATCCACAATCCTCAATCCTCAATCCTCAATGTTCAATCCGCAATACAAAATCCTCAATCTTCAATCCTCAATCCTCAATCCTCAATCCTCAATCCTCAATCTTCAACCCTCAATCCTCAATCCTCAATTCTCAATCCTCAATCCTCAATCCTCAGACCTCAAACATCAATACTCAACCCTCAGTCCTCGTCCTCAATCGACAACACTCAATCCTCAATCCTCAATCTTCAATCATCAATATTCAATCTTCAATTCTCAATCCTAAATCCTCAATCCGCAATCCTCAATCCTCAATAATAAATCCTCAATCTTCAATCCTCAACCCTCAATCCTCAGTCCTGAATCCCCAATCCTCAATCCTCAATCATCAATCCTCAATCTTCAATCCTCAATACTCAATCTTTAATCCTCAGTCCTCAATCCTCAATACTCAATATTCAATCCTCAATCCTCAATCCTCAGCCCTCAGTCCTCATTCTTCAATCCTCAATAACCAATCCTCAATCTTCAATCCTCATTCCTCAATCCTCAATTCTCAATCCTCTATCGTCAATCCTCAGACCTCAAACATCAATACTCAACCCTCAGTCCTCGTCCTCAATCCGCAACCCTCAATCCTCAATCCTCAATCTTCAATCATCAATATTCAATCTTCAATACTCAATCCTCAATCCTCAATCCTCAATCCTCAATCCTCAATGTTCAATCCTCGATACCCAATCCTCAGTCTTCAATCCTCAATCCTCAATCATCAATCCTCAATCCTCAATCCTCAATCCTCAGTCCTCAAATCACAATCCTGAATCCTCAATCCTGAATCCTCAATCTTCAGCCCTCAGTCCTCAACGATCAGTTGTCAATCCTCAATCCTCACTAGAATATCCTCAATTCACAGTTTTCAATACTCAATACTCAATCTGCAATCTTCAAATCTCTATCCACAATCATCAACCCTCATCACTCAACACTCAACACTCAGTCCTCAATGTTCAATCCTCAATCCTCAAATCTCAATCTTCAATCCTCAATACTCAATCTTAAATCCTCAATCCTCAATCCTCAATACCCAATCCTCAATCTTCAATTCTCAATCCTCAATCCTCAATTCTCAATCCTCAATCCTCAACCCTCAATCCTCAATCCTCAATCCTCAATCCTCAACCCTCAATCGTCAGTCTTCAAACCTCAATATTCAACCTTCAATCCTCAATCCTCAATCCTCAATCCTCAATCCTCATCCTTCAATCCTCAATACCCAATCCTCAATCTTCAATCCTCAATCCTCAATCCTCAATTCTCAATCCTCAATCCTCAGTCCTCAGTCCTTAAACCTCAATCCTCAGCCCTCAGCCCTCATCCTCAATCCTCAATCCTCAATCCTCAATCCTCAATCTTCAATCCTCAATACTCAATCTTCAATCCTCAATCCTCAATCCTCAGTCCTGAAACCTCAATTCTGAATCCTCAATCCTGAATCCTCAATCTTCAGCCCTCAGTCCTCAACAGTCAGGTGACAATCCTCAATCCTCAATAGAATATCCTCAATTCACAGTTTTCAATACTCAATACTCAATCTGCAATCTTCAAATCACTATCCACAAACATCAATTCTCATCACTCAACCCTCAACACTCAGTCCGCAATGTTCAATCCTCAATCCTCAATTCTCAATCTTCAATCCTCAATACTCAATCTTTAATCCTCAATCCTCAATCCTCAATCTTCAATCATCAATCCCCAATACTCCATCCTCAACCCTCAATCCTCAATCCTCAATCATCAATCCTCAATCTTCAATACTCAATCCTCAATCCTCAATCCTCAATACTCAATCCTCAATCCTCAATCATCAATCCTCAATCTTCAATACTCAATCCTCAATCCTCAATCCTCAGTCCTCAAACCTCAATTCTGAATCCTCAATCCTGAAACCTCAATCTTCAGCCCTCAGTCCTCTACAATCAGGTGACAATCCTCAATCCTCGATAGATTACCCTCAATTCACAGTTTTCAATACTCAATACTCAATCTGCAATCTTCAAATCACTATCCACAAACATCAATTCTCATCACTCAACCCTCAACACTCAGTTCTCAATGTTCAATCCTCAATCCTCAATTCTCAACCTTCAATCTTCAATACTCAATCTATAATCCTCAATCCTCAATCCTCAATCTTCAATCCTCAATTCAGAATACTCAATCCTCAATCCTCAATCCTCAATCCTCTATCATCAATCCTCAATCTTCAATACTCAATCCTCAATCCTCAATCCTCAATCCTCAATTCTCAATCCTCAATCCTCAATCCTCAATCATCAATCCTCAATCTTCAATACACAATCCTCAATCCTCAACCCTCAATCCTCAAACCTGAATCCTCAATCATCAATCCTCAATCTTCAATCCTCAATACTCAATCTTTAATCCTCAATCTTCAATCCGCAATCCTCAATCCTCAACCCTCAATCCTCAATACTCAATCCTCAATCCTCAATCATCAATCCTCAATCCTCAATCCTCAATCCTCAATCTTCAACCCTCAACACTCAGTCCTCAATGTTCAAACCTCAATCCTCAATCCTCAATCCTCAATCATCAATCCTCAGTCTTCAATACTCAATCCTCAATCCTCAATCCTCAATACTAAATCCTCAATCCTCAATCATCAATCATCAATCATCAATCTTCAATCCTCAATACTCAATCTTTAATCCTCAGTCCTCAAACCTGAATCTTCAATCTTCAATCCTCAACCCGCAATCCTCCATCCTCAATCCTCAATCCTAAGACCTCAAACATCAATACTCAACCCTCAGTCCTCGTCCTCAATCCACAGCGCTCAATCCTCAATCCTCAATCTTCAATCATCAACATTCAATCTCCAGTCCTCAATCCTCAATCCTCAATCCTCAATCCTCATTCCACAATGTTCAATCAGCAATACCCAACCCTCAATCTTCAATCCTCAATCCTCAATCCTCAATCCTCACTCCTCAATCCTCAATCCTCAGTCCTCAAACCTCAATCCTGAATCCTCAATCCTGAATCCTCAATCTTCAGACCTCTGTCCTCAACAATCAGTTGTCAATTCTCAATCCTCAATAGAATATCATCAATTCACAGTTTTCAATACTCAATTCTGAATCTGTAATCTTTAAATCTCTATCCACAAACATCAATTCTCATCACTCAAACCTCAACACACAGTCCCCAATCCTCAATCATCAATCCTCAATCCTCAATCCTCAATCCTCAATCCTCAACCTTCACTCCTCAATACTCAATCATCAATCCTCAAACCTCAATCCCCAATCCTCAATCCTCAACCCTCAGTCCTCATTCTTCAATCCTCAATAACCAATCCTCAATCTTCAATCCTCATTCCTCAATCCTCAATTCTCAATCCGCAATCCTCAATCCTCAGACCTCAAACATCAATACTCAACCCTCAGTCCTCGTCCTCAATCCGCAACCCTCAATCCTCAATCCTCAATCTTCAATCATCAATATTCAATCTTCAATACTCAATCCTCAATCCTCAATCCTCAATCCTCAATCCTCAATGTTCAATCCTCGATACCCAATCCTCAATCTTCAATCCTCAATCCTCAATCATCAATCCTCAATCCTCAATACTCAATCCTCAATCCTCTATTCTCAATCCTCAACCCTCAGTCCTCAGTCCTCAAACCTCAGTTCTGAATCCTCAATCCTGAATCCTCAATCTGCAGCCCTGAGTCCTAAACAATCAGTTGTCAATCCTGAATCCTCAATAGAATATCCTCAATTCACAGTTTTCAATACTCAATGCACAATCTGCAACCTTCGAGCCTCTATCCACAAACATCAATTCTCATCACTCAACCCACAACACTCAGTCCTCAATGTTCAATCCTCAATCCTTAATCCACAATCCTCAATCGTCAATTTTCAATCCTCAATCCACAGTCCTCAATCTTCAATCGTCAATGCTCAATCCTCAATCCTCAATCCTCAGTCCTCAATCCTCAATCCTCAATCCTCAGACATCAATTCTGAATCCTCAATCCTGAAACCTCAATCTTCAGCCCTCAGTCCTGAACAATCAGGTGACAATCCTCAATCCTCAATAGAATATCCTCAATTCACAGCTTTCAATACTCAGTACTCAATCTGCAATCTTCAAATCTCTATCAACAAACATCAATTCTCATCACTCAACCCTCAACACTCAGTCCTCAATGTTCAATCCTCAATCCTCAATTCTCAATCTTCAATCCTCAATACTCAATCTTTAATCCTCAATCCTCAATCCTCAATCTTCAATCCTCAATCCTCAATACTCAATCCTTCACCCTCAATCCTCAATCCTCAATCATCAATCCTCAATCTTCAATACTCAATCCTCAATCCTCAATCCTCAATCCTCAATCCTCAATCCTCAATCCTCAATCATCAATCCTCAATCTTCAATCCTCAATACTCAATCTTTAATCCTCAATCCACAATCCTCAATCGTCAATCCTCAATGCTCAATCCTCAATCCTCAATCCTCAATCCTCAATCCTGAATCCTCAATCCTCAATACTCGATCTTCAATCCCCAAAGCTCAATCTTCGATCCTCAATCCTCAATCCTCAATCCTCAATCCTCATTCTTAAATCCTCCATACCCAATCCTCAATCTTCAATCCTCAACCCTCAATCCTCAATTCTCAACCCTCAATCCTCAATCCTCAGACCTCGAACATCAATACTCAACCCTCAGTTCTCGTCCTCAATCCACAACGCTCAATCCTCAATCCTCAATCTTCAATCATCAATATTCAATCTTCAGTCCTCAATCCTCAATCCACTATCCTCAATCCTCAATCCTCAATGTTCAATCAGCAATACCCAATCCACAATCTTCAATCCTCAATCCTCAATCCACAATCCTCACTCCTCAATCCTCAATGCTCAGTCCTCAAACCTCAATCCTGAATCCTCAATCCTGAATCCTCAATCTTCAGACCTCAGTCCTCAACAGTCAGTTGTCAATTCTCAATCCTCAATAGAATATCATCAATTCACAGTTTTCAATACTCAATACTGAATCTGTAATCTTTAAATCTCTATCCACAAACATCAATTCTCATCACTCAAACCTCAACACTCAGTTCCCAATCCTCAATCATCAATCCTCAATTCCCAATCCTCAATCCTCAATCCTCAATCCTCAATCTTCAATCCTCAATACTCATTCATCAATCCTCAATCCTCAATACTCAATCCTCAATACTCAACCCTCAATCGTCAGTCTTCAAACCTCAATACTCAATCTTCAATCCTCAATCCTCAATCCTCAATCCTCAATCCTCAATCCTCAATCCTCAATCCTCATCCTTCAATCCTCAATCCCAAATCCCCAATCTTCAATCCTCAATCCTCAATCCTCAACCCTCAATCGTCAGTCTTCAAACCTCAATACTCAATCTTCAATCCTCAATCCTCAATCCTCAATCCTCAATCCTCAATCCTCAATCCTCATCCTTCAATCCCCAATCCCCAATCCCCAATCTTCAATCCTCAATCCTCAATCCTCAATTCTCAATCCTCAATCCTCAGTCCTCAGTCCTTAAACCTCAATCCTCAACCCTCAGCCCTCATCCTCAATCCTCAATCCTCAATCCTCAATCCTCAATCTTCAATCCTCAATACTCAACCTTCAATCCTCAATCCTCAATCCTCAGTACTCAAACCTCAATTCTGAATCCTCAATCCTGAATCCTCAATCTTCAGCCCTCAGTCCTCAACAATCAGGTGACAATCCTCAATCCTCAATAGAATATCCTCAATTCACAGATTTCAATACTCAGTACTCAATCTGCAATCTTCAAATCTCTATCCACAAACATCAATTCTCATCACTCAACCCTCAACACTCAGTCCTCAGCGTTCAATCCTCAATCCTCAATCCTCAATCTTCAATCCTCAATCCTCAATCATCAATACTCAATCTTCAATACTCAATCCTCAATCCTCAGTCCTCAATCCCCAATCCTCAATCCTCAATCATCAATCCTCAATCTTCAATCCTCAATACTCAATCTTCAATCCTCAGTCCTCAATCCTCAATCTTCAATCTTCAATCCTCAATCCTCATTCCTCAATCCTCAATCTTCAATCCTCAATACTCAATCTTCTGTCCTCAATCCTCAATCCTCAACCCTCAGTCCTCATTCTTCAATCCTCAGTTCTGAATCCTCAATCCCGAATCCTCAATCTGCAGCCCTGAGTCCTAAACAATCAGTTGTCAATTCTGAATCCTCAATAGAATATCCTCAATTCACAGTTTTCAATACTCAATACACAATCTGCAACCTTCAAGCCTCTATCCACAAACATCAATTCTCATCACTCAACCCTCAACACTCAGTCTTCAATGTTCAATCCTCAATCCTCAATCCACAATCCTCAATTGTCAATTTTCAATCCTCAATCCACAGACATCAATCTTCAATCCTCAATGCTCAATCCTCAATCCTCAATCCTCAGTCCTCAATCCTCAATCCTCAATCCTCAAACCTCAATCCTCAACCGTCTGTCCTCGTCCTCAATCCTCAACACTCAATCCTCAATCCTCAATCTTCAATCATCAATACTCAATCTTCAATCCTCAATTTTCAATCCTCAATCCTCAACCCTCAATCCTCAATCCTCAATCTTCAATCCTCAATACTCAATCTTCAATCCTCAATCCTCAACCCTCAATCCTCAATCATCAATCCTCAATCTTCAATCCTCAATACTCAATCTTTAATCCTCAATCCTGAATCCTCAATCGTCAATCCTCAATGCTCAATCCTCATTCCTCAATCCTCAATCATCAATCCTCAATCTTCAATACTCAATCCTCAATCCTCAGTCCTGAATCCCCAATCCTCAATCCTCAATCATCAATCCTCAATCTTCAATCCTCAATACTCAATCTTTAATCCTCAGTCCTCAATCCTCAATCTTCAATCTTCAATCCTCAATCCTCATTCCTCAATCCTCAATCTCCAATCCTCAATACTCAATCTTCATTCCTCAATCCTCAATCCTCAACCCTCAGTCCTCATTCTTCAATCCTCAATAACCAATCCTCAACCTTCAATCCTCAATCCTCAATCCTCAATCCTCAATTCTCAATCCTCAATCCTCAATCCTCAGACCTCAAACATCAATACTCAACCCTCAGTCCTCGTCCTCAATCCACAACCCTCAATCCTCAATCCTCAATCTTCAATCATCAATATTCAATCTTCAGTCCTCAATCCTCAATCCTCAATCCTCAATCCTCAATCCTCAATCCTCAATGTTCAATCCGCAATACAATATCCTCAATCTTCAATCCTCAATCCTCAATCCTCAATCCTCAATCCTCAATCTTCAACCCTCAATCCTCAATCCTCAATTCTCAATCCTCAATCCTCAATCCTCAGACCTCAAACATCAATACTCAACCCTCAGTCCTCGTCCTCAATCCACAACCCTCAATCCTCAATCCTCAATCTTCAATCATCAATATTCAATCTTCAGTCCTCAATCCTCAATCCTCAATCCTCAATCCTCAATCCTCAATCCTCAATGTTCAATCCGCAATACAAAATCCTCAATCTTCAATCCTCAATCCTCAATCCTCAATCCTCAATCCTCAATCTTCAACCCTCAATCCTCAATCCTCAATTCTCAATCCTCAATCCTCAATCCTCAGACCTCAAACATCAATACCCAACCCTCAGTCCTCGTCCTCAATCCACAACACTCAATCCTCAATCCTCAATCTTCAATCATCAATATTCAATCTTCAATTCTCAATCCTCAATCCT
The DNA here is from genome assembly GCF_051401765.1 of Calliopsis andreniformis. Lineage (NCBI taxonomy): Eukaryota > Metazoa > Arthropoda > Insecta > Hymenoptera > Andrenidae > Calliopsis > Calliopsis andreniformis. The sequence continues at coordinate 2,613,742 of NW_027480468.1, read as the reverse complement.
CAATCCACAATCCTCAATAATCAATCCTCAATCTTCAATCCTCAATCCTCAATCCTCAGTCCTGAATCCCCAATCCTCAATCCTCGATCATCAATCCTCAATCTTCAATCCTTAATACTCAATCTGTAATCCTCAGTCCTCAATCCTCAATCTTCAATCTTCAATCCTCAATACTCATTCCTCAATCCTCAACCTTCAATCCTCAATACTCAATCTTCATTCCTCAATCCTCAATCCTCAACCCTCAGTCCTCATTCTTCAATCCTCAATAACCAATCCTCAACCTTCAATCCTCAATCCTCAATCCTCAATTCTCAATCCTCAATCATCAATCCTCAGACCTCAAACATCAATACTCAACCCTCAGTCCTCGTCCTCAATCCACAACCCTCAATCCTCAATCCTCAATCTTCAATCATCAATATTCAATCTTCAGTCCTCAATCCTCAATCCTCAATCCTCAATCCTCAATCCTCAATCCTCAATGTTCAATCCGCAATAAAAAATCCTCAATCTTCAATCCTCAATCCTCAATCCTCAATCCTCAATCCTCAATCCTCTATCATGAATCCTCAATCTTCAATACTCAATCCTCAATCCTCAATCCTCAATCCTCAATCCTCAATCCTCAATCCTCAATCTTCAACCCTCAACACTCAGTCCTCAATGTTCAAACCTCAATCCTCAATTCTCAATCTTCAATCCTCAATACTCAATCTTCAATCCTCAATCGTCAATACTCAATCCTCAATCCTCAATCCCCATTCCTCAATCATCAATCCTCAATCCTCAATCCTCAATCCTCATTCCTCAACCTTCAATCCTCATTACTCAATCATCAATCCTCAAACCTCAATCCTCAATCCTCAATCCTCAACCCTCAATCGTCAGTCTTCGAACCTCAATACTCAATCTTCAATCATCAATCCTCAATCCTCAATCCTCAATCCTCAATCCTCATCCTTCAATCCTCAATACCCAATCCTCAATCTTCAATCCTCAATACTCAATCCACAATTCTCAATCCTCATTCCTCAGTCCTCAGTCCTTAAACCTCAGTCCTCAACCCTCAGCCCTCATCCTCAATCCTCAGTCCTCAATCCTCAATCCTCAATCCTCAATCCTCAATCTTCAACCCTCAACACTCAGTCCTCAATGTTCAAACCTCAATCCTCAATTCTCAATCTTCAATCCTCAATACTCAATCTTCAAACCTCAATCCTCAATACTCAATCCTCAATCCTCAATCCTCAATCCTCAATCCTCAATCATCAATCCTCAATCTTCAATACTCAATCCTCAATCCTCAATCCTCAATACTCAATCCTCAATCCTCAATCATCAATCCTCAATCTTCAATCCTCAGTACTCAATCTTTAATCCTCAGTCCTCAATCCTCAATCTTCAATCTTCAATCCTCAACCCGCAATCCTCAATCCTCAATCCTCAATCCTCAGTCCTCAATCCGCAATCTTCAATCCTCAATACTCAATCTTCAATCCTCAATCCTCAATCCTCAGCCCTCAGTCCTCATTCTTCAATCCTCAATAACCAATCCTCAATCTTCAATCCTCATTCCTCAATCCTCAATTCTCAATCCTCTATCCTCAATCCTCAGACCTCAAACATCAATACTCAACCCTCAGTCCTCGTCCTCAATCCGCAACCCTCAATCCTCAATCCTCAATATTCAATCATCAATATTCAATCTTCAATACTCAATCCTCAATCCTCAATCCTCAATCCTCAATCCTCAATCCTCAATCTTCAATCCTCAATACTCAATCTTCAATCCTCAATCCTCAATCCTCAGTCCTCAAACCTCAATTCTGAATCCTCAATCCTGAATCCTCAATCTTCAGCCCTCAGTCCTCAACAGTCAGGTGACAATCCTCAATCCTCAATAGAATATCCTCAATTCACAGTTTTCAATACTCAATACTCAATCTGCAATCTTCAAATCACTATCCACAAACATCAATTCTCATCACTCAACCCTCAACACTCAGTCCGCAATGTTCAATCCTCAATCCTCAATTCTCAATCTTCAATCCTCAATACTCAATCTTTAATCCTCAATCCTCAATCCTCAATCTTCAATCCTCAATCCCCAATACTCCGTCCTCAACCCTCAATCCTCAATCCTCATTCATCAATCCTCAATCTTCAATACTCAATCCTCAATCCTCAATCCTCAATACTCAATCCTCAATCCTCAATCATCAATCCTCAATCTTCAATACTCAATCCTCAATCCACAATCCTCAGTCCTCAAACCTCAATTCTGAATCCTCAATCCTGAATCCTCAATCTTCAGCCCTCAGTCCTCAACAATCAGGTGACAATCCTCAATCCTCAATAGATTACCCTCAATTCACAGTTTTCAATACTCAATACTCAATCTGCAATCTTCAAATCACTATCCACAAACATCAATTCTCATCACTCAACCCTCAACACTCAGTTCTCAATGTTCAATCCGCAACCCTCAATTCTCAACCTTCAATCCTCAATACTCAATCTATAATCCTCAATCCTCAATCCTCAATCTTCAATCCTCAATTCAGAATACTCAATCCTCAATCCTCAATCCTCAATCCTCTATCATCAATCCTCAATCTTCAATACTCAATCCTCAATCCTCAATCCTCAATGCTCAATCCTCAATCCTCAATCCTCAATCATCAATCCTCAATCTTCAATCCTCAATACTCAATCTTTAATCCTCAATCTTCAATCCTCAATCCTCAATCCTCAACCCTCAATCCTCAATCCTCAGACCTCAAACATCAATACTCAACCCTCAGTCCTCGTCCTCAATCCACAACGCTCAATCCTCAATCCTCAATCTTCAATCATCAACATTCAATCTCCAGTCCTCAATCCTCAATCCTCAATCCTCAATCCTCATTCCTCAATGTTCAATCAGCAATACCCAATCTCAATCTTCAATCCTCAATCCTCAATCCTCAATCATCACTCCTCAATCCTCAATCCTCAGTTCTCAAACCTCAATCCTGAATCCTCAATCCTGAATCCTCAATCCTGAATCCTCAATCCTGAATCCTCAATCTTCAGACCTCAGTCCTCAACAATCAGTTGTCAATTCTCAATCCTCAATAGAATATCATCAATTCACAGTTTTCAATACTCAATACTGAATCTGTAATCTTTAAATCTCTCTCCACAAACATCAATTCTCATCACTCAAACCTCAACACTCAGTCCCCAATACTCAATCATCAATCCTCAATCCTCAATCCTCAATCCTCAATCCTCAACCTTCAATCCTCATTACTCAATCATCAATCCTCAAACCTCAATCCTCAATCCTCAATCCTCAACCCTCAATCGTCAGTCTTCAAACCTCAATACTCAATCTTCAATCCTCAATCCTCAATCCTCAATCCTCATCCTTCAATCCTCAATATCCAATCCTCAATCTTCAATCCTCAATCCTCAATCCTCAATTCTCAAACCTCATTCCTCAGTCCTCAGTCCTTAAACCTCAATCCTCAACCCTCAGCCCTCATCCTCAATCCTCAGTCCTCAATCATCAATCCTCAATCCTCAATCTTCAACCCTCAACACTCAGTCCTCAATGTTCAAACCTCAATTCTCAATTCTCAATCTTCAATCCTCAATACTCAATCTTCAATCCTCAATCCTCAATACTCAATACTCAATCCTCAATCCTCAATCCTCAATCATCAATCCTCAATCTTCAATACTCAATCCTCAATCCTCAGACCTCAAACATCAATACTCAACCTTCAGTCCTCGTCCTCAATCCACAACGCTCAATCCTCAATCCTCAATCTTCAATCATCAATATTCAATCTTCAATACTCAATCCTCAATCCTCAATCCTCAATCCTCAATCCTCAATGTTCAATCCTCGATACCCAATCCTCAGTCTTCAATCCTCAATCCTCAATCATCAATCCTCAATCCTCAATCCTCAATCCTCAGTCCTCAAACCACAATCCTGAATCCTCAATCCTGAATCCTCAATCTTCAGCCCTCAGTCCTCAACAATCAGTTGTCAATCCTCAATCCTCACTAGAATATCCTCAATACACAGTTTTCAATACTCAATACTCAATCTGCAATCTTCAAACCTCTATCCACAAACATCAATTCTCATCACTCAACACTCAACACTCAGTCCTCAATGTTCAATCCTCAATACTCAATTCTCAATCTTCAATCCTCAATACTCAATCTTAAATCCTCAATCCTCAATCCTCAATACCCAATCCTCAATCTTCAATCCTCAATCCTCAATCCTCAATTCTCAATCCTCAATCCTCAACCCTCAATCCTCAATCCTCAATCCTCAATCCTCAACCCTCAATCGTCAGTCTTCAAACCTCAATATTCAACCTTCAATCCTCAATCCTCAATCCTCAATCCTCAATCCTCATCCTTCAATCCTCAGTACCCAATCCTCAATCTTCAATCCTCAATCCTCAATCCTCAATTCTCAATCCTCAATCCTCAGTCCTCAGTCCTTAAACCTCAATCCTCAGCCCTCAGCCCTCATTCTCAATCCTCAATCCTCAATCCTCAATCCTCAATACTCAATCTTCATTCCTCAATCCTCAATCCTCAACCCTCAGTCCTCATTCTTCAATCCTCAATAACCAATCCTCAACCTTCAATCCTCAATCCACAATCCTCAATCCTCAATTCTCAATCCTCAATCCTCAATCCTCAGACCTCAAACATCAATGCTCAACCCTCAGTCCTCGTCCTCAATCGACAACCCTCAATCCTCAATCCTCAATCTTCAATCATCAATATTCAATCTTCAGTCCTCAATCCTCAATCCTCAATCCTCAATCCTCAATCCTCAATCCTCAATGTTCAATCCGCAATAAAAAATCCTCAATCTTCAATCCTCAATCCTCAATCCTCAATCCTCAATCCTCAATCCTCTATCATGAATCCTCAATCTTCAATACTCAATCCTCAATCCTCAATCCTCAATCCTCAATCCTCAATCCTCAATCCTCAATCTTCAACCCTCAACACTCAGTCCTCAATGTTCAAACCTCAATCCTCAATTCTCAATCTTCAATCCTCAATACTCAATCTTCAATCCTCAATCGTCAATACTCAATCCTCAATCCTCAATACCCAATCCTCAATCATCAATCCTCAATCCTCAATCCTCAATCCTCATTCCTCAACCTTCAATCCTCATTACTCAATCATCAATCCTCAAACCTCAATCCTCAATCCTCAATCCTCAACCCTCAATCGTCAGTCTTCAAACCTCAATACTCAATCTTCAATCATCAATCCTCAATCCTCAATCCTCAATCCTCAATCCTCATCCTTCAATCCTCAATACCCAATCCTCAATCTTCAATCCTCAATACTCAATCCACAATTCTCAATCCTCATTCCTCAGTCCTCAGTCCTTAAACCTCAATCCTCAACCCTCAGCCCTCATCCTCAATCCTCAGTCCTCAATCCTCAATCCTCAATCCTCAATCTTCAACCCTCAACACTCAGTCCTCAATGTTCAAACCTCAATCCTCAATTCTCAATCTTCAATACTCAATACTCAATCCTCAAACCTCAATCCTCAATACTCAATCCTCAATCCTCAATCCTCAATCCTCAATCAACAATCCTCAATCTTCAATACTCAATCCTCAATCCTCAATCCTCAATACTCAATCCTCAATCCTCAATCATCAATCCTCAATCTTCAATCCTCAGTACTCAATCTTTAATCCTCAGTCCTCAATCCTCAATCTTCAATCTTCAATACTCAACCCGCAATCCTCAATCCTCAATCCTCAATCCTCAGTCCTCAATCCGCAATCTTCAATCCTCAATACTCAAACTTCAATCCTCAATCCTCAATCCTCAGCCCTCAGTCCTCATTCTTCAATCCTCAATAACCAATCCTCAATCTTCAATCCTCATTCCTCAATCCTCAATTCTCAATCCTCTATCCTCAATCCTCAGACCTCAAACATCAATACTCAACCCTCAGTCCTCGTCCTCAATCCGCAACCCTCAATCCTCAATCCTCAATCTTCAATCATCAATATTCAATCTTCAATACTCAATCCTCAATCCTCAATCCTCAATCCTCAATCCTCAATCCTCAATCTTCAATCCTCAATACTCAATCTTTAATCCTCAATCCTCAATCCTCAGTCCTCAAACCTCAATTCTGAATCCTCAATCCTGAATCCTCAATCTTCAGCCCTCAGTCCTCAACAGTCAGGTGACAATCCTCAATCCTCAATAGAATACCCTCAATTCACAGTTTTCAATACTCAATACTCAATCTGCAATCTTCAAATCACTATCCACAAACATCAATTCTCATCACTCAACCCTCAACACTCAGTTCTCAATGTTCAATCCGCAATCCTCAATTCTCAACCTTCAATCCTCAATACTCAATCTATAATCCTCAATCCTCAATCCTCAATCTTCAATCCTCAATTCAGAATACTCAATCCTCAATCCTCAATACTCAATCCTCTATCATCAATCCTCAATCTTCAATACTCAATCCTCAATCCTCAATCCTCAATGCTCAATCCTCAATCCTCAATCCTCAATCATCAATCCTCAATCTTCAATCCTCAATACTCAATCTTTAATCCTCAATCTTCAATCCTCAATCCTCAATCTTCAGACCTCAGTCCTCAACAATCAGTTGTCAATTCTCAATCCTCAATAGAATATCATCAATTCACAGTTTTCAATACTCAATACTGAATCTGTAATCTTTAAATCTCTATCCACAAACATCAATTCTCATCACTCAAACCTCAACACTCAGTCCCCAATACTCAATCATCAATCCTCAATCCTCAATCCTCAATCCTCAATCCTCAACCTTCAATCCTCATTACTCAATCATCAATCCTCGAACCTCAATCCTCAACCCTCGATCCTCAACCCTCAATCGTCAGTCTTCAAACCTCAATACTCAATCTTCAATCATCAATCCTCAATCCTCAATCCTCAATCCTCAATCCTCATCCTTCAATCCTCAATACCCAATCCTCAATCTTCAATCCTCAATCCTCAATCCTCAATTCTCAATCCTCATTCCTCAGTCCTCAGTCCTTAAACCTCAATCCTCAACCCTCAGCCCTCATCCTCAATCCTCAGTCCTCAATCCTCAATCCTCAATCCTCAATCTTCAACCCTCAACACTCAGTCCTCAATGTTCAAACCTCAATTCTCAATTCTCAATCTTCAATCCTCAATACTCAATCTTCAATCCTCAATCCTCAATACTCAATCCTCAATCCTCAATCCTCAAACCTCAATCATCAATCCTCAATCTTCAATACTCAATCCTCAATCCTCAGACCTCAAACATCAATACTCAACCTTCAGTCCTCGTCCTCAATCCACAACGCTCAATCCTCAATCCTCAATCTTCAATCATCAATATTCAATCTTCAATACTCAATCCTCAATCCTCAATCCTCAATCCTCAATCCTCAATGTTCAATCCTCGATACCCAATCCTCAGTCTTCAATCCTCAATCCTCAATCATCAACCCTCAATCCTCAATCCTCAATCCTCAGTCCTCAAACCACAATCCTGAATCCTCAATCCTGAATCCTCAATCTTCAGCCCTCAGTCCCCAACAATCAGTTGTCAATCCTCAATCCTCACTAGAATATCCTCAATACACAGTTTTCAATACTCAATACTCAATCTGCAATCTTCAAACCTCTATCCACAAACATCAATTCTCATCACTCAACACTCAGCACTCAGTCCTCAATGTTCAATCCTCAATACTCAATTCTCAATCTTCAATCCTCAATACTCAATCTTAAATCCTCAATCCTCAATCCTCAATACCCAATCCTCAATCTTCAATCCTCAATCCTCAATCCTCAATTCTCAATCCTCAATCCTCAACCCTCAATCCTCAATCCTCAACCCTCAGTCGTCAGTCTTCAAACCTCAATATTCAACCTCCAATCCTCAATCCTCAATCCTCAATCCTCAATCCTCATCCTTCAATCCTCAGTACCCAATCCTCAATCTTCAATCCTCAATCCTCAATCCTCAATTCTCAATCCTCAATCCTCAGTCCTCAGTCCTTAAACCTCAATCCTCAGCCCTCAGCCCTCATCCTCAATCCTCAATCCTCAATCCTCAATCCTCAATACTCAATCTTCATTCCTCAATCCTCAATCCTCAACCCTCAGTCCTCATTCTTCAATCCTCAATAACCAATCCTCAACCTTCAATCCTCAATCCACAATCCTCAATCCTCAATTCTCAATCCTCAATCCTCAATCCTCAGACCTCAAACATCAATACTCAACCCTCAGTCCTCGTCCGCAATCCACAACACTCAATCCTCAATCCTCAATCTTCAATCATCAATATTCAATCTTCAATTCTCAATCCTCAATCCTCAATCCTCAATCCTCAATCCTCAATAACCAATCCTCAATCTTCAATCCTCAATCCTCAATCCTCAGTCCTGAATCCCCAATCTTCAATCCTCAATCATCAATCCTCAATCTTCAATCCTCAATACTCAATCTTTAATCCTCAGTCCTCAATCCTCAATCTTCAATCTTCAATCCTCAATCCTCATTCCTCAATCCTCAATCTTCAATCCTCAATACTCAATCTTCATTCCTCAATCCTCAATCCTCAACCCTCGGTCCTCATTCTTCAATCCTCAATAACCAATCCTCAACCTTCAATCCTCAATCCTCAATCCTCAATTCTCAATCCTCAATCCTCAATCCTCAGATCTCAAACATCAATACTCAACCCTCAGTCCTCGTCCTCAATCCACAACCCTCAATCCTCAACCCTCAATCTTCAATCATCAATATTCAATCCTCAGTACTCAATCCTCAATCCTCAATCCACAATCCTCAATCCTCAATCCTCAATGTTCAATCCGCAATACAAAATCCTCAATCTTCAATCCTCAATCCTCAATCCTCAATCCTCAATCCTCAATCTTCAACCCTCAATCCTCAATCCTCAATTCTCAATCCTCAATCCTCAATCCTCAGACCTCAAACATCAATACTCAACCCTCAGTCCTCGTCCTCAATCCACAACACTCAATCCTCAATCCTCAATCTTCAATCATCAATATTCAATCTTCAATTCTCAATCCTAAATCCTCAATCCTCAATCCTCAATCCTCAATAATCAATCCTCAATCTTCAATCCTCAATCCTCAGTCCTCAGTCCTGAATCCCCAATCCTCAATCCTCAATCATCAATCCTCAATCTTCAATCCTCAATACTCAATCTTTAATCCTCAGTCCTCAATCCTCAATCTTCAATCTTCAATCCTCAATCCTCATTCCTCAATCCTCAATCTTCAATCCTCAATACTCAATCTTCATTCCTCAATCTTCAATCCTCAACCGTCAGTCCTCATTCTTCAATCCTCAATAACTAATCCGCAACCTTCAATCCTCAATCCTCAATCCTCAATTCTCAATCCTCAATCCTCAATCCTCAGACCTCAAACATCAATACTCAACCCTCAGTCCTCGTCCTCAATCGACAACCCTCAATCCTCAATCCTCAATCTTCAATCATCAATATTCAATCTTCAGTCCTCAATCCTCAATCCTCAATCCTCAATCCTCAATCCTCAATCCTCAATGTTCAATCCGCAATAAAAAATCCTCAATCTTCAATCCTCAATCCTCAATCCTCAATCCTCAATCCTCAATCCTCTATCATGAATCCTCAATCTTCAATACTCAATCCTCAATCCTCAATCCTCAATCCTCAATCCTCAATCCTCAATCCTCAATCTTCAACCCTCAACACTCAGTCCTCAATGTTCAAACCTCAATCCTCAATTCTCAATCTTCAATCCTCAATACTCAATCTTCAATCCTCAATCGTCAATACTCAATCCTCAATCCTCAATACCCAATCCTCAATCATCAATCCTCAATCCTCAATCCTCAATCCTCATTCCTCAACCTTCAATCCTCATTACTCAATCATCAATCCTCAAACCTCAATCCTCAATCCTCAATCCTCAACCCTCAATCGTCAGTCTTCAAACCTCAATACTCAATCTTCAATCATCAATCCTCAATCCTCAATCCTCAATCCTCAATCCTCATCCTTCAATCCTCAATACCCAATCCTCAATCTTCAATCCTCAATACTCAATCCACAATTCTCAATCCTCATTCCTCAGTCCTCAGTCCTTAAACCTCAATCCTCAACCCTCAGCCCTCATCCTCAATCCTCAGTCCTCAATCCTCAATCCTCAATCCTCAATCTTCAACCCTCAACACTCAGTCCTCAATGTTCAAACCTCAATCCTCAATTCTCAATCTTCAATACTCAATACTCAATCCTCAAACCTCAATCCTCAATACTCAATCCTCAATCCTCAATCCTCAATCCTCAATCAACAATCCTCAATCTTCAATACTCAATCCTCAATCCTCAATCCTCAATACTCAATCCTCAATCCTCAATCATCAATCCTCAATCTTCAATCCTCAGTACTCAATCTTTAATCCTCAGTCCTCGATCCTCAATCTTCAATCTTCAATACTCAACCCGCAATCCTCAATCCTCAATCCTCAATCCTCAGTCCTCAATCCGCAATCTTCAATCCTCAATACTCAAACTTCAATCCTCAATCCTCAATCCTCAGCCCTCAGTCCTCATTCTTCAATCCTCAATAACCAATCCTCAATCTTCAATCCTCATTCCTCAATCCTCAATTCTCAATCCTCTATCCTCAATCCTCAGACCTCAAACATCAATACTCAACCCTCAGTCCTCGTCCTCAATCCGCAACCCTCAATCCTCAATCCTCAATCTTCAATCATCAATATTCAATCTTCAATACTCAATCCTCAATCCTCAATCCTCAATCCTCAATCCTCAATCCTCAATCTTCAATCCTCAATACTCAATCTTTAATCCTCAATCCTCAATCCTCAGTCCTCAAACCTCAATTCTGAATCCTCAATCCTGAATCCTCAATCTTCAGCCCTCAGTCCTCAACAGTCAGGTGACAATCCTCAATCCTCAATAGAATACCCTCAATTCACAGTTTTCAATACTCAATACTCAATCTGCAATCTTCAAATCACTATCCACAAACATCAATTCTCATCACTCAACCCTCAACACTCAGTTCTCAATGTTCAATCCGCAATCCTCAATTCTCAACCTTCAATCCTCAATACTCAATCTATAATCCTCAATCCTCAATCCTCAATCTTCAATCCTCAATTCAGAATACTCAATCCTCAATCCTCAATACTCAATGCTCTATCATCAATCCTCAATCTTCAATACTCAATCCTCAATCCTCAATCCTCAATGCTCAATCCTCAATCCTCAATCCTCAATCATCAATCCTCAATCTTCAATCCTCAATACTCAATCTTTAATCCTCAATCTTCAATCCTCAATCCTCAATCTTCAGACCTCAGTCCTCAACAATCAGTTGTCAATTCTCAATCCTCAATAGAATATCATCAATTCACAGTTTTCAATACTCAATACTGAATCTGTAATCTTTAAATCTCTATCCACAAACATCAATTCTCATCACTCAAACCTCAACACTCAGTCCCCAATACTCAATCATCAATCCTCAATCCTCAATCCTCAATCCTCAATCCTCAACCTTCAATCCTCATTACTCAATCATCAATCCTCAAACCTCAATCCTCAACCCTCGATCCTCAACCCTCAATCGTCAGTCTTCAAACCTCAATACTCAATCTTCAATCATCAATCCTCAATCCTCAATCCTCAATCCTCAATCCTCATCCTTCAATCCTCAATACCCAATCCTCAATCTTCAATCCTCAATCCTCAATCCTCAATTCTCAATCCTCATTCCTCAGTCCTCAGTCCTTAAACCTCAATCCTCAACCCTCAGCCCTCATCCTCAATCCTCAGTCCTCAATCCTCAATCCTCAATCCTCAATCTTCAACCCTCAACACTCAGTCCTCAATGTTCAAACCTCAATTCTCAATTCTCAATCTTCAATCCTCAATACTCAATCTTCAATCCTCAATCCTCAATACTCAATCCTCAATCCTCAATCCTCAATCCTCAATCATCAATCCTCAATCTTCAATACTCAATCCTCAATCCTCAGACCTCAAACATCAATACTCAACCTTCAGTCCTCGTCCTCAATCCACAACGCTCAATCCTCAATCCTCAACCTTCAATCATCAATATTCAATCTTCAATACTCAATCCTCAATCCTCAATCCTCAATCCTCAATCCTCAATGTTCAATCCTCGATACCCAATCCTCAGTCTTCAATCCTCAATCCTCAATCATCAACCCTCAATCCTCAATCCTCAATCCTCAGTCCTCAAACCACAATCCTGAATCCTCAATCCTGAATCCTCAATCTTCAGCCCTCAGTCCCCAACAATCAGTTGTCAATCCTCAATCCTCACTAGAATATCCTCAATACACAGTTTTCAATACTCAATACTCAATCTGCAATCTTCAAACCTCTATCCACAAACATCAATTCTCATCACTCAACACTCAGCACTCAGTCCTCAATGTTCAATCCTCAATACTCAATTCTCAATCTTCAATCCTCAATACTCAATCTTAAATCCTCAATCCTCAATCCTCAATACCCAATCCTCAATCTTCAATCCTCAATCCTCAATCCTCAATTCTCAATCCTCAATCCTCAACCCTCAATCCTCAATCCTCAATCCTCAATCCTCAACCCTCAATCGTCAGTCTTCAAACCTCAATATTCAACCTCCAATCCTCAATCCTCAATCCTCAATCCTCAATCCTCATCCTTCAATCCTCAGTACCCAATCCTCAATCTTCAATCCTCAATCCTCAATCCTCAATTCTCAATCCTCAATCCTCAGTCCTCAGTCCTTAAACCTCAATCCTCAGCCCTCAGCCCTCATCCTCAATCCTCAATCCTCAATCCTCAATCCTCAATACTCAATCTTCATTCCTCAATCCTCAATCCTCAACCCTCAGTCCTCATTCTTCAATCCTCAATAACCAATCCTCAACCTTCAATCCTCAATCCACAATCCTCAATCCTCAATTCTCAATCCTCAATCCTCAATCCTCAGACCTCAAACATCAATACTCAACCCTCAGTCCTCGTCCGCAATCCACAACACTCAATCCTCAATCCTCAATCTTCAATCATCAATATTCAATCTTCAATTCTCAATCCTCAATCCTCAATCCTCAATCCTCAATCCTCAATAACCAATCCTCAATCTTCAATCCTCAATCCTCAATCCTCAGTCCTGAATCCCCAATCTTCAATCCTCAATCATCAATCCTCAATCTTCAATCCTCAATACTCAATCTTTAATCCTCAGTCCTCAATCCTCAATCTTCAATCTTCAATCCTCAATCCTCATTCCTCAATCCTCAATCTTCAATCCTCAATACTCAATCTTCATTCCTCAATCCTCAATCCTCAACCCTCGGTCCTCATTCTTCAATCCTCAATAACCAATCCTCAACCTTCAATCCTCAATCCTCAATCCTCAATTCTCAATCCTCAATCCTCAATCCTCAGATCTCAAACATCAATACTCAACCCTCAGTCCTCGTCCTCAATCCACAACCCTCAATCCTCAACCCTCAATCTTCAATCATCAATATTCAATCCTCAGTACTCAATCCTCAATCCTCAATCCACAATCCTCAATCCTCAATCCTCAATGTTCAATCCGCAATACAAAATCCTCAATCTTCAATCCTCAATCCTCAATCCTCAATCCTCAATCCTCAATCTTCAACCCTCAATCCTCAATCCTCAATTCTCAATCCTCAATCCTCAATCCTCAGACCTCAAACATCAATACTCAACCCTCAGTCCTCGTCCTCAATCCACAACACTCAATCCTCAATCCTCAATCTTCAATCATCAATATTCAATCTTCAATTCTCAATCCTAAATCCTCAATCCTCAATCCTCAATCCTCAATAATCAATCCTCAATCTTCAATCCTCAATCCTCAGTCCTCAGTCCTGAATCCCCAATCCTCAATCCTCAATCATCAATCCTCAATCTTCAATCCTCAATACTCAATCTTTAATCCTCAGTCCTCAATCCTCAATCTTCAATCTTCAATCCTCAATCCTCATTCCTCAATCCTCAATCTTCAATCCTCAATACTCAATCTTCATTCCTCAATCTTCAATCCTCAACCGTCAGTCCTCATTCTTCAATCCTCAATAACTAATCCGCAACCTTCAATCCTCAATCCTCAATCCTCAATTCTCAATCCTCAATCCTCAATCCTCAGACCTCAAACATCAATACTCAACCCTCAGTCCTCGTCCTCAATCCACAACCCTCAATCCTCAATCCTCAATCTTCAATCATCAATATTCAATCTTCAGTCCTCAATCCTCAATCCTCAATCTTCAATCCTCAATCCTCAATCCTCAATGTTCAATCCGCAATACAAAATCCTCAATCTTCAATCCTCAATCCTCAATCCTCAATCCTCAATCCTCAATCCTCTATCATGAATCCTCAATCTTCAATACTCAATCCTCAATCCTCAATCCTCAATCCTCAATCCTCAATCCTCAATCCTCAATCTTCAACCCTCAACACTCAGTCCTCAATGTTCAAACCTCAATCCTCAATTCTCAATCTTCAATCGTCAATACTCAATCTTCAATCCTCAATCCTCAATACTCAATCCTCAATCCTCAATCCCCAATACTCAATCATCAATCCTCAATCCTCAATCCTCAATCCTCAATCCTCAACCTTCAATCCTCATTACTCAATCATCAATCCTCAAACCTCAATCCTCAATCCTCAATCCTCAACCCTCAATCGTCAGTCTTCAAACCTCAATACTCAATCTTCAATCATCAATCCTCAATCCTCAATCCTCATCCTTCAATCCTCAATACCCAATCCTCAATCTTCAATCCTCAATCCTCAATCCTCAATTCTCAATCCTCATTCCTCAGTCCTCAGTCCTTAAACGTCAATCCTCAACCCTCAGCCCTCATCCTCAATCCTCAGTCCTCAATCCCCAATCCTCAATCCTCAATCTTCAACCCTCAACACTCAGTCCTCAATGTTCAAACCTCAATCCTCAATTCTCAATCTTCAATCCTCAATACTCAATCTTCAAACCTCAATCCTCAATACTCAATCCTCAATCCTCAATCCTCAATCCTCAATCATCAATCCTCAATCTTCAATACTCAATCCTCAATCCTCAATCCTCAATACTCAATCCTCAATCCTCAATCATCAATCCTCAATCTTCAATCCTCAGTACTCAGCCTTTAATCCTCAGTCCTCAATCCTCAATCTTCAATCTTCAATCCTCAACCCGCAATCCTCAATCCTCAATCCTCACTCCTCAGTCCTCAATCCGCAATCTTCAATCCTCAATACTCAATCTTCAATCCTCAATCCTCAATCCTCAGCCCTCAGTCCTCATTCTTCAATCCTCAATAACCAATCCTCAATCTTCAATCCTCATTCCTCAATCCTCAATTCTCAATCCTCTATCCTCAATCCTCAGACCTCAAACATCAATACTCAACCCTCAGTCCTCGTCCTCAATCCGCAACCCTCAATCCTCAATCCTCAATCTTCAATCATCAATATTCAATCTTCAATACTCAATCCTCAATCCTCAATCCTCAATCCTCAATCCTCAATCCTCAATCCTCAATCTTCAATCCTCAATACTCAATCTTCAATCCTCAAACCTCAATCCTCAGTCCTCAAACCTCAATTCTGAATCCTCAATCCTGAATCCTCAATCTTCAGCCCTCAGTCCTCAACAGTCAGGTGACAATCCTCAATCCTCAATAGAATATCCTCAATTCACAGTTTTCAATACTCAATACTCAATCTGCAATCTTCAAATCACTATCCACAAACATCAATTCTCATCACTCAACCCTCAACACTCAGTCCGCAATGTTCAATCCTCAATCCTCAATTCTGAATCTTCAATCCTCAATACTCAATCTTTAATCCTCAATCCTCAATCCTCAATCTTCAATCCTCAATCCCCAATACTCCGTCCTCAACCCTCAATCCTCAATCCTCAATCATCAATCCTCAATCTTCAATACTCAATCCTCAATCCTCAATCCTCAATCCTCAATACTCAATCTTCAGTCCTCAATTCTCAATCCTCAATTCTCAATAATCAGACATCAAACATCAATACTCAACCCTCAGTCCTCGTCCTCAATCCACAACCCTCAAACCTCAATCCTCAATCTTCAATCATCAATATTCAATCTTCAATCCTCAATCCTCAATCCTCAATCCTCAATCCTCAATACTCAATCTTCAATCCTCAATTCAGAATACTCAATCCTCAATCCTCAATACTCAATCCTCTATCATCAATCCTCAATCTTCAATACTCAATCCTCAATCCTCAATCCTCAATGCTCAATCCTCAATCCTCAATCCTCAATCATCAATCCTCAATCTTCAATCCTCAATACTCAATCTTTAATCCTCAATCTTCAATCCTCAATCCTCAATCTTCAGACCTCAGTCCTCAACAATCAGTTGTCAATTCTCAATCCTCAATAGAATATCATCAATTCACAGTTTTCAATACTCAATACTGAATCTGTAATCTTTAAATCTCTATCCACAAACATCAATTCTCATCACTCAAACCTCAACACTCAGTCCCCAATACTCAATCATCAATCCTCAATCCTCAATCCTCAATCCTCAATCCTCAACCTTCAATCCTCATTACTCAATCATCAATCCTCAAACCTCAATCCTCAACCCTCGATCCTCAACCCTCAATCGTCAGTCTTCAAACCTCAATACTCAATCTTCAATCATCAATCCTCAATCCTCAATCCTCAATCCTCAATCCTCATCCTTCAATCCTCAATACCCAATCCTCAATCTTCAATCCTCAATCCTCAATCCTCAATTCTCAATCCTCATTCCTCAGACCTCAGTCCTTAAACCTCAATCCTCAACCCTCAGCCCTCATCCTCAATCCTCAGTCCTCAATCCTCAATCCTCAATCCTCAATCTTCAACCCTCAACACTCAGTCCTCAATGTTCAAACCTCAATTCTCAATTCTCAATCTTCAATCCTCAATACTCAATCTTCAATCCTCAATCCTCAATACTCAATCCTCAATCCTCAATCCTCAATCCTCAATCATCAATCCTCAATCTTCAATACTCAATCCTCAATCCTCAGACCTCAAACATCAATACTCAACCTTCAGTCCTCGTCCTCAATCCACAACGCTCAATCCTCAATCCTCAACCTTCAATCATCAATATTCAATCTTCAATACTCAATCCTCAATCCTCAATCCTCAATCCTCAATCCTCAATGTTCAATCCTCGATACCCAATCCTCAGTCTTCAATCCTCAATCCTCAATCATCAACCCTCAATCCTCAATCCTCAATCCTCAGTCCTCAAACCACAATCCTGAATCCTCAATCCTGAATCCTCAATCTTCAGCCCTCAGTCCCCAACAATCAGTTGTCAATCCTCAATCCTCACTAGAATATCCTCAATACACAGTTTTCAATACTCAATACTCAATCTGCAATCTTCAAACCTCTATCCACAAACATCAATTCTCATCACTCAACACTCAGCACTCAGTCCTCAATGTTCAATCCTCAATACTCAATTCTCAATCTTCAATCCTCAATACTCAATCTTAAATCCTCAATCCTCAATCCTCAATACCCAATCCTCAATCTTCAATCCTCAATCCTCAATCCTCAATTCTCAATCCTCAATCCTCAACCCTCAATCCTCAATCCTCAATCCTCAATCCTCAACCCTCAATCGTCAGTCTTCAAACCTCAATATTCAACCTCCAATCCTCAATCCTCAATCCTCAATCCTCAATCCTCATCCTTCAATCCTCAGTACCCAATCCTCAATCTTCAATCCTCAATCCTCAATCCTCAATTCTCAATCCTCAATCCTCAGTCCTCAGTCCTTAAACCTCAATCCTCAGCCCTCAGCCCTCATCCTCAATCCTCAATCCTCAATCCTCAATCCTCAATACTCAATCTTCATTCCTCAATCCTCAATCCTCAACCCTCAGTCCTCATTCTTCAATCCTCAATAACCAATCCTCAACCTTCAATCCTCAATCCACAATCCTCAATCCTCAATTCTCAATCCTCAATCCTCAATCCTCAGACCTCAAACATCAATACTCAACCCTCAGTCCTCGTCCGCAATCCACAACACTCAATCCTCAATCCTCAATCTTCAATCATCAATATTCAATCTTCAATTCTCAATCCTCAATCCTCAATCCTCAATCCTCAATCCTCAATAACCAATCCTCAATCTTCAATCCTCAATCCTCAATCCTCAGTCCTGAATCCCCAATCTTCAATCCTCAATCATCAATCCTCAATCTTCAATCCTCAATACTCAATCTTTAATCCTCAGTCCTCAATCCTCAATCTTCAATCTTCAATCCTCAATCCTCATTCCTCAATCCTCAATCTTCAATCCTCAATACTCAATCTTCATTCCTCAATCCTCAATCCTCAACCCTCGGTCCTCATTCTTCAATCCTCAATAACCAATCCTCAACCTTCAATCCTCAATCCTCAATCCTCAATTCTCAATCCTCAATCCTCAATCCTCAGATCTCAAACATCAATACTCAACCCTCAGTCCTCGTCCTCAATCCACAACCCTCAATCCTCAACCCTCAATCTTCAATCATCAATATTCAATCCTCAGTACTCAATCCTCAATCCTCAATCCACAATCCTCAATCCTCAATCCTCAATGTTCAATCCGCAATACAAAATCCTCAATCTTCAATCCTCAATCCTCAATCCTCAATCCTCAATCCTCAATCTTCAACCCTCAATCCTCAATCCTCAATTCTCAATCCTCAATCCTCAATCCTCAGACCTCAAACATCAATACTCAACCCTCAGTCCTCGTCCTCAATCCACAACACTCAATCCTCAATCCTCAATCTTCAATCATCAATATTCAATCTTCAATTCTCAATCCTAAATCCTCAATCCTCAATCCTCAATCCTCAATAATCAATCCTCAATCTTCAATCCTCAATCCTCAGTCCTCAGTCCTGAATCCCCAATCCTCAATCCTCAATCATCAATCCTCAATCTTCAATCCTCAATACTCAATCTTTAATCCTCAGTCCTCAATCCTCAATCTTCAATCTTCAATCCTCAATCCTCATTCCTCAATCCTCAATCTTCAATCCTCAATACTCAATCTTCATTCCTCAATCTTCAATCCTCAACCGTCAGTCCTCATTCTTCAATCCTCAATAACTAATCCGCAACCTTCAATCCTCAATCCTCAATCCTCAATTCTCAATCCTCAATCCTCAATCCTCAGACCTCAAACATCAATACTCAACCCTCAGTCCTCGTCCTCAATCCACAACCCTCAATCCTCAATCCTCAATCTTCAATCATCAATATTCAATCTTCAGTCCTCAATCCTCAATCCTCAATCTTCAATCCTCAATCCTCAATCCTCAATGTTCAATCCGCAATACAAAATCCTCAATCTTCAATCCTCAATCCTCAATCCTCAATCCTCAATCCTCAATCCTCTATCATGAATCCTCAATCTTCAATACTCAATCCTCAATCCTCAATCCTCAATCCTCAATCCTCAATCCTCAATCCTCAATCTTCAACCCTCAACACTCAGTCCTCAATGTTCAAACCTCAATCCTCAATTCTCAATCTTCAATCGTCAATACTCAATCTTCAATCCTCAATCCTCAATACTCAATCCTCAATCCTCAATCCCCAATACTCAATCATCAATCCTCAATCCCCAATCCTCAATCCTCAATCCTCAACCTTCAATCCTCATTACTCAATCATCAATCCTCAAACCTCAATCCTCAATCCTCAATCCTCAACCCTCAATCGTCAGTCTTCAAACCTCAATACTCAATCTTCAATCATCAATCCTCAATCCTCAATCCTCATCCTTCAATCCTCAATACCCAATCCTCAATCTTCAATCCTCAATCCTCAATCCTCAATTCTCAATCCTCATTCCTCAGTCCTCAGTCCTTAAACGTCAATCCTCAACCCTCAGCCCTCATCCTCAATCCTCAGTCCTCAATCCCCAATCCTCAATCCTCAATCTTCAACCCTCAACACTCAGTCCTCAATGTTCAAACCTCAATCCTCAATTCTCAATCTTCAATCCTCAATACTCAATCTTCAAACCTCAATCCTCAATACTCAATCCTCAATCCTCAATCCTCAATCCTCAATCATCAATCCTCAATCTTCAATACTCAATCCTCAATCCTCAATCCTCAATACTCAATCCTCAATCCTCAATCATCAATCCTCAATCTTCAATCCTCAGTACTCAGCCTTTAATCCTCAGTCCTCAATCCTCAATCTTCAATCTTCAATCCTCAACCCGCAATCCTCAATCCTCAATCCTCACTCCTCAGTCCTCAATCCGCAATCTTCAATCCTCAATACTCAATCTTCAATCCTCAATCCTCAATCCTCAGCCCTCAGTCCTCATTCTTCAATCCTCAATAACCAATCCTCAATCTTCAATCCTCATTCCTCAATCCTCAATTCTCAATCCTCTATCCTCAATCCTCAGACCTCAAACATCAATACTCAACCCTCAGTCCTCGTCCTCAATCCGCAACCCTCAATCCTCAATCCTCAATCTTCAATCATCAATATTCAATCTTCAATACTCAATCCTCAATCCTCAATCCTCAATCCTCAATCCTCAATCCTCAATCCTCAATCTTCAATCCTCAATACTCAATCTTCAATCCTCAAACCTCAATCCTCAGTCCTCAAACCTCAATTCTGAATCCTCAATCCTGAATCCTCAATCTTCAGCCCTCAGTCCTCAACAGTCAGGTGACAATCCTCAATCCTCAATAGAATATCCTCAATTCACAGTTTTCAATACTCAATACTCAATCTGCAATCTTCAAATCACTATCCACAAACATCAATTCTCATCACTCAACCCTCAACACTCAGTCCGCAATGTTCAATCCTCAATCCTCAATTCTGAATCTTCAATCCTCAATACTCAATCTTTAATCCTCAATCCTCAATCCTCAATCTTCAATCCTCAATCCCCAATACTCCGTCCTCAACCCTCAATCCTCAATCCTCAATCATCAATCCTCAATCTTCAATACTCAATCCTCAATCCTCAATCCTCAATCCTCAATACTCAATCTTCAGTCCTCAATTCTCAATCCTCAATTCTCAATAATCAGACATCAAACATCAATACTCAACCCTCAGTCCTCGTCCTCAATCCACAACCCTCAAACCTCAATCCTCAATCTTCAATCATCAATATTCAATCTTCAATCCTCAATCCTCAATCCTCAATCCTCAATCCTCAATCCACAATCCTCGGACCACAAACATGAATACTCAACCCTCAGTCTTCGTCCTCAATCCACAACCCTCAATCCTCAATCCTCAATCTTCAATCATCAATATTCAATCTTCAGTCCTCAATCCCCAATACTCAATCCTCAATCCTCAATCCTCAATCCTCAATCCTCAATGTTCAATCCGCAATACCCAATCCTCAATCTTCAATCCTCAATCCTCAATCCTCAGTCCTCAATCCTCAATCCTCAATCCTCAGTCCTCAAACCTCAATCCTGAAACCTCAATCCTGAATCCTCAACCTTCAGACCTCAGTCCTCAACAATCAGTTGTCAATTCTCAATCCTCAACAGAATATCATCAATTCACAGCTTTCAATACTCAATACTCAATCTGCAATCTTTAAATCTCTATCCACAAACACCAATTCCCATCACTCAACCCTCAACACTCAGTCCCCAATCTTCAATCTTCAATCCTCAATCCTCAATCCTCAATCCTCAATCCTCAATCCTCAATCTTCAATCCTCAATACTCAATCATCAATCCTAGATCCTCAATCCTCAATCCTCAATCCTCAACCCTCAATCGTCAGTCTTCAAACCTCAATACTCAATCTTCAATCCTCAATCCTCAATCCTCAATCCTCAATCCTCATTCTTCAATCCTCAACACCCAATCCTCAATCTTCTATACTCAATCCTCAATCCTCAATTCTCAATCCTCAATCCTCAGTCCTCAGCCCGCAAACCTCAATTCTGAATCCTCAATCCTGAATCCTCAATCCTGAATCCTCAATCCTGAATCCTCAATCTTCAGACCTCAGTCCTCAACAATCAGTTGTCAATTCTCAATCCTCAATAGAATATCATCAATTCACAGTTTTCAATACTCAATACTGAATCTGTAATCTTTAAATATCTATCCACAAACATCAATTCTCATCACTCAAACCTCATCACTCAGTCCCCAATACTCAATCATCAATCCTCAATCCTCAATCCTCAATCCTCAATCCTCAACCTTCAATCCTCATTACTCAATCATCAATCCTCAAACCTCAATCCTCAATCCTCAATCCTCAACCCTCAATCGTCAGTCTTCAAACCTCAATACTCAATCTTCAATCATCAATCCTCAATCCTCAATCCTCAATCCTCAATCCTCATCCTTCAATCCTCAATACCCAATCCTCAATCTTCAATCCTCAATCCTCAATACTCAATTCTCAATCCTCATTCCTCAGTCCTCAGTCCTTAAACCTCAATCCTCAACCCTCAGCCCTCATCCTCAATCCTCAGTCCTCAATCCTCGATCCTCAATCCTCAATCTTCAACCCTCAACACTCAGTCCTCAATGTTCAAGCCTCAATTCTCAATTCTCAATCTTCAATCCTCAATACTCAATCTTCAATCCTCAATCCTCAATACTCAATCCTCAATCCTCAATCCTCAATCCTCAATCATCAATCCTCAATCTTCAATACTCAATCCTCAATCCTCAGACCTCAAACATCAATACTCAACCCTCAGTCCTCGTCCTCAATCCACAACGCTCAATCTTCAATCCTCAATCTTCAATCATCAATATTCAATCTTCAATACTCAATCCTCAATCCTCAATCCTCAATCCTCAATCCTCAATGTTCAATCCTCGATAGCCAATCCTCAGTCTTCAATCCTCAATCCTCAATCATCAATCCTCAATCCTCAATCCTCAATCCTCAGTCCTCAAACCACAATCCCGAATCCTCAACCCTGAATCCTCAATCTTCAGCCCTCAGTCCTCAACAATCAGTTGTCAATCCTCAATCCTCACTAGAATATCCTCAATTCACAGTTATCAATACTCAATACTCAATCTGCAATCTTCAAATCTCTATCCACAAACATCAATTCTCATCACTCAACACTCAACACTCAGTCCTCAATGTTCAATCCTCAATCCTCAATTCTCAAATTTCAATCCTCAATACTCAATCTTAAATCCTCAATCCTCAATCCTCAATACCCAATCCTCAATCTTCAATCCTCAATCCTCAATCCTCAATTCTCAATCCTCAATCCTCAACCCTCAATACTCAATCCTCAATCCTCAATCCTCAACCCTCAATCGTCAGTCTTCAAACCTCAATATTCAACCTTCAATCCTCAATCCTCAATCCTCAATTCTCAATCCTCATCCTTCAATCCTCAGTACCCAATCCTCAATCTTCAATCCTCAATCCTCAATCCTCAATTCTCAATCCTCAATCCTCAGTCCTCAGTCCTTAAACCTCAATCCTCAGCCCTCAGCCCTCATCCTCAATCCTCAATCCTCAATCCTCAATCCTCAATACTCAATCTTCATTCCTCAATCCTCAATCCTCAACCCTCAGTCCTCATTCTTCAATCCTCAATAACCAATCCTCAACCTTCAATCCTCAATCCACAATCCTCAATCCTCAATTCTCAATCCTCAATCCTCAATCCTCAGACCTCAAACATCAATACTCAACCCTCAGTCCTCGTCCTCAATCCACAACACTCAATCCTCAATCCTCAATCTTCAATCATCAATATTCAATCTTCAGTACTCAATCCTCAATCCTCAATCCACAATCCTCAATCCTCAATCCTCAATGTTCAATCCGCAATACAAAATCCTCAATCTTCAATCCTCAATCCTCAATCCTCAATCCTCAATCCTCAATCTTCAACCCTCAATCCTCAATCCTCAATTCTCAATCCTCAATCCTCAATCCTCAGACCTCAAACATCAATACTCAACCCTCAGTCCTCGTCCTCAATCCACAACACTCAATCCTCAATCCTCAATATTCAATCATCAATATTCAATCTTCAATTATCAATCCTAAATCCTCAATCCTCAATCCTCAATCCTCAATAATCAATCCTCAATCTTCAATCCTCAATCCTCAATCCTCAGTCCTGAATCCCCAATCCTCAATCCTCAATCATCAATCCTCAATCTTCAATCCTCAATACTCAATCTTTAATCCTCAGTCCTCAATCCTCAATCTTCAATCTTCAATCCTCAATCCTCATTCCTCAATCCTCAATCTTCAATCCTCAATACTCAATCTTCATTCCTCAATCCTCAATCCTCAACCCTCAGTCCTCATTCTTCAATCCTCAATAACCAATCCGCAACCTTCAATCCTCAATCCTCAATCCCCAATTCTCAATCCTCAATCCTCAATCCTCAGACCTCAAACATCAATACTCAACCCTCAGTCCTCGTCCTCAATCCACAACCCTCAATCCTCAATCCTCAATCTTCAATCATCAATAATCAATCTTCAGTCCTCAATCCTCAATCCTCAATCCTCAATCCTCAATCCTCAATCCTCAATGTTCAATCCGCAATACAAAATCCTCAATCTTCAATCCTCAATCCTCAATCCTCAATCCTCAATCCTCAATCCTCT
Organism: Calliopsis andreniformis; assembly: GCF_051401765.1. Classification (NCBI taxonomy): domain Eukaryota; kingdom Metazoa; phylum Arthropoda; class Insecta; order Hymenoptera; family Andrenidae; genus Calliopsis; species Calliopsis andreniformis. The sequence goes on along the minus strand of NW_027480468.1, from coordinate 2,588,895 downwards.
ATCATGAATCCTCAATCTTCAATACTCAATCCTCAATACTCAATCCTCAATCCTCAATCCTCAATCCTCAATCTTCAACCCTCAACACTCAGTCCTCAATGTTCAAACCTCAATCCTCAATTCTCAATCTTCAATCCTCAATACTCAATCTTCAATCCTCAATCCTCAATACTCAATCCTCAATCCTCAATCCCCAATACTCAATCATCAATCCTCAATCCTCAATCCTCAATCCTCAATCCTCAACCTTCAATCCTCATTACTCAATCATCAATCCTCAAACCTCAATCCTCAATCCTCAATCCTCAACCCTCAATCGTCAGTCTTCAAACCTCAATACTCAATCTTCAATCATCAATCCTCAATCCTCAATCCTCATCCTTCAATCCTCAATACCCAATCCTCAATCTTCCATCCTCAATCCTCAATCCTCAATTCACAATCCTCATTCCTCAGTCCTCAGTCCTTAAACCTCAATCCTCAACCCTCAGCCCTCATCCTCAATCCTCAGTCCTCAATCCTCAATCCTCAATCCTCAATCTTCAACCCTCAACACTCAGTCCTCAATGTTCAAACCTCAATCCTCAATTCTCAATCTTCAATCCACAATACTCAATCTTCAAACCTCAATCCTCAATACTCAATCCTCAATCCTCAATCCTCAATCCTCAATCATCAATCCTCAATCTTCAATTCTCAATCCTCAATCCTCAATCCTCAATACTCAATCCTCAATCCTCAATCATCAATCCTCAATCTTCAATCCTCAGTACTCAACCTTTAATCCTCAGTCCTCAATCCTCAATCTTCAATCTTCAATCCTCAACCCGCAATCCTCAATCCTCAATCCTCAATCCTCAGTCCTCAATCCGCAATCTTCAATCCTCAATACTCAATCTTCAATCCTCAATCCTCAATCCTCAGCCCTCAGTCCTCATTCTTCAATCCTCAATAACCAATCCTCAATCTTCAATCCTCATTCCTCAATCCTCAATTCTCAATCCTCTATCCTCAATCCTTAGACCTCAAACAGCAATACTCAACCCTCAGTCCTCGTCCTCAATCCGCAACCCTCAATCCTCAATCCTCAATCTTCAATCATCAATATTCAATCTTCAATACTCAATCCTCAATCCTCAATCCTCAATCCTCAATCCTCAATCCTCAATCCTCAATCTTCAATCCTCAATACTCAATCTTCAATTCTCAAACCTCAATCCTCAGTCCTCAAACCTCAATTCTGAATCCTCAATCCTGAATCCTCAATCTTCAGCCCTCAGTCCTCAACAGTCAGGTGACAATCCTCAATCCTCAATAGAATATCCTCAATTCACAGTTTTCAATACTCAATACTCAATCTGCAATCTTCAAATCACTATCCACAAACATCAATTCTCATCACTCAACCCTCAACACTCAGTCCGCAATGTTCAATCCTCAATCCTCAATTCTCAACCTTCAATCCTCAATACTCAATCATTAATCCTCAATCCTCAATCCTCAATCTTCAATCCTCAATCCCCAATACTCCGTCCTCAACCCTCAATCCTCAATCCTCAATCATCAATCCTCAATCTTCAATACTCAATCCTCAGTCCTCAATCCTCAATCCTCAATACTCAATCTTCAGTCCTCAATTCTCAATCCTCAATTCTCAATAATCAGACCTCAAACATCAATACTCAACCCTCAGTCCTCGTCCTCAATCCACAACCCTCAAACCTCAATCCTCAATCTTCAATCATCAATATTCAATCTTCAATCCTCAATCCTCAATCCTCAATCCTCAATCCTCAATCCACAATCCTCGGACCTCAAACATGAATACTCAACCCTCAGTCTTCGTCCTCAATCCACAACCCTCAATCCTCAATCCTCAATCTTCAATCATCAATATTCAATCTTCAGTCCTCAATCCCCAATACTCAATCCTCAATCCTCAATCCTCAATCCTCAATGTTCAATCCGCAATACCCAATCCTCAATCTTCAATCCTCAATCCTCAATCCTCAGTCCTCAATCCTCAATCCTCAATCCTCAGTCCTCAAACCTCAATCCTGAAACCTCAATCCTGAATCCTCAACCCTCAGACCTCAGTCCTCAACAATCAGTTGTCAATTCTCAATCCTCAATAGAATATCATCAATTCACAGCTTTCAATACTCAATACTCAATCTGCAATCTTTAAATCTCTATCCACAAACACCAATTCTCATCACTCAACCCTCAACACTCAGTCCCCAATCTTCAATCTTCAATCCTCAATCCTCAATCCTCAATCCTCAATCCTCAATCCTCAATCTTCAATCCTCAATACTCAATCATCAATCCTAGATCCTCAATCCTCAATCCTCAATCCTCAACCCTCAATCGTCAGTCTTCAAACCTCAATACTCAATCTTCAATCCTCAATCCTCAATCCTCAATCCTCAATACTCATTCTTCAATCCTCAATACCCAATCCTCAATCTTCTATACTCAATCCTCAATCCTCAATTCTCAATCCTCAATCCTCAGTCCTCAGCCCGCAAACCTCAATTCTGAATCCTCAATCCTGAATCCTCAATCTTCGGCCCTGAGTCCTCAACAATCAGTCGTCAATCCTGAATCCTCAATAGAATATCCTCAATTCACAATTTTCAATACTCAATACACAATCTGCAACCTTCAAGCCTCTATCCACAAACATCAATTCTCATCACTCAACCCTCAACACTCAGTCCTCAATGTTCAATCCTCAATCCTCAATCCACAATCCTCAATCGTCAATTTTCAATCCTCAATCCACAGACATCAATCTTCAATCCTCAATGCTCAATCCTCAATCCTCAATCCTCAGTCCTCAATCCTCAATCCTCAATCCTCAAACCTCAATCCTCAACCGTCTGTCCTCGTCCTCAATCCTCAACACTCAATCCTCAATCCTCAATCTTCAATCATCAATACTCAATCTTCAATCCTCAATCTTCAATCCTCAATCCTCAACCCTCAATCCTCAATCCTCAATCTTCAATCCTCAATACTCAATCTTCAATCCTCAATCCTCAACCCTCAATCCTCAATCATCAATCCTCAATCTTCAATCCTCAATACTCAATCTTTAATCCTCAATCCTGAATCCTCAATCGTCAATCCTCAATGCTCAATCCTCAAACCTCAATCCTCAATCATCAATCCTCAATCTTCAATACTCAATCCTCAATCCTCAGTCCTGAATCCCCAATCCTCAATCCTCAATCATCAATCCTCAATCTTCAATCCTCAATACTCAATCTTTAATCCTCAGTCCTCAATCCTCAATCTTCAATCTTCAATCCTCAATCCTCATTCCTCAATCCTCAATCTTCAATCCTCAATACTCAATCTTCATTCCTCAATCCTCAATCCTCAACCCTCAGTCCTCATTCTTCAATCCTCAATCATCAATCCTCAGTTCTCAAACCTCAATCCTGAATCCTCAATCCTGAATCCTCAATCCTGAATCCTCAATCCTGAATCCTCAATCTTCAGACCTCAGTCCTCAACAATCAGTTGTCAATTCTCAATCCTCAATAGAATATCATCAATTCACAGTTTTCAATACTCAATACTGAATCTGTAATCTTTAAATATCTATCCACAAACATCAATTCTCATCACTCAAACCTAATCACTCAGTCCCCAATACTCAATCATCAATCCTCAATCCTCAATCCTCAATCCTCAATCCTCAACCTTCAATCCTCATTACTCAATCATCAATCCTCAAACCTCAATCCTCAATCCTCAATCCTCAACCCTCAATCGTCAGTCTTCAAACCTCAATACTCAATCTTCAATCATCAATCCTCAATCCTCAATCCTCAATCCTCAATCCTCATCCTTCAATCCTCAATACCCAATCCTCAATCTTCAATCCTCAATCCTCAATCCTCAATTCTCAATCCTCATTCCTCAGTCCTCAGTCCTTAAACCTCAATCCTCAACCCTCAGCCCTCATCCTCAATCCTCAGTCCTCAATCCTCAATCCTCAATCCTCAATCTTCAACCCTCAACACTCAGTCCTCAATGTTCAAGCCTCAATTCTCAATTCTCAATCTTCAATCCTCAATACTCAATCTTCAATCCTCAATCCTCAATACTCAATCCTCAATCCTCAATCCTCAATCCTCAATCATCAATCCTCAATCTTCAATACTCAATCCTCAATCCTCAGTCCTCAAACATCAATACTCAACCCTCAGTCCTCGTCCTCAATCCACAACGCTCAATCTTCAATCCTCAATCTTCAATCATCAATATTCAATCTTCAATACTCAATCCTCAATCCTCAATCCTCATCCTTCAATCCTCAGTACCCAATCCTCAATCTTCAATCCTCAATCCTCAATCCTCAATTCTCAATCCTCAATCCTCAGTCCTCAGTCCTTAAACCTCAATCCTCAGCCCTCAGCCCTCATCCTCAATCCTCAATCCTCAATCCTCAATCCTCAATACTCAATCTTCATTCCTCAATCCTCAATCCTCAACCCTCAGTCCTCATTCTTCAATCCTCAATAACCAATCCTCAACCTTCAATCCTCAATCCACAATCCTCAATCCTCAATTCTCAATCCTCAATCCTCAATCCTCAGACCTCAAACATCAATACTCAACCCTCAGTCCTCGTCCTCAATCCACAACACTCAATCCTCAATCCTCAATCTTCAATCATCAATATTCAATCTTCAATTCTCAATCCTCAATCCTCAATCCTCAATCCTCAATCCTCAATCCTCAATAACCAATCCTCAATCTTCAATCCTCAATCCTCAATCCTCAGTCCTGAATCCCCAATCCTCAATCCTCAATCATCAATCCTCAATCTTCAATCCTCAATACTCAATCTTTAATCCTCAGTCCTCAATCCTCAATCTTCAATCTTCAATCCTCAATCCTCATTCCTCAATCCTCAATCTTCAATCCTCAATACTCAATCTTCATTCCTCAATCCTCAATCCTCAACCCTCGGTCCTCATTCTTCAATCCTCAATAACCAATCCTCAACCTTCAATCCTCAATCCTCAATCCTCAATTCTCAATCCTCAATCCTCAATCCTCAGACCTCAAACATCAATACTCAACCCTCAGTCCTCGTCCTCAATCCACAACCCTCAATCCTCAATCCTCAATCTTCAATCGTCAATATTCAATCTTCAGTACTCAATCCTCAATCCTCAATCCACAATCCTCAATCCTCAATCCTCAATGTTCAATCCGCAATACAAAATCCTCAATCTTCAATCCTCAATCCTCAATCCTCAATCCTCAATCCTCAATCTTCAACCCTCAATCCTCAATCCTCAATTCTCAATCCTCAATCCTCAATCCTCAGACCTCAAACATCAATACTCAACCCTCAGTCCTCGTCCTCAATCGACAACACTCAATCCTCAATCCTCAATCTTCAATCATCAATATTCAATCTTCAATTCTCAATCCGAAATCCTCAATCCTCAATCCTCAATCCTCAATAATCAATCCTCAATCTTCAATCCTCAATCCTCAATCCTCAGTCCTGAATACCCAATCCTCAATCCTCAATCATCAATCCACAATCTTCAATCCTCAATACACAATCTTTAATCCTCAGTCCTCAATCCTCAATCTTCAATCTTCAATCCTCAATCCTCATTCCTCAATCCTCAATCTTCAATCCTCAAAACTCAATCTTCATTCCTCAATCCTCAATCCTCAACCCTCAGTCCTCATTCTTCAATCCTCAATAACCAATCCGCAACCTTCAATCCTCAATCCTCAATACTCAATTCTCAATCCTCAATCCTCAATCCTCAGACCTCTAACATCAATACTCAACCCTCAGTCCTCGTCCTCAATCCACAACCCTCAATCCTCAATCCTCAATCTTCAATCATCAATCTTCAATCCTCAATACTCAATCTTCATTCCTCAATCCTCAATCCTCAACCCTCGGTCCTCATTCTTCAATCCTCAATAACCAATCCTCAACCTTCAATCCTCAATCCTCAATCCTCAATTCTCAATCCTCAATCCTCAATCCTCAGACCTCAAACATCAATACTCAACCCTCAGTCATCGTCCTCAATCCACAACCCTCAATCCTCAATCCTCAATCTTCAATCGTCAATATTCAATCTTCAGTACTCAATCCTCAATCCTCAATCCACAATCCTCAATCCTCAATCCTCAATGTTCAATCCGCAATACAAAATCCTCAATCTTCAATCCTCAATCCTCAATCCTCAATCCTCAATCCTCAATCTTCAACCCTCAATCCTCAATCCTCAATTCTCAATCCTCAATCCTCAATCCTCAGACCTCAAACATCAATACTCAACCCTCAGTCCTCGTCCTCAATCGACAACACTCAATCCTCAATCCTCAATCTTCAATCATCAATATTCAATCTTCAATTCTCAATCCTAAATCCTCAATCCGCAATCCTCAATCCTCAATAATAAATCCTCAATCTTCAATCCTCAATCCTCAATCCTCAGTCCTGAATCCCCAATCCTCAATCCTCAATCATCAATCCTCAATCTTCAATCCTCAATACTCAATCTTTAATCCTCAGTCCTCAATCCTCAATCTTCAATCTTCAATCCTCAATCCTCATTCCTCAATCCTCAATCATCAATCCTCAATCTTCAATACTCAATCCTCAATCCTCAGACCTCAAACATCAATACTCAACCCTCAGTCCTCGTCCTCAATCCACAACGCTCAATCTTCAATCCTCAATCTTCAATCATCAATATTCAATCTTCAATACTCAATCCTCAATCCTCAATCCTCATCCTTCAATCCTCAGTACCCAATCCTCAATCTTCAATCCTCAATCCTCAATCCTCAATTCTCAATCCTCAATCCTCAGTCCTCAGTCCTTAAACCTCAATCCTCAGCCCTCAGCCCTCATCCTCAATCCTCAATCCTCAATCCTCAATCCTCAATACTCAATCTTCATTCCTCAATCCTCAATCCTCAACCCTCAGTCCTCATTCTTCAATCCTCAATAACCAATCCTCAACCTTCAATCCTCAATCCACAATCCTCAATCCTCAATTCTCAATCCTCAATCCTCAATCCTCAGACCTCAAACATCAATACTCAACCCTCAGTCCTCGTCCTCAATCCACAACACTCAATCCTCAATCCTCAATCTTCAATCATCAATATTCAATCTTCAATTCTCAATCCTCAATCCTCAATCCTCAATCCTCAATCCTCAATCCTCAATAACCAATCCTCAATCTTCAATCCTCAATCCTCAATCCTCAGTCCTGAATCCCCAATCCTCAATCCTCAATCATCAATCCTCAATCTTCAATCCTCAATACTCAATCTTTAATCCTCAGTCCTCAATCCTCAATCTTCAATCTTCAATCCTCAATCCTCATTCCTCAATCCTCAATCTTCAATCCTCAATACTCAATCTTCATTCCTCAATCCTCAATCCTCAACCCTCGGTCCTCATTCTTCAATCCTCAATAACCAATCCTCAACCTTCAATCCTCAATCCTCAATCCTCAATTCTCAATCCTCAATCCTCAATCCTCGGACCTCAAACATCAATACTCAACCCTCAGTCCTCGTCCTCAATCCACAACCCTCAATCCTCAATCCTCAATCTTCAATCGTCAATATTCAATCTTCAGTACTCAATCCTCAATCCTCAATCCACAATCCTCAATCCTCAATCCTCAATGTTCAATCCGCAATACAAAATCCTCAATCTTCAATCCTCAATCCTCAATCCTCAATCCTCAATCCTCAATCTTCAACCCGCAATCCTCAATCCTCAATTCTCAATCCTCAATCCTCAATCCTCAGACCTCAAACATCAATACTCAACCCTCAGTCCTCGTCCTCAATCGACAACACTCAATCCTCAATCCTCAATCTTCAATCATCAATATTCAATCTTCAATTCTCAATCCTAAATCCTCAATCCTCAATCCTCAATCCTCAATAATCAATCCTCAATCTTCAATCCTCAATCCTCAATCCTCAATCCTCAGTCCTGAATACCCAATCCTCAATCCTCAATCATCAATCCTCAGTCTTCAATCCTCAATACTCAATCTTTAATCCTCAGTCCTCAATCCTCAATCTTCAATCTTCAATCCTCAATCCTCATTCCTCAATCCTCAATCTTCAATCCTCAAAACTCAATCTTCATTCCTCAATCCTCAATCCTCAACCCTCAGTCCTCATTCTTCAATCCTCAATAACCAATCCGCAACCTTCAATCCTCAATCCTCAATACTCAATTCTCAATCCTCAATCCTCAATCCTCAGACCTCAAACATCAATACTCAACCCTCAGTCCTCGTCCTCAATCCACAACCCTCAATCCTCAATTCTCAATCTTCAATCATCAATCTTCAATCCTCAATACTCAATCTTCATTCCTCAATCCTCAATCCTCAACCCTCGGTCCTCATTCTTCAATCCTCAATAACCAATCCTCAACCTTCAATCCTCAATCCTCAATCCTCAATTCTCAATCCTCAATCCTCAATCCTCAGACCTCAAACATCAATACTCAACCCTCAGTCATCGTCCTCAATCCACAACCCTCAATCCTCAATCCTCAATCTTCAATCGTCAATATTCAATCTTCAGTACTCAATCCTCAATCCTCAATCCACAATCCTCAATCCTCAATCCTCAATGTTCAATCCGCAATTCAAAATCCTCAATCTTCAATCCTCAATCCTCAATCCTCAATCCTCAATCCTCAATCTTCAACCCTCAATCCTCAATCCTCAATTCTCAATCCTCAATCCTCAATCCTCAGACCTCAAACATCAATACTCAACCCTCAGTCCTCGTCCTCAATCGACAACACTCAATCCTCAATCCTCAATCTTCAATCATCAATATTCAATCTTCAATTCTCAATCCTAAATCCTCAATCCGCAATCCTCAATCCTCAATAATAAATCCTCAATCTTCAATCCTCAATCCTCAATCCTCAGTCCTGAATCCCCAATCCTCAATCCTCAATCATCAATCCTCAATCTTCAATCCTCAATACTCAATCTTTAATCCTCAGTCCTCAATCCTCAATCTTCAATCTTCAATCCTCAATCCTCATTCCTCAATCCTCAATCTTCAATCCTCAATACTCAATCTTCATTCCTCAATCCTCAATCCTCAACCCTCAGTCCTCATTCTTCAATCCTCAATAACCAATCCGCAACCTTCAATCCTCAATCCTCAATACTCAATTCTCAATCCTCAATCCTCAATCCTCAGACCTCAAACATCAATACTCAACCCTCAGTCCTCGTCCTCAATCCACAACCCTCAATCCTCAATCCTCAATCTTCAATCATCAATATTCAATCTTCAGTCCTCAATCCTCAATCCTCAATCCTCAATCCTCAATCCTCAATCTTCAACCCTCAATCCTCAATCCTCAATTCTCAATCCTCAATCCTCAATCCTCAGACCTCAAACATCAATACTCAACCCTCAGTCCTCGTCCTCAATCGACAACACTCAATCCTCAATCCTCAATCTTCAATCATCAATATTCAATCTTCAATTCTCAATCCTAAATCCTCAATCCTCAATCCTCAATCCTCAATAATCAATCCTCAATCTTCAATCCTCAATCCTCAATCCTCAATCCTCAGTCCTGAATACCCAATCCTCAATCCTCAATCATCAATCCTCAATCTTCAATCCTCAATACTCAATCTTTAATCCTCAGTCCTCAATCCTCAATCTTCAATCTTCAATCCTCAATCCTCATTCCTCAGTCCTCAATCTTCAATCCTCAATCATCAATCCTCAGTTCTCAAACCTCAATCCTGAATCCTCAATCCTGAATCCTCAATCCTCAACCCTCAATCCTCAATCCTCAATCTTCAATCCTCAATACTCAATCTTCAATCCTCAATCCTCAACCCTCAATCCTCAATCATCAATCCTCAATCTTCAATCCTCAATACTCAATCTTTAATCCTCAATCCTGAATCCTCAATCGTCAATCCTCAATGCTCAATCCTCAAACCTCAATCCTCAATCATCAATCCTCAATCTTCAATACTCAATCCTCAATCCTCAGTCCTGAATCCCCAATCCTCAATCCTCAATCATCAATCCTCAATCTTCAATCCTCAATACTCAATCTTTAATCCTCAGTCCTCAATCCTCAATCTTCAATCTTCAATCCTCAATCCTCATTCCTCAATCCGCAATCTTCAATCCTCAATACTCAATCTTCATTCCTCAATCCTCAATCCTCAACCCTCAGTCCTCATTCTTCAATCCTCAATCATCAATCCTCAGTTCTCAAACCTCAATCCTGAATCCTCAATCCTGAATCCTCAATCCTGAATCCTCAATCCTGAATCCTCAATCTTCAGACCTCAGTCCTCAACAATCAGTTGTCAATTCTCAATCCTCAATAGAATATCATCAATTCACAGTTTTCAATACTCAATACTGAATCTGTAATCTTTAAATATCTATCCACAAACATCAATTCTCATCACTCAAACCTAATCACTCAGTCCCCAATACTCAATCATCAATCCTCAATCCTCAATCCTCAATCCTCAATCCTCAACCTTCAATCCTCATTACTCAATCATCAATCCTCAAACCTCAATCCTCAATCCTCAATCCTCAACCCTCAATCGTCAGTCTTCAAACCTCAATACTCAATCTTCAATCATCAATCCTCAATCCTCAATCCTCAATCCTCAATCCTCATCCTTCAATCCTCAATACCCAATCCTCAATCTTCAATCCTCAATCCTCAATCCTCAATTCTCAATCCTCATTCCTCAGTCCTCAGTCCTTAAACCTCAATCCTCAACCCTCAGCCCTCATCCTCAATCCTCAGTCCTCAATCCTCAATCCTCAATCCTCAATCTTCAACCCTCAACACTCAGTCCTCAATGTTCAAGCCTCAATTCTCAATTCTCAATCTTCAATCCTCAATACTCAATCTTCAATCCTCAATCCTCAATACTCAATCCTCAATCCTCAATCCTCAATCCTCAATCATCAATCCTCAATCTTCAATACTCAATCCTCAATCCTCAGTCCTCAAACATCAATACTCAACCCTCAGTCCTCGTCCTCAATCCACAACGCTCAATCTTCAATCCTCAATCTTCAATCATCAATATTCAATCTTCAATACTCAATCCTCAATCCTCAATCCTCATCCTTCAATCCTCAGTACCCAATCCTCAATCTTCAATCCTCAATCCTCAATCCTCAATTCTCAATCCTCAATCCTCAGTCCTCAGTCCTTAAACCTCAATCCTCAGCCCTCAGCCCTCATCCTCAATCCTCAATCCTCAATCCTCAATCCTCAATACTCAATCTTCATTCCTCAATCCTCAATCCTCAACCCTCAGTCCTCATTCTTCAATCCTCAATAACCAATCCTCAACCTTCAATCCTCAATCCACAATCCTCAATCCTCAATTCTCAATCCTCAATCCTCAATCCTCAGACCTCAAACATCAATACTCAACCCTCAGTCCTCGTCCTCAATCCACAACACTCAATCCTCAATCCTCAATCTTCAATCATCAATATTCAATCTTCAATACTCAATCCTCAATCCTCAATCCTCAATCCTCAATCCTCAATCCTCAATAACCAATCCTCAATCTTCAATCCTCAATCCTCAATCCTCAGTCCTGAATCCCCAATCCTCAATCCTCAATCATCAATCCTCAATCTTCAATCCTCAATACTCAATCTTTAATCCTCAGTCCTCAATCCTCAATCTTCAATCTTCAATCCTCAATCCTCATTCCTCAATCCTCAATCTTCAATCCTCAATACTCAATCTTCATTCCTCAATCCTCAATCCTCAACCCTCGGTCCTCATTCTTCAATCCTCAATAACCAATCCTCAACCTTCAATCCTCAATCCTCAATCCTCAATTCTCAATCCTCAATCCTCAATCCTCAGACCTCAAACATCAATACTCAACCCTCAGTCCTCGTCCTCAATCCACAACCCTCAATCCTCAATCCTCAATCTTCAATCGTCAATATTCAATCTTCAGTACTCAATCCTCAATCCTCAATCCACAATCCTCAATCCTCAATCCTCAATGTTCAAACCGCAATACAAAATCCTCAATCTTCAATCCTCAATCCTCAATCCTCAATCCTCAATCCTCAATCTTCAACCCTCAATCCTCAATCCTCAATTCTCAATCCTCAATCCTCAATCCTCAGACCTCAAACATCAATACTCAACCCTCAGTCCTCGTCCTCAATCGACAACACTCAATCCTCAATCCTCAATCTTCAATCATCAATATTCAATCTTCAATTCTCAATCCGAAATCCTCAATCCTCAATCCTCAATCCTCAATAATCAATCCTCAATCTTCAATCCTCAATCCTCAATCCTCAGTCCTGAATACCCAATCCTCAATCCTCAATCATCAATCCTCAATCTTCAATCCTCAATACTCAATCTTTAATCCTCAGTCCTCAATCCTCAATCTTCAATCTTCAATCCTCAATCCTCATTCCTCAATCCTCAATCTTCAATCCTCAAAACTCAATCTTCATTCCTCAATCCTCAATCCTCAACCCTCAGTCCTCATTCTTCAATCCTCAATAACCAATCCGCAACCTTCAATCCTCAATCCTCAATACTCAATTCTCAATCCTCAATCCTCAATCCTCAGACCTCTAACATCAATACTCAACCCTCAGTCCTCGTCCTCAATCCACAACCCTCAATCCTCAATCCTCAATCTTCAATCATCAATCTTCAATCCTCAATACTCAATCTTCATTCCTCAATCCTCAATCCTCAACCCTCGGTCCTCATTCTTCAATCCTCAATAACCAATCCTCAACCTTCAATCCTCAATCCTCAATCCTCAATTCTCAATCCTCAATCCTCAATCCTCAGACCTCAAACATCAATACTCAACCCTCAGTCATCGTCCTCAATCCACAACCCTCAATCCTCAATCCTCAATCTTCAATCGTCAATATTCAATCTTCAGTACTCAATCCTCAATCCTCAATCCACAATCCTCAATCCTCAATCCTCAATGTTCAATCCGCAATACAAAATCCTCAATCTTCAATCCTCAATCCTCAATCCTCAATCCTCAATCCTCAATCTTCAACCCTCAATCCTCAATCCTCAATTCTCAATCCTCAATCCTCAATCCTCAGACCTCAAACATCAATACTCAACCCTCAGTCCTCGTCCTCAATCGACAACACTCAATCCTCAATCCTCAATCTTCAATCATCAATATTCAATCTTCAATTCTCAATCCTAAATCCTCAATCCGCAATCCTCAATCCTCAATAATAAATCCTCAATCTTCAATCCTCAATCCTCAATCCTCAGTCCTGAATCCCCAATCCTCAATCCTCAATCATCAATCCTCAATCTTCAATCCTCAATACTCAATCTTTAATCCTCAGTCCTCAATCCTCAATCTTCAATCTTCAATCCTCAATCCTCATTCCTCAATCCTCAATCATCAATCCTCAATCTTCAATACTCAATCCTCAATCCTCAGACCTCAAACATCAATACTCAACCCTCAGTCCTCGTCCTCAATCCACAACGCTCAATCTTCAATCCTCAATCTTCAATCATCAATATTCAATCTTCAATACTCAATCCTCAATCCTCAATCCTCATCCTTCAATCCTCAGTACCCAATCCTCAATCTTCAATCCTCAATCCTCAATCCTCAATTCTCAATCCTCAATCCTCAGTCCTCAGTCCTTAAACCTCAATCCTCAGCCCTCAGCCCTCATCCTCAATCCTCAATCCTCAATCCTCAATCCTCGATACTCAATCTTCATTCCTCAATCCTCAATCCTCAACCCTCAGTCCTCATTCTTCAATCCTCAATAACCAATCCTCAACCTTCAATCCTCAATCCACAATCCTCAATCCTCAATTCTCAATCCTCAATCCTCAATCCTCAGACCTCAAACATCAATACTCAACCCTCAGTCCTCGTCCTCAATCCACAACACTCAATCCTCAATCCTCAATCTTCAATCATCAATATTCAATCTTCAATTCTCAATCCTCAATCCTCAATCCTCAATCCTCAATCCTCAATCCTCAATAACCAATCCTCAATCTTCAATCCTCAATCCTCAATCCTCAGTCCTGAATCCCCAATCCTCAATCCTCAATCATCAATCCTCAATCTTCAATCCTCAATACTCAATCTTTAATCCTCAGTCCTCAATCCTCAATCTTCAATCTTCAATCCTCAATCCTCATTCCTCAATCCTCAATCTTCAATCCTCAATACTCAATCTTCATTCCTCAATCCTCAATCCTCAACCCTCGGTCCTCATTCTTCAATCCTCAATAACCAATCCTCAACCTTCAATCCTCAATCCTCAATCCTCAATTCTCAATCCTCAATCCTCAATCCTCGGACCTCAAACATCAATACTCAACCCTCAGTCCTCGTCCTCAATCCACAACCCTCAATCCTCAATCCTCAATCTTCAATCGTCAATATTCAATCTTCAGTACTCAATCCTCAATCCTCAATACACAATCCTCAATCCTCAATCCTCAATGTTCAATCCGCAATACAAAATCCTCAATCTTCAATCCTCAATCCTCAATCCTCAATCCTCAATCCTCAATCTTCAACCCGCAATCCTCAATCCTCAATTCTCAATCCTCAATCCTCAATCCTCAGACCTCAAACATCAATACTCAACCCTCAGTCCTCGTCCTCAATCGACAACACTCAATCCTCAATCCTCAATCTTCAATCATCAATATTCAATCTTCAATTCTCAATCCTAAATCCTCAATCCTCAATCCTCAATCCTCAATCATCAATCCTCAATCTTCAATCCTCAATCCTCAATCCTCAATCCTCAGTCCTGAATACCCAATCCTCAATCCTCAATCATCAATCCTCAATCTTCAATCCTCAATACTCAATCTTTAATCCTCAGTCCTCAATCCTCAATCTTCAATCTTCAATCCTCAATCCTCATTCCTCAATCCTCAATCTTCAATCCTCAAAACTCAATCTTCATTCCTCAATCCTCAATCCTCAACCCTCAGTCCTCATTCTTCAATCCTCAATAACCAATCCGCAACCTTCAATCCTCAATCCTCAATACTCAATTCTCAATCCTCAATCCTCAATCCTCAGACCTCAAACATCAATACTCAACCCTCAGTCCTCGTCCTCAATCCACAACCCTCAATCCTCAATTCTCAATCTTCAATCATCAATCTTCAATCCTCAATACTCAATCTTCATTCCTCAATCCTCAATCCTCAACCCTCGGTCCTCATTCTTCAATCCTCAATAACCAATCCTCAACCTTCAATCCTCAATCCTCAATCCTCAATTCTCAATCCTCAATCCTCAATCCTCAGACCTCAAACATCAATACTCAACCCTCAGTCATCGTCCTCAATCCACAACCCTCAATCCTCAATCCTCAATCTTCAATCGTCAATATTCAATCTTCAGTACTCAATCCTCAATCCTCAATCCACAATCCTCAATCCTCAATCCTCAATGTTCAATCCGCAATTCAAAATCCTCAATCTTCAATCCTCAATCCTCAATCCTCAATCCTCAATCCTCAATCTTCAACCCTCAATCCTCAATCCTCAATTCTCAATCCTCAATCCTCAATCCTCAGACCTCAAACATCAATACTCAACCCTCAGTCCTCGTCCTCAATCGACAACACTCAATCCTCAATCCTCAATCTTCAATCATCAATATTCAATCTTCAATTCTCAATCCTAAATCCTCAATCCGCAATCCTCAATCCTCAATAATAAATCCTCAATCTTCAATCCTCAATCCTCAATCCTCAGTCCTGAATCCCCAATCCTCAATCCTCAATCATCAATCCTCAATCTTCAATCCTCAATACTCAATCTTTAATCCTCAGTCCTCAATCCTCAATCTTCAATCTTCAATCCTCAATCCTCATTCCTCAATCCTCAATCTTCAATCCTCAATACTCAATCTTCATTCCTCAATCCTCAATCCTCAACCCTCAGTCCTCATTCTTCAATCCTCAATAACCAATCCGCAACCTTCAATCCTCAATCCTCAATACTCAATTCTCAATCCTCAATCCTCAATCCTCAGACCTCAAACATCAATACTCAACCCTCAGTCCTCGTCCTCAATCCACAACCCTCAATCCTCAATCCTCAATCTTCAATCATCAATATTCAATCTTCAGTCCTCAATCCTCAATCCTCAATCCTCAATCCTCAATCCTCAATCTTCAACCCTCAATCCTCAATCCTCAATTCTCAATCCTCAATCCTCAATCCTCAGACCTCAAACATCAATACTCAACCCTCAGTCCTCGTCCTCAATCGACAACACTCAATCCTCAATCCTCAATCTTCAATCATCAATATTCAATCTTCAATTCTCAATCCTAAATCCTCAATCCTCAATCCTCAATCCTCAATAATCAATCCTCAATCTTCAATCCTCAATCCTCAATCCTCAATCCTCAGTCCTGAATACCCAATCCTCAATCCTCAATCATCAATCCTCAATCTTCAATCCTCAATACTCAATCTTTAATCCTCAGTCCTCAATCCTCAATCTTCAATCTTCAATCCTCAATCCTCATTCCTCAATCCTCAATCTTCAATCCTCAAAACTCAATCTTCATTCCTCAATCCTCAATCCTCAACCCTCAGTCCTCATTCTTCAATCCTCAATAACCAATCCGCAACCTTCAATCCTCAATCCTCAATACTCAATTCTCAATCCTCAATCCTCAATCCTCAGACCTCAAACATCAATACTCAACCCTCAGTCCTCGTCCTCAATCCACAACCCTCAATCCTCAATCCTCAATCTTCAATCATCAATCTTCAATCCTCAATACTCAATCTTCATTCCTCAATCCTCAATCCTCAACCCTCGGTCCTCATTCTTCAATCCTCAATAACCAATCCTCAACCTTCAATCCTCAATCCTCAATCCTCAATTCTCAATCCTCAATCCTCAATCCTCAGACCTCAAACATCAATACTCAACCCTCAGTCATCGTCCTCAATCCACAACCCTCAATCCTCAATCCTCAATCTTCAATCGTCAATATTCAATCTTCAGTACTCAATCCTCAATCCTCAATCCACAATCCTCAATCCTCAATCCTCAATGTTCAATCCGCAATTCAAAATCCTCAATCTTCAATCCTCAATCCTCAATCCTCAATCCTCAATCCTCAATCTTCAACCCTCAATCCTCAATCCTCAATTCTCAATCCTCAATCCTCAATCCTCAGACCTCAAACATCAATACTCAACCCTCAGTCCTCGTCCTCAATCGACAACACTCAATCCTCAATCCTCAATCTTCAATCATCAATATTCAATCTTCAATTCTCAATCCTAAATCCTCAATCCGCAATCCTCAATCCTCAATAATAAATCCTCAATCTTCAATCCTCAATCCTCAATCCTCAGTCCTGAATCCCCAATCCTCAATCCTCAATCATCAATCCTCAATCTTCAATCCTCAATACTCAATCTTTAATCCTCAGTCCTCAATCCTCAATCTTCAATCTTCAATCCTCAATCCTCATTCCTCAATCCTCAATCTTCAATCCTCAATACTCAATCTTCATTCCTCAATCCTCAATCCTCAACCCTCAGTCCTCATTCTTCAATCCTCAATAACCAATCCGCAACCTTCAATCCTCAATCCTCAATACTCAATTCTCAATCCTCAATCCTCAATCCTCAGACCTCAAACATCAATACTCAACCCTCAATCCTCGTCCTCAATCCACAACCCTCAATCCTCAATCCTCAATCTTCAATCATCAATATTCAATCTTCAGTCCTCAATCCTCAATCCTCAATCCTCAATCCTCAATCCTCAATCCTCAATGTTCAATCCGCAATACAAAATCCTCAATCTTCAATCCTCAATCCTCAATCCTCAATCCTCAATCCTCAATCCTCTATCATGAATCCTCAATCTTCAATACTCAATCCTCAATCCTCAATCCTCAATCCTCAATCCTCAATCCTCAATCTTCAACCCTCAACACTCAGTCCTCAATGTTCAAACCTCAATCCTCAATTCTCAATCTTCAATCCTCAATACTCAATCTTCAATCCTCAATCCTCAATACTCAATCCTCAATCCTCAATCCCCAATACTCAATCATCAATCCTCAATCCTCAATCCTCAATCCTCAATCCTCAACCTTCAATCCTCATTACTCAATCATCAATCCTCAAACCTCAATCCTCAATCCTCAATCCTCAACCCTCAATCGTCAGTCTTCAAACCTCAATACTCAATCTTCAATCATCAATCCTCAATCCTCAATCCTCATCCTTCAATCCTCAATACCCAATCCTCAATCTTCAATCCTCAATCCTCAATCCTCAATTCTCAATCCTCATTCCTCAGTCCTCAGTCCTTAAACCTCAATCCTCAACCCTCAGCCCTCATCCTCAATCCTCAGTCCTCAATCCTCAATCCTCAATCCTCAATCTTCAACCCTCAACACTCAGTCCTCAATGTTCAAACCTCAATCCTCAATTCTCAATCTTCAATCCTCAATACTCAATCTTCAAACCTCAATCCTCAATACTCAATCCTCAATCCTCAATCCTCAATCCTCAATCATCAATCCTCAATCTTCAATACTCAATCCTCAATCCTCAATCCTCAATACTCAATCCTCAATCCTCAATCATCAATCCTCAATCTTCAATCCTCAGTACTCAACCTTTAATCCTCAGTCCTCAATCCTCAATCTTCAATCTTCAATCCTCAACCCGCAATCCTCAATCCTAAATCCTCAATCCTCAGTCCTCAATCCGCAATCTTCGATCCTCAATACTCAATCTTCAATCCTCAATCCTCAATCCTCAGCCCTCAGTCCTCATTCTTCAATCCTCAATAACCAATCCTCAATCTTCAATCCTCATTCCTCAATCCTCAATTCTCAATCCTCTATCCTCAATCCTCAGACCTCAAACATCAATACTCAACCTTCAGTCCTCGTCCTCAATCCGCAACCCTCAATCCTCAATCCTCAATCTTCAATCCTCAATCCTCAATCCTCAATTCTCAATCCTCAATCCTCAATCCTCAGACCTCAAACATCAATACTCAACCCTCAGTCCTCGTCCTCAATTCACAACACTCAATCCTCAATCCTCAATCTTCAATCATCAATATTCAATCATCAATCCTCAATCTTCAATACTCAATCCTCAATCCTCAGTCCTGAATCCCCAATCCTCTATCCTCAATCATCAGTCCCCAATCTTCAATCCTCAATCCTCATTCCTCAATCCTCAATCTTCAATCATCAATATTCAATCTTCAATTCTCAATCCTCAATCCTCTATCCTCAATCCTCAATCCTCAATAACCAATCCTCAATCTTCAATCCTCAATCCTCAATCCTCAGTCCTGAATCCCCAATCCTCAATCCTCAATCATCAATCCTCAATCTTCAATCCTCAATACTCAATCTTTAATCCTCAGTCCTCAATCCTCAATCTTCAATCTTCAATCCTCAATCCTCATTCCTCAATCCTCAATCTTCAATCCTCAATACTCAATCTTCATTCCTCAATCCTCAATCCTCAACCATCAGTCCTCATTCTTCAATCCTCAATAACCAATCCTCAACCTTCAATCCTCAATCCTCAGACCTCAAACATCAATACTCAACCCTCAGTCCTCGTCCTCAATCCTCAACCCTCAATCCTCAATCCTCAATCTTCAATCATCAATATTCAATCTTCAGTCCTCAATCCTCAATCCTCAATCCTCAATCCTCAATCCTCAATCCTCAATGTTCAATCCGCAATACAAAATCCTCAATCTTCAATCCTCAATACTCAATCCTCAATCCTCAATCCTCAATCCTCTACCATGAATCCTCAATCTTCAATACTCAATCCTCAATCCTCAATCCTCAATCCTCAATCCTCAATCCTCAATCTTCAACCCTCAACACTCAGTCCTCAATGTTCAAACCTCAATCCTCAATTCTCAATCTTCAATCCTCAATACTCAATCTTCAATCCTCAATCCTCAATACTCAATCCTCAATCCTCAATCCTCAATCCTCAATCATCAATCCTCAATCTTCAATACTCAATCCTCAATCCTCAATCCTCAGTACTCAATCCTCAATCCTCAATCATCAGTCATCAATCTTCAATCCTCAATACTCAATCTTTAATCTTCAGTCCTCAATCCTCAATCTTCAATCTTCAATCCTCAACCCGCAATCCTCAATCCTCAATCCCAAATCCTCAGTCCTCAATTCGCAATATTCAATCCTCAATACTCAATCTTCAGTCCTCAATCCTCAATCCTCAGTCCTCAAACCTCAATTCTGAATCCTCAATCCTGAATCCTCAATCTTCAGACCTCAGTCCTCAACAATCAGGTGACAATCCTCAATCCTCAATAGATTACCCTCAATTCACAGTTTTCAATACTCAATACTCAATCTGCAATCTTCAAATCACTATCCACAAACATCAATTCTCATCACTCAACCCTCAACACTCAGTTCTCAATGTTCAATCCTCAATCCTCAATTCTCAACCTTCAATCCTCAATACTCAATCTATAATCCTCAATCCTCAATCCTCAATCTTCAATCCTCAATCCAGAATACTCAATCCTCAATCCTCAATCCTCAATCCTCTATCATCAATCCTCAATCTTCAATACTCAATCCTCAATCCTCAATCCTCAATGCTCAATCCTCAATCCTCAATCCTCAATCCTCAATCATCAATCCTCAATCTTCAATCCTCAATACTCAATCTTTAATCCTCAATCCTCAATCCTCAATCCTCACTCCTCAATCCTCAATCCTCAGTCCTCCAACCTCAATCCTGGATCCTCAATCCTGAATCCTCAATCCTGAATCCTCAATCTTCGGACCTCAGTCCTCAACAATCAGTTGTCAATTCTCAATCCTCAATAGAATATCATCAATTCACAGTTTTCAATACTCAATACTGAATCCGTAATCTTTAAATCTCTATCCACAAACATCAATTCTCATCACTCAAACCTCAACACTCAGTCCCCAATCCTCAATCATCAATCCTCAATCCTCAACCCTCAATCCTCAATCCTCAACCTTCAATCCTCATTACTCAATCATCAATCCTCAAACCTCAATCCTCAATCCTCAATCCTCAACCCTCAATCGTCAGTCTTCAAACCTCAATACTCAATCTTCAATTCTCAATCCTCAATCCTCAATCCTCAATCCTCAATCCTCAATAACCAATCCTCAATCTTCAATCCTCAATCCTCAATCCTCAGTCCTGAATCCCCAATCCTCAATCCTCAATCATCAATCCTCAATCTTCAATCCTTAATACTCAATCTTTAATCCTCAGTCCTCAATCCTCAATCATCAATCATCAATCCTCAATCCTCATTCCTCAATCCTCAATCTTCAACCCTCAATCCTCAATCCTCAATTCTCAATCCTCAATGTTCAATCCGCAATACAAAATCCTCAATCTTCAATCCTCAATCCTCAATCCTCAATCTTCAAACCTCAATCTTCAACCCTCAATCCTCAATCCTCAATTCTCAATCCTCAATCCTCAATCCTCAGACCTCAAACATCAATACTCAACCCTCAGTCCTCGTCCTCAATCCACAACACTCAATCCTCAATCCTCAATCTTCAATCATCAATATTCAATCTTCAATTCTCAATCCTCAATCCTCAATCCTCAATCCTCAATCCTCAATAACCAATCGTCAATCTTCAATCCTCAATCCTCAATCCTCAGTCTTGAATCCCCAATCCTCAATCCTCAATCATCAATCCTCAATCTTCAATCCTCAATACTCAATCTTTAATCCTCAGTCCTCAATCCTCAATCTTCAATCTTCAATCTTCAATCCTCAATCCTCATTCCTCAATCCTCAATCTTCAATCCTCAATACTCAATCTTCATTCCTCAATCCTCAATCCTCAACCCTCAGTCCTCATTCTTCAATCCTCAATAACCAATCCTCAGCCTTCAATCCTCAATCCTCAATCCTCAATTCTCAATCCTCAATCCTCAATCCTCAGACCTCAAACATCAATACTCAACCCTCAGTCCTCGTCCTCAATCCACAACCCTCAATCCTCAATCCTCAATCTTCAATCATCAATATTCAATCTTCAATCCTCAATCCTCAATCCTCAATCCTCAATCCTCAATCCTCTATCATGAATCCTCAATCTTCAATACTCAATCCTCAATCCTCAATCCTCAATCCTCAATCCTCAATCCTCAATCTTCAACCCTCAACACTCAGTCCTCAATGTTCAAACCTCAATCCTCAATTCTCGATCTTCAATCCTCAATACTCAATCATCAATCCTCAACCCTCAATACTCAATCCTCAATCCTCAATCCTCAATCCTCAATCATCAATCCTCAGTCTTCAATACTCAATCCTCAATCCTCAATCCTCAATACTCAATCCTCAATCCTCAATCATCAATCATCAATCTTCAATCCTCAATACTCAATCTTTAATCTTCAGTCCTCAATCCTCAATCTTCAATCTTCAATCCTCAATCCTCAATCCTCAATACTCAATCCTCAATCCTCAATCATCAATCCTCAATCTTCAATCCTCAGTACTCAATCTTTAATCCTCAGTCCTCAATCCTCAATC
The DNA here is from genome assembly GCF_051401765.1 of Calliopsis andreniformis. Lineage (NCBI taxonomy): Eukaryota > Metazoa > Arthropoda > Insecta > Hymenoptera > Andrenidae > Calliopsis > Calliopsis andreniformis. Next base: position 2,566,195 of record NW_027480468.1, on the reverse strand, counting down.
TTCAATCTTCAATCCTCAACCCGCAATCCTCAATCCTCAATCCTCAATCCTCAGTCCTCAATCCGCAACCTTCAATCCTCAATACTCAATCTTCAGTCCTCAATCCTCAATCCTCAGCCCTCAGTCCTCATTCTTCAATCCTCAATAACCAATCCTCAATCTTCAATCCTCATTCCTCAATCCTCAATTCTCAATCCTCTATCCTCAATACTCAATACCCAATCCTCAAACTTCAATCCTCAATTCTCTATCCTCAATCCTCAATCCTCAATCCTCAACCCTCAATCCTCAATCCTCAATCCTCAATCCTCAACCCTCAATCGTCAGTCTTCAAACCTCAATATTCAATCTTCAATCCTCAATCCTCAATCCTGAATCCTCAATCCAGAATCCTCAATCTTCAGACCTCAGTCCTCAACAATCAGTTGTGAATTCTCAATCCTCAATAGAATATCATCAATTCACAGTTTTCAATACTCAATACTGAATCTGTAATCTTTAAATCTCTATCCACAAACATCAATTCTCATCACTCAAACCTCAACACTCAGTCCCCAATACTCAATCATCAATCCTCAATCCTCAATCCTCAATCCTCAATCCTCAAACTTCAATCCTCATTACTCAATCATCAATCCTCAAACCTCAATCCTCAATCCTCAACCCTCAATCGTCAGTCTTCAAACCTCAATACTCAATCTTCAATCCTCAATCCTCAATCCTCAATCCTCAATACTCAATCCTCAATCCTCAATCATCAATCCTCAATCTTCAATCCTCAGTACTCAATCTTTAATCCTCAGTCCTCAATCCTCAATCTTCAATCTTCAATCCTCAACCCGCAATCCTCAATCCTCAATCCTCAATCCTCAGTCCTCAATCCGCAACCTTCAATCCTCAATACTCAATCTTCAGTCCTCAATCCTCAATCCTCAGCCCTCAGTCCTCATTCTTCAATCCTCAATAACCAATCCTCAATCTTCAATCCTCATTCCTCAATCCTCAATTCTCAATCCTCTATCCTCAATACTCAATACCCAATCCTCAAACTTCAATCCTCAATTCTCTATCCTCAATCCTCAATCCTCAATCCTCAACCCTCAATCCTCAATCCTCAATCCTCAATCCTCAATCCTCAATGTTCAATCCGCAATACAAAATCCTCAATCTTCAATCCTCAATCCTCAATCCTCAATCCTCAATCCTCAATCCTCTACCATGAATCCTCAATCTTTAATACTCAATCCTCAATCCTCAATCCTCAATCCTCAATCCTCAATCCTCAATCTTCAACCCTCAACACTCAGTCCTCAATGTTCAAACCTCAATCCTCAATTCTCAATCTTCAATCCTCAATACTCAATCTTCAATCCTCAATCCTCAATACTCAATCCTCAATCCTCAATCCTCAATCCTCAATCCTCAATCATCAATCCTCAATCTTCAATACTCAATCCTCAATCCTCAATCCTCAATACTCAATCCTCAATCCTCAATCATCAGTCATCAATCTTCAATCCTCAATACTCAATCTTTAATCTTCAGTCCTCAATCCTCAATCTTCAATCTTCAATCCTCAACCCGCAATACTCAATTCTCAATCCCAAATCCTCAGTCCTCAATCCGCAATATTCAATCCTCAATACTCAATCTTCAGTCCTCAATCCTCAATCCTCAGTCCTCAAACCTCAGTTCTGAATCCTCAATACTTAATCCTCAATCTTCAGACCTCAGTCCTCAACAATCAGGTGACAATCCTCAATCCTCAACAGATTACCCTCAATTCACAGTTTTCAATACTCAATACTCAATCTGCAATCTTCAAATCACTATCCACAAACATCAATTCTCATCACTCAACCCTCAACACTCAGTTCTCAATGTTCAATCCTCAATCCTCAATTCTCAACCTTCAATCCTCAATACTCAATCTATAATCCTCAATCCTCAATCCTCAATCTTCAATCCTCAATCCAGAATACTCAATCCTCAATCCTCAATCCTCAATCCTCTATCATCAATCCTCAATCTTCAATACTCAATCCTCAATCCTCAATCCTCAATGCTCAATTCTCAATCCTCAATCCTCAATCCTCAATCATCAATCCTCAATCTTCAGTCCTCAATACTCAATCTTTAATCCTCAATCTTCAATCCTCAATCCTCAATCCTCAACCCTCAATCCTCAATCCTCAGTCCTCCAACCTCAATCCTGGATCCTCAATCCTGAATCCTCAATCCTGAATCCTCAATCTTCAGACCTCAGTCCTCAACAATCAGTTGTCAATTCTCAATCCTCAATAGAATATCATCAATTCACAGTTTTCAATACTCAATACTGAATCTGTAATCTTTAAATCTCTATCCACAAACATCAATTCTCATCACTCAAACCTCAACACTCAGTCCCCAATCCTCAATCATCAATCCTCAATCCTCAATCCTCAATCCTCAATCCTCAACCTTCAATCCTCATTACTCAATCATCAATCCTCAAACCTCAATCCTCAATCCTCAATCCTCAACCCTCAATCGTCAGTCTTCAAACCTCAATACTCAATCTTCAATTCTCAATCCTCAATCCTCAATCCTCAATCCTCAATCCTCAATAACCAATCCTCAATCTTCAATCCTCAATCCTCAGTCCTGAATCCCCAATCCTCAATCCTCAATCATCAATCCTCAATCTTCAATCCTCAATACTCAATCTTTAATCCTCAGTCCTCAATCCTCAATCCTCAATCATCAATCATCAATACTCAATCCTCATTCCTCAATCCTCAATCTTCAACCCTCAATCCTCAATCCTCAATTCTCAATCCTCAACCCTCAATCCTCAATCCTCAATCTTCAATCCTCAATACTCAATCTTCAATCCTCAATCCTCAACCCTCAATCCTCAATCACCAATCCTCAATCTTCAATCCTCAATACTCAATCTTTAATCCTCAATCCTGAATCCTCAATCGTCAATCCTCAATGCTCAATCCTCAATCCTCAATCCTCAATCATCAATCCTCAATCTTAAATACTCAATCCTCAATCCTCAGTCCTGAATCCCCAATCCTCAATCCTCAATCATCAATCCTCAATCTTCAATCCTCAATACTCATTCTTTAATCCTCAGTCCTCAATCCTCAATCTTCAATCTTCAATCCTCAATCCTCATTCCTCAATCCTCAATCTTCAATCCTCAATACTCAATCTTCATTCCTCAATCCTCAATCCTCAACCCTCAGTCCTCATTCTTCAATCCTCAATAACCAATCCTCAACCTTCAATCCTCAATCCTCAATCCTCAATTCTCAATCCTCAATCCTCAATCCTCAGACCTCAAACATCAATACTCAACCCTCAGTCCTCGTCCTCAATCCACAACACTCAATCCTCAATCCTCAATCTTCAATCATCAATATTCAATCTTCAGTCCTCAATCCTCAATCCTCAATCCTCAATCCACAATACTCAATGTTCAATCCGCAATACAAAATCCTCAATCTTCAATCCTCAATCCTCAATCCTCAATCCTCAATCCTCAATCGTCAACCCTCAATCCTCAATCCTCAATTCTCAATCCTCAATCCTCAATCCTCAGACCTCAAACATCAATACTCAACCCTCAGTCCTCGTCCTCAATCCACAACACTCAATCCTCAATCCTCAATCTTCAATCATCAATATTCAATCTTCAATTACCAATCCTCAATCCTCAATCCTCAATCCTCAATCCTCAATAACCAATCCTCAATCTTCAACCCTCAATCCTCAATCCTCAATTCTCAATCCTCAACCCTCAATCCTCAATCCTCAATCTTCAATCCTCAATACTCAATCTTCAATCCTCAATCCTCAACCCTCAATCCTCAATCACCAATCCTCAATCTTCAATCCTCAATACTCAATCTTTAATCCTCAATCCTGAATCCTCAATCGTCAATCCTCAATGCTCAATCCTCAATCCTCAATCCTCAATCATCAATCCTCAATCTTAAATACTCAATCCTCAATCCTCAGTCCTGAATCCCCAATCCTCAATCCTCAATCATCAATCCTCAATCTTCAATCCTCAATACTCAATCTTTAATCCTCAGTCCTCAATCCTCAATCTTCAATCTTCAATCCTCAATCCTCATTCCTCAATCCTCAATCTTCAATCCTCAATACTCAATCTTCATTCCTCAATCCTCAATCCTCAACCCTCAGTCCTCATTCTTCAATCCTCAATAACCAATCCTCAACCTTCAATCCTCAATCCTCAATCCTCAATTCTCAATCCTCAATCCTCAATCCTCAGACCTCAAACATCAATACTCAACCCTCAGTCCTCGTCCTCAATCCACAACACTCAATCCTCAATCCTCAATCTTCAATCATCAATATTCAATCTTCAGTCCTCAATCCTCAATCCTCAATCCTCAATCCTCAATCCTCAATGTTCAATCCGCAATACAAAATCCTCAATCTTCAATCCTCAATCCTCAATCCTCAATCCTCAATCCTCAACCCTCATCCTTCAATCCTCAATCTTCAACCCTCAACACTCAATCCTCAATGTTCAAACCTCAATCCTCAATTCTCAACGTTCAATCCTCAATACTCAATCTTCAATCCTCAATCCTCAATACTCAATCCTCAATCCTCAATCCTCAATCCTCAATCATCAATCCTCAATCTTCAATACTCAATCCTCAATCCTCAATCCTCAATACTCAATCCTCAATCCTCAATCATCAATCCTCAATCTTCAATCCTCAATACTTAATCTTTAATCCTCAGTCCTCAATCCTCAATCTTCAATCTTCAATCCTCAACCCGCAATCCTCAATCCTCAATCCTCAATCCTCAGTCCTCAATCCTCAATCCTCAATCCTCAATCAGCAATCCTCAATCTTCAATACTCAATCCTCAATCCTCAATCCTCAATACTCAATCCTCAATCCTCAATCATCAATCCTCGATCTTCAATCCTCAATACTCAATCTTTAATCCTCAGTCCTCAATCCTCAATCTTCAATCTTCAATCCTCATCCCGCAATCCTCAATCCTCAATCCTCAATCCTCAGTCCTCAATACGCAATCTTCAATCCTCAATACTCAATCTTCAATCCTCAATCCTCAATCCTCAATAACCAATCCTCAATCTTCAATCCTCAATCCTCAATCCTCAATTCTCAATCCTCAATCCTCAATCCTCAGACCTCAAACATCAATACTCAACCCTCAGTCCTCGTCCTCAATCCACAACACTCAATCCTCAATCCTCAATCTTCAATCATCAATATTCAATCATCAATCCTCAATCTTCAATACTCAATCCTCAATCCTCAGTCCTGAATCCCCAATCCTCTATCCTCAATCATCAGTCCCCAATCTTCAATCCTCAATCCTCATTCCTCAATCCTCAATCTTCAATCATCAATATTCAATCTTCAATTCTCAATCCTCAATCCTCTATCCTCAATCCTCAATCCTCAATAACCAATCCTCAATCTTCAATCCTCAATCCTCAATCCTCAGTCCTGAATCCCCAATCCTCAATCCTCAATCATCAATCCTCAATCTTCAATCCTCAATACTCAATCTTTAATCCTCAGTCCTCAATCCTCAATCTTCAATCTTCAATCCTCAATCCTCATTCCTCAATCCTCAATCTTCAATCCTCAATACTCAATCTTCATTCCTCAATCCTCAATCCTCAACCCTCAGTCCTCATTCTTCAATCCTCGATAACCAATCCTCAACCTTCAATCCTCAATCCTCAGACCTCAAACATCAATACTCAACCCTCAGTCCTCGTCCTCAATCCACAACCCTCAATCCTCAATCCTCAATCTTCAATCATCAATATTCAATCTTCAGTCCTCAATCCTCAATCCTCAATCCTCAATCCTCAATCCTCAATCCTCAATGTTCAATCCGCAATACAAAATCCTCAATCTTCAATCCTCAATACTCAATCCTCAATCCTCAATCCTCAATCCTCTACCATGAATCCTCAATCTTCAATACTCAATCCTCAATCCTCAATCCTCAATCCTCAATCCTCAATCCTCAATCTTCAACCCTCAACACTCAGTCCTCAATGTTCAAACCTCAATACTCAATTCTCAATCTTCAATCCTCAATACTCAATCTTCAATCCTCAATCCTCAATACTCAATCCTCAATCCTCAATCCTCAATCCTCAATCATCAATCCTCAATCTTCAATACTCAATCCTCAATCCTCAATCCTCAATACTCAATCCTCAATCCTCAATCATCAGTCATCAATCTTCAATCCTCAATACTCAATCTTTAATCTTCAGTCCTCAATCCTCAATCTTCAATCTTCAATCTTCAATCCTCAACCCGCAATCCTCAATCCTCAATCCCAAATCCTCAGTCCTCAATCCGCAATATTCAATCCTCAATACTCAATCTTCAGTCCTCAATCCTCAATCCTCAGTCCTCAAACCTCAATTCTGAATCCTCAATCCTGAATCCTCAATCTTCAGACCTCAGTCCTCAACAATCGGGTGACAATCCTCAATCCTCAATAGATTACCCTCAGTTCACAGTTTTCAATACTCAATACTCAATCTGCAATCTTCAAATCACTATCCACAAACATCAATTCTCATCACTCAACCCTCAACACTCAGTTCTCAATGTTCAATCCTCAATCCTCAATTCTCAACCTTCAATCCTCAATACTCAATCTATAATCCTCAATCCTCAATCCTCAATCTTCAATCCTCAATCCAGAATACTCAATCCTCAATCCTCAATCCTCAATCCTCTATCATCAATCCTCAATCTTCAATACTCAATCCTCAATCCTCAATCCTCAATGCTCAATCCTCAATCCTCAATCCTCAATCCTCAATCATCAATCCTCAATCTTCAATCCTCAATACTCAATCTTTAATCCTCAATCCTCAATCCTCAATCCTCACTCCTCAATCCTCAATCCTCAGTCCTCCAACCTCAATCCTGGATCCTCAATCCTGAATCCTCAATCCTGAATCCTCAATCTTCAGACCTCAGTCCTCAACAATCAGTGGTCAATTCTCAATCCTCAATAGAATATCATCAATTCACAGTTTTCAATACTCAATACTGAATCCGTAATCTTTAAATCTCTATCCACAAACATCAATTCTCATCACTCAAACCTCAACACTCAGTCCCCAATCCTCAATCATCAATCCTCAATCCTCAATCCTCAATCCTCAACCTTCAATCCTCATTACTCAATCATCAATCCTCAAACCTCAATCCTCAATCCTCAATCCTCAACCCTCAATCGTCAGTCTTCAAACCTCAATACTCAATCTTCAATTCTCAATCCTCAATCCTCAATCCTCAATCCTCAATCCTCAATAACCAATACTCAATCTTCAATCCTCAATCCTCAATCCTCAGTCCTGAATCCCCAATCCTCAATCCTCAATCATCAATCCTCAATCTTCAATCCTCAATACTCAATCATTAATCCTCAGTCCTCAATTCTCAATCATCAATCATCAATCCTCAATCCTCATTCCTCAATCCTCAATCTTCAACCCTCAATCCTCAATCCTCAATCTTCAATCCTCAATACTCAATCTTCAATCCTCAATCCTCAACCCTCAATCCTCAATCATCAATCCTCAATCTTCAATCCTCAATACTCAATCTTTAATCCTCAATCCTGAATCCTCAATCGTCAATCCTCAATCCTCATTCCTCAATCCTCAATCTTCAATCCTCAATACTCAATCTTCATTCCTCAATCCTCAATCCTCAACCCTCAGTCCTCATTCTTCAATCCTCAATAACCAATCCTCAACCTTCAATCCTCAATCCTCAATCCTCAATTCTCAATCCTCGATCCTCAATCCTCAGAACTCAAACATCAATACTCAACCCTCAGACCTCGTCCTCAATCCACAACCCTCAATCCTCAATCCTCAAACTTCAATCATCAATATTCAATCTTCAGTCCTCAATCCTCAATCCTCAATCCTCAATCCTCAATCCTCAATCCTCAATGTTCAATCCGCAATACAAAATCCTCAATCTTCAATCCTCAATCCTCAATCCTCAATCTTCAATCCTCAATCTTCAACCCTCAATCCTCAATCCTCAATTCTCAATCCTCAATCCTCAATCCTCAGACCTCAAACATCAATACTCAACCCTCAGTCCTCGTCCTCAATCCACAACACTCAATCCTCAATCCTCAATCTTCAATCATCAATATTCAATCTTCAATTCTCAATCCTCAATCCTCAATCCTCAATCCTCAATCCTCAATAACCAATCGTCAATCTTCAATCCTCAATCCTCAATCCTCAGTCCTGAATCCCCAATCCTCAATCCTCAATCATCAATCCTCAATCTTCAATCCTCAATACTCAATCTTTAATCCTCAGTCCTCAATCCTCAATCTTCAATCTTCAATCCTCAATCCTCATTCCTCAATCCTCAATCTTCAATCCTCAATACTCAATCTTCATTCCTCAATCCTCAATCCTCAACCCTCAGTCCTCATTCTTCAATCCTCAATAACCAATCCTCAACCTTCAATCCTCAATCCTCAATCCTCAATTCTCAATCCTCAATCCTCAATCCTCAGACCTCAAACATCAATACTCAACCCTCAGTCCTCGTCCTCAATCCACAACCCTCAATCCTCAATCCTCAATCTTCAATCATCAATATTCAATCTTCAGTCCTCAATCCTCAATCCTCAATCCTCAATCTTCAATCCTCAATACTCAATCTTTAATCCTCAGTCCTCAATCCTCAATCTTCAATCATCAATCCTCAATCCTCATTCCTCAATCCTCAATCTTCAATCCTCAATACTCAATCTTCATTCCTCAATACTCAATCCTCAACCCTCAGTCCTCATTCTTCAATCCTCAATAACCAATCCTCAGCCTTCAATCCTCAATCCTCAATCCTCAATTCTCAATACTCAATCCTCAATCCTCAGACCTCAAACATCAATACTCAACCCTCAGTCCTCGTCCTCAATCCACAACCCTCAATCCTCAATCCTCAATCTTCAATCATCAATATTCAATCTTCAGTCCTCAATCCTCAGTCCTCAATCCTCAATCCTCAGTCCTCAATCCTCAATGTTCAATCCGCAATACAAAATCCTCAATCTTCAATCCTCAATCCTCAATCCTCAATCCTCATTCCTCAATCCTCTATCATGAATCCTCAATCTTCAATACTCAATCCTCAATCCTCAATCCTCAATCCTCAATCCTCAATCCTCAATCTTCAACCCTCAACACTCAGTCCTCAATGTTCAAACCTCAATCCTCAATTCTCGATCTTCAATACTCAATACTCAATCATCAATCCTCAACCCTCAATACTCAATCCTCAATCCTCAATCCTCAATCCTCAATCATCAATCCTCAGCCTTCAATACTCAATCCTCAATCCTCAATCCTCAATACTCAATCCTCAATCCTCAATCATCAATCATCAATCTTCAATCCTCAATACTCAATCTTTAATCTTCAGTCCTCAATCCTCAATCTTCAATCTTCAATCCTCAACCCGCAATCCTCAATCCTCAATCCTCAATCCTCAGTCCTCAATCCGCAATATTCAACCCTCAATACTCAATCTTCAGTCCTCAATCCTCAATCCTCAGTCCTCAAACCTCAATTCTGAATCCTCAATCCTGAATCCTCAATCTTCAGTCCTCAGTCCTCAACAATCAGGTGACAATCCTCAATCCTCAGTAGATTACCCTCAATTCACAGTTTTCAATACTCAATACTCAATCTGCAATCTTCAAATCACTATCCACAAACATCAATTCTCATCACTCAACCCTCAACACTCAGTTCTCAATGTTCAATCCTCAATCCTCAATTCTCAACCTTCAATCCTCAATACTCAATCTATAATCCTCAATCCTCAATCCTCAATCTTCAATCCTCAATTCAGAATACTCAATCCTCTATCATCAATCCTCAATCGTCAATACTCAATCCTCAATCCTCAATCCTCAATGCTCAATCCTCAATCCTCAATCCTCAATCATCAATCCTCAATCTTCAATCCTCAATACTCAATCTTTAATCCTCAATCTTCAATCCTCAATCCTCAATCCTCAACCCTCAATCCTCAATCCTCAGACCTCAAACATCAATACTCAACCCTCAGTCCTGGTCCTCAATCCACAACGCTCAATCCTCAATCCTCAATCTTCAATCATCAACATTCAATCTCCAGTCCTCAATCCTCAATCCACAATCGTCAATCCTCATTCCTCAATGTTCAATCAGCAATACCCAATCTCAATCTTCAATTCTCAATCCTCAATCCTGAACCCTCACTCCTCAATCCTCAATCCTCAGTTCTCAAACCTCAATCCTGAATCCTCAATCCTGAATCCTCAATCCAGAATCCTCAATCTTCAGACCTCAGTCCTCAACAATCAGTTGTCAATTCTCAATCCTCGATAGAATATCATCAATTCACAGTTTTCAATACTCAATACTGAATCTGTAATCTTTAAATCTCTATCCACAAACATCAATTCTCATCTCTCAAACCTCAACACTCAGTCCCCAATACTCAATCATCAATCCTCAATCCTCAATCCTCAATCCCCAATCCTCAAACTTCAATCCTCATTACTCAATCATCAATCCTCAAACCTCAATCCTCAATCCTCAACCCTCAATCGTCAGTCTTCAAACCTCAATACTCAATCTTCAATCCTCAATCCTCAATCCTCAATCCTCAATCCTCAATCCTCATCCTTCAATCCTCAATACCCAATCCTCAATCTTCAATCCTCAATCCTCAATCCTAAATTCTCAATCCTCATTCCTCAGTCCTCAGTCCTTAAACCTCAATCCTCAACCCTCAGCCCTCATCCTCAATCCTCAATCCTCAATCCTCAATCCTCAATCTTCAACCCTCAACACTCAGTCCTCAATGTTCAAACCTCAATCCTCAATTCTCAATCTTCAATCCTCAATACTCAATCTTCAATCCTCAATCCTCAATACTCAATCCTCAATCCTCAATCCTCAATCCTCAATCATCAATCCTCAATCTTCAATACTCAATCCTCAATCCTCAATCCTCAATCCTCAATACTCAATCCTCAATCCTCAATCATCAATCCTCAATCTTCAATCCTCAGTACTCAATCTTTAATCCTCAGTCCTCAATCCTCAATCTTCAATCTTCAATCCTCAACCCGCAATCCTCAATCCTCAATCCTCAATCCTCACTCCTCAATCCGCAATCTTCAATCCTCAATACTCAATCTTCAGTCCTCAATCCTCAATCCTCAGCCCTCAGTCCTCATTCTTCAATCCTCAATAACCAATCCTCAATCTTCAATCCTCATTCCTCAATCCTCAATTCTCAATCCTCTATCCTCAATACTCAATACCCAATCCTCAATCTTCAATACTCAATCCTCAATCCTCAGTCCTGAATCCCCAATCCTCAATCCTCAATCATCAATCCTCAATCTTCAATCCTCAATACTCAATCTTTAATCCTCAATCCTCAATCCTCAATCTTCAATCCTCAATACTCAATCTTCAATCCTCAATCCTCAACCCTCAATCCTCAATCATCAATCCTCAATCTTCAATCCTCAATACTCAATCTTTAATCCTCAATCCTGAATCCTCAATCGTCAATCCTCAATGCTCAATCCTCAATCCTCAATCCTCAATCATCAATCCTCAATCTTCAATACTCAATCCTCAATCCTCAGTCCTGAATCCCCAATCCTCAATCCTCAATCATCAATCCTCAATCTTCAATCCTCAATACTCAATCTTTAATCCTCAGTCCTCAATCCTCAATCTTCAATCTTCAATCCTCAATCCTCATTCCTCAATCCTCAATCTTCAATCCTCAATACTCAATCTTCATTCCTCAATCCTCAATCCTCAACCCTCAGTCCTCATTCTTCAATCCTCAACCCTCAATCCTCAATCCTCAATCTTCAATCCTCAATACTCAATCTTCAATCCTCAATCCTCAACCCTCAATCCTCAATCATCAATCCTCAATCTTCAATCCTCAATACTCAATCTTTAATCCTCAATCCTGAATCATCAATCGTCAATCCTCAATCCTCATTCCTCAATCCTCAACCTTCAATCCTCAATACTCAATCTTCATTCCTCAATCCTCAATCCTCAACCCTCAGTCCTCATTCTTCAATCCTCAATAACCAATCCTCAACCTTCAATCCTCAATCCTCAATCCTCAATTCTCAATCCTCGATCCTCAATCCTCAGAACTCAAACATCAATACTCAACCCTCAGTCCTCGTCCTCAATCCACAACCCTCAATCCTCAAACCTCAAACTTCAATCATCAATATTCAATCTTCAGTCCTCAATCCTCAATCCTCAATCCTCAATCCTCAATCCTCAATCCTCAATGTTCAATCCGCAATCCAAAATCCTCTATCTTCAATCCTCAATCCTCAATCCTCAATCTTCAATCCTCAATCTTCAACCCTCAATCCTCAATCCTCAATTCTCAATCCTCAATCCTCAATCCTCAGACCTCAAACATCAATACTCAACCCTCAGTCCACGTCCTCAATCCACAACACTCAATCCTCAATCCTCAATCTTCAATCATCAATATTCAATCTTCAATTCTCAATCCTCAATCCTCAATCCTCAATCCTCAATCCTCAATAACCAATCGTCAATCTTCAATCCTCAATCCTCAATCCTCAGTCCTGAATCCCCAATCCTCAATCCTCAATCATCAATCCTCAATCTTCAATCCTCAATACTCAATCTTTAAACCTCAGTCCTCAATCCTCAATCTTCAATCTTCAATCTTCAATCCTCAATCCTCATTCCTCAATCCTCAATCTTCAATCCTCAATACTCAATCTTCATTCCTCAATCCTCAATCCTCAACCCTCAGTCCTCATTCTTCAATCCTCAATAACCAATCCTCAGCCTTCAATCCTCAATCCTCAATCCTCAATTCTCAATCCTCAATCCTCAATCCTCAGACCTCAAACATCAATACTCAACCCTCAGTCCTCGTCCTCAATCCACAACCCTCAATCCTCAATCCTCAATCTTCAATCATCAATATTCAATCTTCAGTCCTCAATCCTCAGTCCTCACTCCTCAATCCTCAATCCTCAATCCTCAATGTTCAATCCGCAATACAAAATCCTCAATCTTCAATCCTCAATCCTCAATCCTCAATCCTCAATCCTCAATCCTCAATCCTCTATCATGAATCCTCAATCTTCAATACTCAATCCTCAATCCTCAATCCTCAATCCTCAATCCTCAATCCTCAATCTTCAACCCTCAACACTCAGTCCTCAATGTTCAAACCTCAATCCTCAATTCTCGATCTTCAATCCTCAATACTCAATCATCAATCCTCAACCATCAATACTCAATCCTCAATCCTCAATCCTCAATCCTCAATCATCAATCCTCAGTCTTCAATACTCAATCCTCAATCCTCAATCCTCAATACTCAATCCTCAATCCTCAATCATCAATCATCAATCTTCAATCCTCAATACTCAATCTTTAATCTTCAGTCCTCAATCCTCAATCTTCAATCTTCAATCCTCAACCCGCAATCCTCAATCCTCAATCCTCAATCCTCAGTCCTCAATCCGCAATATTCAATCCTCAATACTCAATCTTCAGTCCTCAATCCTCAATCCTCAGTCCTCAAACCTCAGTTCTGAATCCTCAATCCTGAATCCTCAATCTTCAGACCTCAGTCCTCAACAATCAGGTGACAATCCTCAATCCTCAATAGATTACCCTCAATTCACAGTTTTCAATACTCAATACTCAATCTGCAATCTTCAAATCACTATCCACAAACATCAATTCCCATCACTCAACCCTCAACACTCAGTTCTCAATGTTCAATCCTCAATCCTCAATTCTCAACCTTCAATCCTCAATACTCAATCTATAATCCTCAATCCTCAATCCTCAATCTTCAATCCTCAATTCAGAATACTCAATCCTCAATCCTCAATCCTCAATCCTCTATCATCAATCCTCAATCGTCAATACTCAATCCTCAATCCTCAATCCTCAATGCTCAATCCTCAATCCTCAATCCTCAATCATCAATCCTCAATCTTCAATCCTCAATACTCAATCTTTAATCCTCAATCTTCAATCCTCAATCCTCAATCCTCAACCCTCAATCCTCAATCCTCAGACATCAAACATCAATACTCAACCCTCAGTCCTCGTCCTCAATCCACAACGCTCAATCCTCAATCCTCAATCTTCAATCATCAACATTCAATCTCCAGTCCTCAATCCTCAATCCACAATCGTCAATCCTCATTCCTCAATGTTCAATCAGCAATACCCAATCTCAATCTTCAATTCTCAATCCTCAATCCTCAACCCTCACTCCTCAATCCTCAATCCTCAGTTCTCAAACCTCAATCCTGAATCCTCAATCCTGAATCCTCAATCCAGAATCCTCAATCTTCAGACCTCAGTCCTCAACAATCAGTTGTCAATTCTGAATCCTCAATAGAATATCATCAATTCACAGTTTTCAATACTCAATACTGAATCTGTAATCTTTAAATCTCTATCCACAAACATCAATTCTCATCACTCAAACCTCAACACTCAGTCCCCAATACTCAATCATCAATCCTCAATCCTCAATACTCAATCCTCAATCCTCAAACTTCAATCCTCATTACTCAATCATCAATCCTCAAACCTCAATCCTCAATCCTCAACCCTCAATCGTCAGTCTTCAAACCTCAATACTCAATCTTCAATCCTCAATCCTCAATCCTCAATCCTCAATCCTCAATCCTCATCCTTCAATCCTCAATACCCAATCCTCAATCTTCAATCCTCAATCCTCAATCCTCAATTCTCAATCCTTATTCCTCAGTCCTCAGTCCTTAAACCTCAATCCTCAACCCTCAGCCCTCATCCTCAATCCTCAATCCTCAATCCTCAATCCTCAATCTTCAACCCTCAACACTCAGTCCTCAATGTTCAAACCTCAATCCTCAATTCTCAATCTTCAAACCTCAATACTCAATCTTCAATCCTCAATCCTCAATACTCAATCCTCAATCCTCAATCCTCAATCCTCAATCATCAATCCTCAATCTTCAATACTCAATCCTCAATCCTCAATCCTCAATACTCAATCCTCAATCCTCAATCATCAATCCTCAATCTTCAATCCTCAGTACTCAATCTTTAATCCTCAGTCCTCAATCCTCAATCTTCAATCTTCAATCCTCAACCCGCAATCCTCAATCCTCAATCCTCAATCCTCAGTCCTCAATCCGCAACCTTCAATCCTCAATACTCAATCTTCAGTCCTCAATCCTCAATCCTCAGCCCTCGGTCCTCATTCTTCAATCCTCAATAACCAATCCTCAATCTTCAATCCTCATTCCTCAATCCTCAATTCTCAATCCTCTATCCTCAATACTCAATACCCAATCCTCAAACTTCAATCCTCAATTCTCTATCCTCAATTCTCAATCCTCAATCCTCAACCCTCAATCCTCAATCCTCAATCCTCAATCCTCAACCCTCAATCGTCAGTCTTCAAACCTCAATATTCAATCTTCAATCCTCAATCCTCAATCCTCAATCCTCAATCCTCAATCCTCATCCTTCAATCCTCAATTCCCAATCCTCAATCTTCAATCCTCAATCCTCAATCCTCAGTCCTGAATCCCCAATCCTCAATCCTCAATCATCAATCCTCAATCCTCAATAACCAATCGTCAATCTTCAATCCTCAATCCTCAATCCTCAGTCCTGAATCCCCAATCCTCAATCCTCAATCATCAATCCTCAATCTTCAATCCTCAATACTCAATCTTTAATCCTCAGTCCTCAATCCTCAATCTTCAATCTTCAATCTTCAATCCTCAATCCTCATTCCTCAATCCTCAATCTTCAATCCTCAATACTCAATCTTCATTCCTCAATCCTCAATCCTCAACCCTCAGTCCTCATTCTTCAATCCTCAATAACCAATCCTCAGCCTTCAATCCTCAATCCTCAATCCTCAATTCTCAATCCTCAATCCTCAATCCTCAATCATCAATCCTCAATCTTCAATCCTCAATCCTCAATCCTCAGTCCTGAATCCCCAATCCTCAATCCTCAATCATCAATCCTCAATCTTCAATCCTCAATACTCAATCTTTAATCCTCAGTCCTCAATCCTCAATCTTCAATCTTCAATCCTCAATCCTCATTCCTCAATCCTCAGTCTTCAATCCTCAATACTCAATCTTCATTCCTCAATCCTCAATCCTCAACCCTCAGTCCTCATTCTTCAATCCTCAATAACCAATCCTCAACCTTCAATCCTCAATCCTCAGACCTCAAACATCAATACTCAACCCTCAGTCCTCGTCCTCAATCCACAACCCTCAATCCTCAATCCTCAATCATCAATCATCAATATTCAATCTTCAGTCCTCAATCCTCAATCCTCAATCCTCAATCCTCAATCCTCAATCCTCAATGTTCAATCCGCAATACAAAATCCTCAATCTTCAATCCTCAATACTCAATCCTCAATCCTCAATCCTCAATCCTCTACCATGAATCCTCAATCTTCAATACTCAATCCTCAATCCTCAATCCTCAATCCTCAATCCTCAATCCTCAATCTTCAACCCTCAACACTCAGTCCTCAATGTTCAAACCTCAATCCTCAATTCTCAATCTTCAATCCTCAATACTCAATCTTCAATCCTCAATCCTCAATACTCAATCCTCAATCCTCAAACCTCAATCCTCAATCATCAATCCTCAATCTTCAATACTCAATCCTCAATCCTCAATCCTCAATACTCAATCCTCAATCCTCAATCATCAGTCATCAATCTTCAATCCTCAATACTCAATCTTTAATCTTCAGTCCTCAATCCTCAATCTTCAATCTTCAATCCTCAACCCGCAATCCTCAATCCTCAATCCCAAATCCTCAGTCCTCAATTCGCAATATTCAATCCTCAATACTCAATCTTCAGTCCTCAATCCTCAATCCTCAGTCCTCAAACCTCAATTCTGAATCCTCAATCCTGAATCCTCAATCTTCAGACCTCAGTCCTCAACAATCAGGTGACAATCCTCAATCCTCAATAGATTACCCTCAATTCACAGTTTTCAATACTCAATACTCAATCTGCAATCTTCAAATCACTATCCACAAACATCAATTCTCATCACTCAACCCTCAACACTCAGTTCTCAATGTTCAATCCTCAATCCTCAATTCTCAACATTCAATCCTCAATACTCAATCTATAATCCTCAATCCTCAATCCTCAGTCTTCAATCCTCAATCCAGAATACTCAATCCTCAATCCTCAATCCTCAATCCTCTATCATCAATCCTCAATCTTCAATACTCAATCCTCAATCCTCAATCCTCAATGCTCAATCCTCAATCCTCAATCCTCAATCCTCAATCATCAATCCTCAATCTTCAATCCTCAATACTCAATCTTTAATCCTCAATCCTCAATCCTCAATCCTCACTCCTCAATCCTCAATCCTCAGTCCTCCAACCTCAATCCTGGATCCTCAATCCTGAATCCTCAATCCTGAATCCTCAATCTTCGGACCTCAGTCCTCAACAATCAGTTGTCAATTCTCAATCCTCAATAGAATATCATCAATTCACAGTTTTCAATACTCAATACTGAATCCGTAATCTTTAAATCTCTATCCACAAACATCAATTCTCATCACTCAAACCTCAACACTCAGTCCCCAATCCTCAATCATCAATCCTCAATCCTCAACCCTCAATCCTCAATCCTCAACCTTCAATCCTCATTACTCAATCATCAATCCTCAAACCTCAATCCTCAATCCTCAATCCTCAACCCTCAATCGTCAGTCTTCAAACCTCAATACTCAATCTTCAATTCTCAATCCTCAATCCTCAATCCTCAATCCTCAATCCTCAATAACCAATCCTCAATCTTCAATCCTCAATCCTCAATCCTCAGTCCTGAATCCCCAATCCTCAATCCTCAATCATCAATCCTCAATCTTCAATCCTCAATACTCAATCTTTAATCCTCAGTCCTCAATCCTCAATCATCAATCATCAATCCTCAATCCTCATTCCTCAATCCTCAATCTTCAACCCTCAATCCTCAATCCTCAATTCTCAATCCTCAACCCTCAATCCTCAATCCTCAATCTTCAATCCTCAATACTCAATCTTCAATCCTCAATCCTCTACCCTCAATCCTCAATCATCAATCCTCAATCTTCAATCCTCAATACTCAATCTTTAATCCTCAATCCTGAATCCTCAATCGTCAATCCTCAATCCTCATTCCTCAATCCTCAATCTTCAATCCTCAATACTCAATCTTCATTCCTCAATCCTCAATCCTCACCCTCAGTCCTCATTCTTCAATCCTCAATAACCTATCCTCAACCTTCAATCCTCAATCCTCAATCCTCAATTCTCAATCCTCGATCCTCAATCCTCAGAACTCAAACATCAATACTCAACCCTCAGTCCTCGTCCTCAATCCACAACCCTCAATCTTCAATCCTCAAACTTCAATCATCAATATTCAATCTTCAGTCCTCAATCCTCAATCCTCAATCCTCAATCCTCAATCCTCAATCCTCAATGTTCAATCCGCAATACAAAATCCTCAATCTTCAATCCTCAATCCTCAATCCTCAATCCTCAATCCTCAGACCTCAAACATCAATACTCAACCCTCAGTCCTCGTCCTCAATCCACAACACTCAATCCTCAATCCTCAATCTTCAATCATCAATATTCAATCTTCAATTCTCAATCCTCAATCCTCAATCCTCAATCCTCAATCCTCAATAACCAATCGTCAATCTTCAATCCTCAATCCTCAATCCTCAGTCCTGAATCCCCAATCCTCAATCCTCAATCATCAATCCTCAATCTTCAATCCTCAATACTCAATCTTTAATCCTCAGTCCTCAATCCTCAATCTTCAATCTTCAATCTTCAATCCTCAATCCTCATTCCTCAATCCTCAATCTTCAATCCTCAATACTCAATCTTCATTCCTCAATCCTCAATCCTCAACCCTCAGTCCTCATTCTTCAATCCTCAATAACCAATCCTCAGCCTTCAATCCTCAATCCTCAATCCTCAATTCTCAATCCTCAATCCTCAATCCTCAGACCTCAAACATCAATACTCAACCCTCAGTCCTCGTCCTCAATCCACAACCCTCAATCCTCAATCCTCAATCTTCAATCATCAATATTCAATTTTCAATCCTCAATCCTCAATCCTCAATCCTCAATCCTCAATCCTCTATCATGAATCCTCAATCTTCAATACTCAATCCTCAATCCTCAATCCTCAATCCTCAATCCTCAATCCTCAATCTTCAACCCTCAACACTCAGTCCTCAATGTTCAAACCTCAATCCTCAATTCTCGATCTTCAATCCTCAATACTCAATCATCAATCCTCAACCCTCAATACTCAATCCTCAATCCTCAATCCTCAATCCTCAATCATCAATCCTCAGTCTTCAATACTCAATCCTCAATCCTCAATCCTCAATACTCAATCCTCAATCCTCAATCATCAATCATCAATCTTCAATCCTCAATACTCAATCTTTAATCTTCAGTCCTCAATCCTCAATCTTCAATCTTCAATCCTCAACCCGCAATCCTCAATCCTCAATCCTCAATCCTCAGTCCTCAATCCGCAATATTCAATCCTCAATACTCAATCTTCAGTCCTCAATCCTCAATCCTCAGTCCTCAAACCTCAGTTCTGAATCCTCAATCCTGAATCCTCAATCTTCAGACCTCAGTCCTCAACAATCAGGTGACAATCCTCAATCCTCAATAGATTACCCTCAATTCACAGTTTTCAATACTCAATACTCAATCTGCAATCTTCAAATCACTATCCACAAACATCAATTCTCATCACTCAACCCTCAACACTCAGTTCTCAATGTTCAATCCTCAATCCTCAATTCTCAACCTTCAATCCTCAATACTCAATCTATAATCCTCAATCCTCAATCCTCAATCTTCAATCCTCAATCCAGAATACTCAATCCTCAATCCTCAATCCTCAATCCTCTATCATCAATCCTCAATCTTCAATACTCAATCCTCAATCCTCAATCCTCAATGCTCAATCCTCAATCCTCAATCCTCAATCATCAATCCTCAATCTTCAATCCTCAATACTCAATCTTTAATCCTCAATCCTCAATCCTCAATCCTCACTCCTCAATCCTCAATCCTCAGTCCTCCAACCTCAATCCTGGATCCTCAATCCTGAATCCTCAATCCTGAATCCTCAATCTTCGGACCTCAGTCCTCAACAATCAGTTGTCAATTCTCAATCCCCAATAGAATATCATCAATTCACAGTTTTCAATACTCAATACTGAATCCGTAATCTTTAAATCTCTATCCACAAACATCAATTCTCATCACTCAAACCTCAACACTCAGTCCCCAATCCTCAATCATCAATCCTCAATCCTCAACCCTCAATCCTCAATCCTCAACCTTCAATCCTCATTACTCAATCATCAATCCTCAAACCTCAATCCTCAATCCTCAATCCTCAACCCTCAATCGTCAGTCTTCAAACCTCAATACTCAATCTTCAATTCTCAATCCTCAATCCTCAATCCTCAATCCTCAATCCTCAATAACCAATCCTCAATCTTCAATCCTCAATCCTCAATCCTCAGTCCTGAATCCCCAATCCTCAATCCTCAATCATCAATCCTCAATCTTCAATCTTCAATACTCAATCTTTAATCCTCAGTCCTCAATCCTCAATCATCAATCATCAATCCTCAATCCTCATTCCTCAATCCTCAATCTTCAACCCTCAATCCTCAATCCTCAATTCTCAATCCTCAACCCTCAATCCTCAATCCTCAATCTTCAATCCTCAATACTCAATCTTCAATCCTCAATCCTCAACCCTCAATCCTCAATCATCAATCCTCAATCTTCAATCCTCAATACTCAATCTTTAATCCTCAATCCTGAATCCTCAATCGTCAATCCTCAATCCTCATTCCTCAATCCTCAATCTTCAATCCTCAATACTCAATCTTCATTCCTCAATCCTCAATCCTCAACCCTCAGTCCTCATTCTTCAATCCTCAATAACCAATCCTCAACCTTCAATCCTCAATCCTCAATCCTCAATTCTCAATCCTCGATCCTCAATCCTCAGAACTCAAACATCAATACTCAACCCTCAGTCCTCGTCCTCAATCCACAACCCTCAATCTTCAATCCTCAAACTTCAATCATCAATATTCAATCTTCAGTCCTCAATCCTCAATCCTCAATCCTCAATCCTCAATCCTCAATCCTCAATGTTCAATCCGCAATACAAAATCCTCAATCTTCAATCCTCAATCCTCAATCCTCAATCTTCAATCCTCAATCTTCAACCCTCAATCCTCAATCCTCAATTCTCAATCCTCAATCCTCAATCCTCAGACCTCAAACATCAATACTCAACCCTCAGTCCTCGTCCTCAATCCACAACACTCAATCCTCAATCCTCAATCTTCAATCATCAATATTCAATCTTCAATTCTCAATCCTCAATCCTCAATCCTCAATCCTCAATCCTCAATAACCAATCGTCAATCTTCAATCCTCAATCCTCAATCCTCAGTCTTGAATCCCCAATCCTCAATCCTCAATCATCAATCCTCAATCTTCAATCCTCAATACTCAATCTTTAATCCTCAGTCCTCAATCCTCAATCTTCAATCTTCAATCTTCAATCCTCAATCCTCATTCCTCAATCCTCAATCTTCAATCCTCAATACTCAATCTTCATTCCTCAATCCTCAATCCTCAACCCTCAGTCCTCATTCTTCAATCCTCAATAACCAATCCTCAGCCTTCAATCCTCAATCCTCAATCCTCAATTCTCAATCCTCAATCCTCAATCCTCAGACCTCAAACATCAATACTCAACCCTCAGTCCTCGTCCTCAATCCACAACCCTCAATCCTCAATCCTCAATCTTCAATCATCAATATTCAATCTTCAATCCTCAATCCTCAATCCTCAATCCTCAATCCTCAATCCTCTATCATGAATCCTCAATCTTCAATACTCAATCCTCAATCCTCAATCCTCAATCCTCAATCCTCAATCCTCAATCTTCAACCCTCAACACTCAGTCCTCAATGTTCAAACCTCAATCCTCAATTCTCGATCTTCAATCCTCAATACTCAATCATCAATCCTCAACCCTCAATACTCAATCCTCAATCCTCAATCCTCAATCCTCAATCATCAATCCTCAGTCTTCAATACTCAATCCTCAATCCTCAATCCTCAATACTCAATCCTCAATCCTCAATCATCAATCATCAATCTTCAATCCTCAATACTCAATCTTTAATCTTCAGTCCTCAATCCTCAATCTTCAATCTTCAATCCTCAATCCTCAATCCTCAATACTCAATCCTCAATCCTCAATCATCAATCCTCAATCTTCAATCCTCAGTACTCAATCTTTAATCCTCAGTCCTCAATCCTCAATCTTCAATCTTCAATCCTCAACCCGCAATCCTCAATCCTCAATCCTCAATCCTCAGTCCTCAATCCGCAACCTTCAATCCTCAATACTCAATCTTCAGTCCTCAATCCTCAATCCTCAGCCCTCAGTCCTCATTCTTCAATCCTCAATAACCAATCCTCAATCTTCAATCCTCATTCCTCAATCCTCAATTCTCAATCCTCTATCCTCAATACTCAATACCCAATCCTCAAACTTCAATCCTCAATTCTCTATCCTCAATCCTCAATCCTCAATCCTCAACCCTCAATCCTCAATCCTCAATCCTCAATCCTCAACCCTCAATCGTCAGTCTTCAAACCTCAATATTCAATCTTCAATCCTCAATCCTCAATCCTGAATCCTCAATCCAGAATCCTCAATCTTCAGACCTCAGTCCTCAACAATCAGTTGTGAATTCTCAATCCTCAATAGAATATCATCAATTCACAGTTTTCAATACTCAATACTGAATCTGTAATCTTTAAATCTCTATCCACAAACATCAATTCTCATCACTCAAACCTCAACACTCAGTCCCCAATACTCAATCATCAATCCTCAATCCTCAATCCTCAATCCTCAATCCTCAAACTTCAATCCTCATTACTCAATCATCAATCCTCAAACCTCAATCCTCAATCCTCAACCCTCAATCGTCAGTCTTCAAACCTCAATACTCAATCTTCAATCCTCAATCCTCAATCCTCAATCCTCAATACTCAATCCTCAATCCTCAATCATCAATCCTCAATCTTCAATCCTCAGTACTCAATCTTTAATCCTCAGTCCTCAATCCTCAATCTTCAATCTTCAATCCTCAACCCGCAATCCTCAATCCTCAATCCTCAATCCTCAGTCCTCAATCCGCAACCGTCAATCCTCAATACTCAATCTTCAGTCCTCAATCCTCAATCCTCAGCCCTCAGTCCTCATTCTTCAATCCTCAATAACCAATCCTCAATCTTCAATCCTCATTCCTCAATCCTCAATTCTCAATCCTCTATCCTCAATACTCAATACCCAATCCTCAAACTTCAATCCTCAATTCTCTATCCTCAATCCTCAATCCTCAACCCTCAATCCTCAATCCTCAATCCTCAATCCTCAACCCTCAATCGTCAGTCTTCAAACCTCAATATTCAATCTTCAATCCTCAATCCTCAATCCTCAATCCTCAATCCTCATCCTTCAATCCTCAATACCCAATCCTCAATCTTCAATCCTCAATTCTCAATCCTCAATTCTCAATCCTCAATCCTCAGTCCTCAGTCCTTAAACCTCAATCCTCAGCCCTCAGCCCTCATCCTCAATCCTCAATCCTCATTCCTCAATCCTCAATCTTCAATCCTCAATACTCAATCTTCAATCCTCAATCCTCAATTCTCAATCCTCAATCCTCAGCCCTCAGTCCTTAAACCTCAATCCTCAACCCTCAGCCCTCATCCTCAATCCTCAATCCTCAATCCTCAATCCTCAATCCTCAATCCTCAATCCTCATCCTTCAGTCCTCAATACCCAATCCTCAATCTTCAATCCTCAATCCTCAATCCTCAATTCTCAATCCTCATTCCTCAGTCTTCAGTCCTTAAACCTCAATCCTCAAACCTCAATCCTCAACCGTCTGTCCTCGTCCTCAATCCTCAACACTCAATCCTCACTCCTCAATCTTCAATCATCAATACTCAATCTTCAATCCTCAATCTTCAATCCTCAATCCTCAACACTCAATCCTCAATCCTCAATCTTCAATCCTCAATACTCAATCTTCAATCCTCAATCCTCAACCCTCAATCCTCAATCATCAATCCTCAATCTTCAATCCTCAATACTCAATCTTTAATCCTCAATCCTGAACCCTCAATCGTCAATCCTAAATGCTCAATCCTCAATCCTCAATCCTCAATCATCAATCCTCAATCTTCAATACTCAATCCACAATCCTCAGTCCTGAATCCCCAATCCTCAATCCTCAATCATCAATCCTCAATCTTCAATCCTCAATACTCAATCTTTAATCCTCAGTCCTCAATCCTCAATCTTCAATCTTCAATCTTCAATCCTCAATCCTCATTCCTCAATCCTCAATCTTCAATCCTCAATACTCAATCTTCATTCCTCAATCCTCAATCCTCAACCCTCAGTCCTCATTCTTCAATCCTCAATAACCAATCCTCAGCCTTCAATCCTCAATCCTCAATCCTCAATTCTCAATCCTCAATCCTCAATCCTCAGACCTCAAACATCAATACTCAACCCTCAGTCCTCGTCCTCAATCCACAACCCTCAATCCTCAATCCTCAATCTTCAATCATCAATATTCAATCTTCAATCCTCAATCCTCAATCCTCAATCCTCAATCCTCAATCCTCTATCATGAATCCTCAATCTTCAATACTCAATCCTCAATCCTCAATCCTCAATCCTCAATCCTCAATCCTCAATCTTCAACCCTCAACACTCAGTCCTCAATGTTCAAACCTCAATCCTCAATTCTCGATCTTCAATCCTCAATACTCAATCATCAATCCTCAACCCTCAATACTCAATCCTCAATCCTCAATCCTCAATCCTCAATCATCAATCCTCAGTCTTCAATACTCAATCCTCAATCCTCAATCCTCAATACTCAATCCTCAATCCTCAATCATCAATCATCAATCTTCAATGCTCAATACTCAATCTTTAATCTTCAGTCCTCAATCCTCAATCTTCAATCTTCAATCCTCAATCCTCAATCCTCAATACTCAATCCTCAATCCTCAATCATCAATCCTCAATCTTCAATCCTCAGTACTCAATCTTTAATCCTCAGTCCTCAATCCTCAATCTTCAATCTTCAATCCTCAACCCGCAATCCTCAATCCTCAATCCTCAATCCTCAGTCCTCAATCCGCAACCTTCAATCCTCAATACTCAATCTTCAGTCCTCAATCCTCAATCCTCAGCCCTCAGTCCTCATTCTTCAATCCTCAATAACCAATCCTCAATCTTCAATCCTCATTCTTCAATCCTCAATTCTCAATCCTCTATCCTCAATACTCAATACCCAATCCTCAAACTTCAATCCTCAATTCTCTATCCTCAATCCTCAATCCTCAATCCTCAACCCTCAATCCTCAATCCTCAATCCTCAATCCTCAACCCTCAATCGTCAGTCTTCAAACCTCAATATTCAATCTTCAATCCTCAATCCTCAATCCTGAATCCTCAATCCAGAATCCTCAATCTTCAGACCTCAGTCCTCAACAATCAGTTGTGAATTCTCAATCCTCAATAGAATATCATCAATTCACAGTTTTCAATACTCAATACTGAATCTGTAATCTTTAAATCTCTATCCACAAACATCAATTCTCATCACTCAAACCTCAACACTCAGTCCCCAATACTCAATCATCAATCCTAAATCCTCAATCCTCAATCCTCAATCCTCAAACTTCAATCCTCATTACTCAATCATCAATCCTCAAACCTCAATCCTCAATCCTCAACCCTCAATCGTCAGTCTTCAAACCTCAATACTCAATCTTCAATCCTCAATCCTCAATCCTCAATCCTCAATCCTCAATCCTCATCCTTCAATCCTCAATACCCAATCCTCAATCTTCAATCCTCAATCCTCAACTCTCAATCCTTATTCCTCAGTCCTCAGTCCTTAAACCTCAATCCTCAACCCTCAGCCCTCATCCTCAGTCCTCAATCCTCAATCCTCAATCTTCAACCCTCAACACTCAGTCCTCAATGTTCAAACCTCAATCCTCAATTCTCAATCTTCAATCCTCAATACTCAATCTTCAATCCTCAATCCTCAATACTCAATCCTCAATCCTCAATCCTCAATCCTCAATCATCAATCCTCAATCTTCAATACTCAATCCTCAATCCTCAATCCTCAATGCTCAATCCTCAATCCTCAATCATCAATCCTCAATCTTCAATCCTCAGTACTCAATCTTTAATCCTCAGTCCTCAATCCTCAATCTTCAATCTTCAATCCTCAACCCGCAATCCTCAATCCTCAATCCTCAATCCTCAGTCCTCAATCCGCAACCTTCAATCCTCAATACTCAATCTTCAGTCCTCAATCCTCAATCCTCAGCCCTCAGTCCTCATTCTTCAATCCTCAATAACCAATCCTCAATCTTCAATCCTCATTCCTCAATCCTCAATTCTCAATCCTCTATCCTCAATACTCAATACCCAATCCTCAAACTTCAATCCTCAATTCTCTATCCTCAATCCTCAATCCTCAATCCTCAACCCTCAATCCTCAATCCTCAATCCTCAATCCTCAACCCTCAATCGTCAGTCTTCAAACCTCAATATTCAATCTTCAATCCTCAATCCTCAATCCTCAATCCTCAATCCTCATCCTTCAATCCTCAATACCCAATCCTCAATCTTCAATCCTCAATCCTCAATCCTCAATTCTCAATCCTCAATCCTCAGTCCTCAGTCCTTAAACCTCAATCCTCAGCCCTCAGCCCTCATCCTCAATCCTCAATCCTCATTCCTCAATCCTCAATCTTCAATCCTCAATACTCAATCTTCAATCCTCAATCCTCAATTCTCAATCCTCAATCCTCAGCCCTCAGTCCTTAAACCTCAATCCTCAACCCTCAGCCCTCATCCTCAATCCTCAATCCTCAATCCTCAATCCTCAATCCTCAATCCTCAATCCTCATCCTTCAGTCCTCAATACCCAATCCTCAATCTTCAATCCTCAATCCTCAATCCTCAATTCTCAATCCTCATTCCTCAGTCCTCAGTCCTTAAACCTCAATCCTCAAACCTCAATCCTCAACCGTCTGTCCTCGTCCTCAATCCTCAACACTCAATCCTCGATCCTCAATCTTCAATCATCAATACTCAATCTTCAATCCTCAATCTTCAATCCTCAATCCTCAACACTCAATCCTCAATCCTCAATCTTCAATCCTCAATACTCAATCTTCAATCCTCAATCCTCAACCCTCAATCCTCAATCATCAATCCTCAATCTTCAGTCCTCAATACTCAATCTTTAATCCTCAATCCTGAACCCTCAATCGTCAATCCTAAATGCTCAATCCTCAATCCTCAATCCTCAATCATCAATCCTCAATCTTCAATACTCAATCCTCAATCCTCAGTCCTGAATCCCCAATCCTCAATCCTCAATCATCAATCCTCAATCTTCAATCCTCAATACTCAATCTTTAATCCTCAGTCCTCAATCCTCAATCTTCAATCTTCAATCCTCAATCCTCATTCCTCAATCCTCAATCTTCAATCCTCAATACTCAATCTTCATTCCCCAATCCTCAATCCTCAACCCTCAGTCCTCAGTCTTCAATCCTCAATAACCAATCCTCAACCTTCAATCCTCAATCCTCAATCCTCAATCCTCAATCCTCAATCTTCAATCCTCAATACTCAATCTTTAATCCTCAGTCCTCAATCCTCAATCTTCAATCTTCAATACTCAATCCTCATTCCTCAATCCTCAATCTTCAATCCTCAATACTCAATCTTCATTCCTCAATCCTCAATCCTCAACCCTCAGTCCTCATTCTTCAATACTCAATAACCAATCCTCAACCTTCAATCCTCAATCCTCAGACCTCAAACATCAATACTCAACCCTCAGTCCTCGTCCTCAATCCACAACCCTCAATCCTCAATCCTCAATCTTCAATCATCAATATTCAATCTTCAGTCCTCAATCCTCAATCCTCAATCCTCAATCCTCAATCCTCAATCCTCAATGTTCAATCCGCAATACAAAATCCTCAATCTTCAATCCTCAATCCTCAATCCTCAATCCTCAATCCTCAATCCTCTACCATGAATCCTCAATCTTCAATACTCAATCCTCAATCCTCAATCCTCAATCCTCAATCCTCAATCCTCAATCTTCAACCCTCAACACTCAGTCCTCAATGTTCAAACCTCAATCCTCAATTCTCAATCTTCAATCCTCAATACTCAATCTTCAATCCTCAATCCTCAATACTCAATCCTCAATCCTCAATCCTCAATCCTCAATCCTCAATCATCAATCCTCAATCTTCAATACTCAATCCTCAATCCTCAATCCTCAATACTCAATCCTCAATCCTCAATCATCAGTCATCAATCTTCAATCCTCAATACTCAATCTTTAATCTTCAGTCCTCAATCCTCAATCTTCAATCTTCAATCCTCAACCCGCAATACTCAATTCTCAATCCCAAATCCTCAGTCCTCAATCCGCAATATTCAATCCTCAATACTCAATCTTCAGTCCTCAATCCTCAATCCTCAGTCCTCAAACCTCAGTTCTGAATCCTCAATCCTTAATCCTCAATCTTCAGACCTCAGTCCTCAACAATCAGGTGACAATCCTCAATCCTCAATAGATTACCCTCAATTCACAGTTTTCAATACTCAATACTCAATCTGCAATCTTCAAATCACTATCCACAAACATCAATTCTCATCACTCAACCCTCAACACTCAGTTCTCAATGTTCAATCCTCAATCCTCAATTCTCAACCTTCAATCCTCAATACTCAATCTATAATCCTCAATCCTCAATCCTCAATCTTCAATCCTCAATCCAGAATACTCAATCCTCAATCCTCAATCCTCAATCCTCTATCATCAATCCTCAATCTTCAATACTCAATCCTCAATCCTCAATCCTCAATGCTCAATTCTCAATCCTCAATCCTCAATCCTCAATCATCAATCCTCAATCTTCAGTCCTCAATACTCAATCTTTAATCCTCAATCTTCAATCCTCAATCCTCAATCCTCAACCCTCAATCCTCAATCCTCAGTCCTCCAACCTCAATCCTGGATCCTCAATCCTGAATCCTCAATCCTGAATCCTCAATCTTCAGACCTCAGTCCTCAACAATCAGTTGTCAATTCTCAATCCTCAATAGAATATCATCAATTCACAGTTTTCAATACTCAATACTGAATCTGTAATCTTTAAATCTCTATCCACAAACATCAATTCTCATCACTCAAACCTCAACACTCAGTCCCCAATCCTCAATAATCAATCCTCAATCCTCAATCCTCAATCCTCAATCCTCAACCTTCAATCCTCATTACTCAATCATCAATCCTCAAACCTCAATCCTCAATCCTCAATCCTCAACCCTCAATCGTCAGTCTTCAAACCTCAATACTCAATCTTCAATTCTCAATCCTCAATCCTCAATCCTCAATCCTCAATCCTCAATAACCAATCCTCAATCTTCAATCCTCAATCCTCAGTCCTGAATCCCCAATCCTCAATCCTCAATCATCAATCCTCAATCTTCAATCCTCAATACTCAATCTTTAATCCTCAGTCCTCAATCCTCAATCATCAATCATCAATACTCAATCCTCATTCCTCAATCCTCAATCTTCAACCCTCAATCCTCAATCCTCAATTCTCAATCCTCAACCCTCAATCCTCAATCCTCAATCTTCAATCCTCAATACTCAATCTTCAATCCTCAATCCTCAACCCTCAATCCTCAATCACCAATCCTCAATCTTCCATCCTCAATACTCAATCTTTAATCCTCAATCCTGAATCCTCAATCGTCAATCCTCAATGCTCAATCCTCAATCCTCAATCCTCAATCATCAATCCTCAATCTTAAATACTCAATCCTCAATCCTCAGTCCTGAATCCCCAATCCTCAATCCTCAATCATCAATCCTCAATCTTCAATCCTCAATACTCAATCTTTAATCCTCAGTCCTCAATCCTCAATCTTCAATCTTCAATCCTCAATCCTCATTCCTCAATCCTCAATCTTCAATCCTCAATACTCAATCTTCATTCCTCAATCCTCAATCCTCAACCCTCAGTCCTCATTCTTCAATCCTCAATAACCAATCCTCAACCTTCAATCCTCAATCCTCAATCCTCAATTCTCAATCCTCAATCCTCAATCCTCAGACCTCAAACATCAATACTCAACCCTCAGTCCTCGTCCTCAATCCACAACACTCAATCCTCAATCCTCAATCTTCAATCATCAATATTCAATCTTCAGTCCTCAATCCTCAATCCTCAATCCTCAATCCTCAATCCTCAATGTTCAATCCGCAATACAAAATCCTCAATCTTCAATCCTCAATCCTCAATCCTCAATCCTCAATCCTCAATCGTCAACCCTCAATCCTCAATCCTCAATTCTCAATCCTCAATCCTCAATCCTCAGACCTCAAACATCAATACTCAACCCTCAGTCCTCGTCCTCAATCCACAACACTCAATCCTCAATCCTCAATCTTCAATCATCAATATTCAATCTTCAATTACCAATCCTCAATCCTCAATCCTCAATCCTCAATCCTCAATAACCAATCCTCAATCTTCAATCCTCAATCCTCAATCCTCAGTCCTGAATCCCCAATCCTCAATCCTCAATCATCAATCCTCAATCTTCAATCCTCAATACTCAATCTTTAATCCTCAATCCTCAATCTTCAATCATCAATATTCAATCTTCAATTCTCAATCCTCAATCCTCAGCCCTCAATCCTCAATCCTCAACCTTCAATCCTCATTACTCAATCATCAATCCTCAAACCTCAATCCTCAATCCTCAATCCTCAACCCTCAATCGTCAGTCTTCAAACCTCAATACTCAATCTTCAATTCTCAATCCTCAATCCTCAATCCTCAATCCTCAATCCTCAATAACCAATCCTCAATCTTCAATCCTCAATCCTCAGTCCTGAATCCCCAATCCTCAATCCTCAATCATCAATCCTCAATCTTCAATCCTCAATACTCAATCTTTAATCCTCAGTCCTCAATCCTCAATCATCAATCATCAATACTCAATCCTCATTCCTCAATCCTCAATCTTCAACCCTCAATCCTCAATCCTCAATTCTCAATCCTCAACCCTCAATCCTCAATCCTCAATCTTCAATCCTCAATACTCAATCTTCAATCCTCAATCCTCAACCCTCAATCCTCAATCACCAATCCTCAATCTTCAATCCTCAATACTCAATCTTTAATCCTCAATCCTGAATCCTCAATCGTCAATCCTCAATGCTCAATCCTCAATCCTCAATCCTCAATCATCAATCCTCAATCTTAAATACTCAATCCTCAATCCTCAGTCCTGAATCCCCAATCCTCAATCCTCAATCATCAATCCTCAATCTTCAATCCTCAATACTCAATCTTTAATCCTCAGTCCTCAATCCTCAATCTTCAATCTTCAATCCTCAATCCTCATTCCTCAATCCTCAATCTTCAATCCTCAATACTCAATCTTCATTCCTCAATCCTCAATCCTCAACCCTCAGTCCTCATTCTTCAATCCTCAATAACCAATCCTCAACCTTCAATCCTCAATCCTCAATCCTCAATTCTCAATCCTCAATCCTCAATCCTCAGACCTCAAACATCAATACTCAACCCTCAGTCCTCGTCCTCAATCCACAACACTCAATCCTCAATCCTCAATCTTCAATCATCAATATTCAATCTTCAGTCCTCAATCCTCAATCCTCAATCCTCAATCCTCAATCCTCAATGTTCAATCCGCAATACAAAATCCTCAATCTTCAATCCTCAATCCTCAATCCTCAATCCTCAATCCTCAATCGTCAACCCTCAATCCTCAATCCTCAATTCTCAATCCTCAATCCTCAATCCTCAGACCTCAAACATCAATACTCAACCCTCAGTCCTCGTCCTCAATCCACAACACTCAATCCTCAATCCTCAATCTTCAATCATCAATATTCAATCTTCAATTACCAATCCTCAATCCTCAATCCCCAATCCTCAATCCTCAATAACCAATCCTCAATCTTCAATCCTCAATCCTCAATCCTCAGTCCTGAATCCCCAATCCTCAATCCTCAATCATCAATCCTCAATCTTCAATCCAAATACTCAATCTTTAATCCTCAATCCTCAATCTTCAATCATCAATATTCAATCTTCAATTCTCAATCCTCAATCCTCAGCCCTCAATCCTCAATCCTCAACCTTCAATCCTCATTACTCAATCATCAATCCTCAAACCTCAATCCTCAATCCTCAATCCTCAACCCTCAATCGTCAGTCTTCAAACCTCAATACTCAATCTTCAATTCTCAATCCTCAATCCTCAATCCTCAATCCTCAATCCTCAATAACCAATCCTCAATCTTCAATCCTCAATCCTCAGTCCTGAATCCCCAATCCTCAATCCTCAATCTTCAATCCTCATTCCTCAATCCTCAATTCTCAATCCTCTATCCTCAATACTCAATACCCAATCCTCAAACTTCAATCCTCAATTCTCTATCCTCAATCCTCAATCCTCAACCCTCAATCCTCAATCCTCAATCCTCAATCCTCAACCCTCAATCGTCAGTCTTCAAACCTCAATATTCAATCTTCAATCCTCAATCCTCAATCCTCAATCCTCAATCCTCATCCTTCAATCCTCAATACCCAATCCTCAATCTTCAATCCTCAATCCTCAATCCTCAATTCTCAATCCTCAATCCTCAGTCCTCAGTCCTTAAACCTCAATCCTCAGCCCTCAGCCCTCATCCTCAATCCTCAATCCTCATTCCTCAATCCTCAATCTTCAATCCTCAATACTCAATCTTCAATCCTCAATCCTCAATTCTCAATCCTCAATCCTCAGCCCTCAGTCCTTAAACCTCAATCCTCAACCCTCAGCCCTCATCCTCAATCCTCAATCCTCAATCCTCAATCCTCAATCCTCAATCCTCAATCCTCATCCTTCAGTCCTCAATACCCAATCCTCAATCTTCAATCCTCAATCCTCAATCCTCAATTCTCAATCCTCATTCCTCAGTCTTCAGTCCTTAAACCTCAATCCTCAAACCTCAATCCTCAACCGTCTGTCCTCGTCCTCAATCCTCAACACTCAATCCTCACTCCTCAATCTTCAATCATCAATACTCAATCTTCAATCCTCAATCTTCAATCCTCAATCCTCAACACTCAATCCTCAATCCTCAATCTTCAATCCTCAATACTCAATCTTCAATCCTCAATCCTCAACCCTCAATCCTCAATCATCAATCCTCAATCTTCAATCCTCAATACTCAATCTTTAATCCTCAATCCTGAACCCTCAATCGTCAATCCTAAATGCTCAATCCTCAATCCTCAATCCTCAATCATCAATCCTCAATCTTCAATACTCAATCCACAATCCTCAGTCCTGAATCCCCAATCCTCAATCCTCAATCATCAATCCTCAATCTTCAATCCTCAATACTCAATCTTTAATCCTCAGTCCTCAATCCTCAATCTTCAATCTTCAATCTTCAATCCTCAATCCTCATTCCTCAATCCTCAATCTTCAATCCTCAATACTCAATCTTCATTCCTCAATCCTCAATCCTCAACCCTCAGTCCTCATTCTTCAATCCTCAATAACCAATCCTCAGCCTTCAATCCTCAATCCTCAATCCTCAATTCTCAATCCTCAATCCTCAATCCTCAGACCTCAAACATCAATACTCAACCCTCAGTCCTCGTCCTCAATCCACAACCCTCAATCCTCAATCCTCAATCTTCAATCATCAATATTCAATCTTCAATCCTCAATCCTCAATCCTCAATCCTCAATCCTCAATCCTCTATCATGAATCCTCAATCTTCAATACTCAATCCTCAATCCTCAATCCTCAATCCTCAATCCTCAATCCTCAATCTTCAACCCTCAACACTCAGTCCTCAATGTTCAAACCTCAATCCTCAATTCTCGATCTTCAATCCTCAATACTCAATCATCAATCCTCAACCCTCAATACTCAATCCTCAATCCTCAATCCTCAATCCTCAATCATCAATCCTCAGTCTTCAATACTCAATCCTCAATCCTCAATCCTCAATACTCAATCCTCAATCCTCAATCATCAATCATCAATCTTCAATCCTCAATACTCAATCTTTAATCTTCAGTCCTCAATCCTCAATCTTCAATCTTCAATCCTCAATCCTCAATCCTCAATACTCAATCCTCAATCCTCAATCATCAATCCTCAATCTTCAATCCTCAGTACTCAATCTTTAATCCTCAGTCCTCAATCCTCAATCTTCAATCTTCAATCCTCAACCCGCAATCCTCAATCCTCAATCCTCAATCCTCAGTCCTCAATCCGCAACCTTCAATCCTCAATACTCAATCTTCAGTCCTCAATCCTCAATCCTCAGCCCTCAGTCCTCATTCTTCAATCCTCAATAACCAATCCTCAATCTTCAATCCTCATTCTTCAATCCTCAATTCTCAATCCTCTATCCTCAATACTCAATACCCAATCCTCAAACTTCAATCCTCAATTCTCTATCCTCAATCCTCAATCCTCAATCCTCAACCCTCAATCCTCAATCCTCAATCCTCAATCCTCAACCCTCAATCGTCAGTCTTCAAACCTCAATATTCAATCTTCAATCCTCAATCCTCAATCCTGAATCCTCAATCCAGAATCCTCAATCTTCAGACCTCAGTCCTCAACAATCAGTTGTGAATTCTCAATCCTCAATAGAATATCATCAATTCACAGTTTTCAATACTCAATACTGAATCTGTAATCTTTAAATCTCTATCCACAAACATCAATTCTCATCACTCAAACCTCAACACTCAGTCCCCAATACTCAATCATCAATCCTCAATCCTCAATCCTCAATCCTCAATCCTCAAACTTCAATCCTCATTACTCAATCATCAATCCTCAAACCTCAATCCTCAATCCTCAACCCTCAATCGTCAGTCTTCAAACCTCAATACTCAATCTTCAATCCTCAATCCTCAATCCTCAATCCTCAATCCTCAATCCTCATCCTTCAATCCTCAATACCCAATCCTCAATCTTCAATCCTCAATCCTCAACTCTCAATCCTTATTCCTCAGTCCTCAGTCCTTAAACCTCAATCCTCAACCCTCAGCCCTCATCCTCAGTCCTCAATCCTCAATCCTCAATCCTCAATCTTCAACCCTCAACACTCAGTCCTCAATGTTCAAACCTCAATCCTCAATTCTCAATCTTCAATCCTCAATACTCAATCTTCAATCCTCAATCCTCAATACTCAATCCTCAATCCTCAATCCTCAATCCTCAATCATCAATCCTCAATCTTCAATACTCAATCCTCAATCCTCAATCCTCAATGCTCAATCCTCAATCCTCAATCATCAATCCTCAATCTTCAATCCTCAGTACTCAATCTTTAATCCTCAGTCCTCAATCCTCAATCTTCAATCTTCAATCCTCAACCCGCAATCCTCAATCCTCAATCCTCAATCCTCAGTCCTCAATCCGCAACCTTCAATCCTCAATACTCAATCTTCAGTCCTCAATCCTCAATCCTCAGCCCTCAGTCCTCATTCTTCAATCCTCAATAACCAATCCTCAATCTTCAATCCTCATTCCTCAATCCTCAATTCTCAATCCTCTATCCTCAATACTCAATACCCAATCCTCAAACTTCAATCCTCAATTCTCTATCCTCAATCCTCAATCCTCAATCCTCAACCCTCAATCCTCAATCCTCAATCCTCAATCCTCAACCCTCAATCGTCAGTCTTCAAACCTCAATATTCAATCTTCAATCCTCAATCCTCAATCCTCAATCCTCAATCCTCATCCTTCAATCCTCAATACCCAATCCTCAATCTTCAATCCTCAATCCTCAATCCTCAATTCTCAATCCTCAATCCTCAGTCCTCAGTCCTTAAACCTCAATCCTCAGCCCTCAGCCCTCATCCTCAATCCTCAATCCTCATTCCTCAATCCTCAATCTTCAATCCTCAATACTCAATCTTCAATCCTCAATCCTCAATTCTCAATCCTCAATCCTCAGCCCTCAGTCCTTAAACCTCAATCCTCAACCCTCAGCCCTCATCCTCAATCCTCAATCCTCAATCCTCAATCCTCAATCCTCAATCCTCAATCCTCATCCTTCAGTCCTCAATACCCAATCCTCAATCTTCAATCCTCAATCCTCAATCCTCAATTCTCAATCCTCATTCCTCAGTCCTCAGTCCTTAAACCTCAATCCTCAAACCTCAATCCTCAACCGTCTGTCCTCGTCCTCAATCCTCAACACTCAATCCTCGATCCTCAATCTTCAATCATCAATACTCAATCTTCAATCCTCAATCTTCAATCCTCAATCCTCAACACTCAATCCTCAATCCTCAATCTTCAATCCTCAATACTCAATCTTCAATCCTCAATCCTCAACCCTCAATCCTCAATCATCAATCCTCAATCTTCAATCCTCAATACTCAATCTTTAATCCTCAATCCTGAACCCTCAATCGTCAATCCTAAATGCTCAATCCTCAATCCTCAATCCTCAATCATCAATGCTCAATCTTCAATACTCAATCCTCAATCCTCAGTCCTGAATCCCCAATCCTCAATCCTCAATCATCAATCCTCAATCTTCAATCCTCAATACTCAATCTTTAACCCTCAGTCCTCAATCCTCAATCTTCAATCT
Source organism: Calliopsis andreniformis (assembly GCF_051401765.1). NCBI lineage: Eukaryota > Metazoa > Arthropoda > Insecta > Hymenoptera > Andrenidae > Calliopsis > Calliopsis andreniformis. The sequence continues at coordinate 2,529,114 of NW_027480468.1, read as the reverse complement.
TCAATCCTCAATCCTCATTCCTCAATCCTCAATCTTCAATCCTCAATACTCAATCTTCATTCCCCAATCCTCAATCCTCAACCCTCAGTCCTCAGTCTTCAATCCTCAATAACCAATCCTCAACCTTCAATCCTCAATCCTCAATCCTCAATCCTCAATCCTCAATCTTCAATCCTCAATACTCAATCTTTAATCCTCAGTCCTCAATCCTCAATCTTCAATCTTCAATACTCAATCCTCATTCCTCAATCCTCAATCTTCAATCCTCAATACTCAATCTTCATTCCTCAATCCTCAATCCTCAACCCTCAGTCCTCATTCTTCAATCCTCAATAACCAATCCTCAACCTTCAATCCTCAATCCTCAGACCTCAAACATCAATACTCAACCCTCAGTCCTCGTCCTCAATCCACAACCCTCAATCCTCAATCCTCAATCTTCAATCATCAATATTCAATCTTCAGTCCTCAATCCTCAATCCTCAATCCTCAATCCTCAATCCTCAATCCTCAATGTTCAATCCGCAATACAAAATCCTCAATCTTCAATCCTCAATCCTCAATCCTCAATCCTCAATCCTCAATCCTCTACCATGAATCCTCAATCTTCAATACTCAATCCTCAATCCTCAATCCTCAATCCTCAATCCTCAATCCTCAATCTTCAACCCTCAACACTCAGTCCTCAATGTTCAAACCTCAATCCTCAATTCTCAATCTTCAATCCTCAATACTCAATCTTCAATCCTCAATCCTCAATACTCAATCCTCAATCCTCAATCCTCAATCCTCAATCCTCAATCATCAATCCTCAATCTTCAATACTCAATCCTCAATCCTCAATCCTCAATACTCAATCCTCAATCCTCAATCATCAGTCATCAATCTTCAATCCTCAATACTCAATCTTTAATCTTCAGTCCTCAATCCTCAATCTTCAATCTTCAATCCTCAACCCGCAATACTCAATTCTCAATCCCAAATCCTCAGTCCTCAATCCGCAATATTCAATCCTCAATACTCAATCTTCAGTCCTCAATCCTCAATCCTCAGTCCTCAAACCTCAGTTCTGAATCCTCAATCCTTAATCCTCAATCTTCAGACCTCAGTCCTCAACAATCAGGTGACAATCCTCAATCCTCAATAGATTACCCTCAATTCACAGTTTTCAATACTCAATACTCAATCTGCAATCTTCAAATCACTATCCACAAACATCAATTCTCATCACTCAACCCTCAACACTCAGTTCTCAATGTTCAATCCTCAATCCTCAATTCTCAACCTTCAATCCTCAATACTCAATCTATAATCCTCAATCCTCAATCCTCAATCTTCAATCCTCAATCCAGAATACTCAATCCTCAATCCTCAATCCTCAATCCTCTATCATCAATCCTCAATCTTCAATACTCAATCCTCAATCCTCAATCCTCAATGCTCAATTCTCAATCCTCAATCCTCAATCCTCAATCATCAATCCTCAATCTTCAGTCCTCAATACTCAATCTTTAATCCTCAATCTTCAATCCTCAATCCTCAATCCTCAACCCTCAATCCTCAATCCTCAGTCCTCCAACCTCAATCCTGGATCCTCAATCCTGAATCCTCAATCCTGAATCCTCAATCTTCAGACCTCATGCTCAACAATCAGTTGTCAATTCTCAATCCTCAATAGAATATCATCAATTCACAGTTTTCAATACTCAATACTGAATCTGTAATCTTTAAATCTCTATCCACAAACATCAATTCTCATCACTCAAACCTCAACACTCAGTCCCCAATCCTCAATCATCAATCCTCAATCCTCAATCCTCAATCCTCAATCCTCAACCTTCAATCCTCATTACTCAATCATCAATCCTCAAACCTCAATCCTCAATCCTCAATCCTCAACCCTCAATCGTCAGTCTTCAAACCTCAATACTCAATCTTCAATTCTCAATCCTCAATCCTCAATCCTCAATCCTCAATCCTCAATAACCAATCCTCAATCTTCAATCCTCAATCCTCAGTCCTGAATCCCCAATCCTCAATCCTCAATCATCAATCCTCAATCTTCAATCCTCAATACTCAATCTTTAATCCTCAGTCCTCAATCCTCAATCATCAATCATCAATACTCAATCCTCATTCCTCAATCCTCAATCTTCAACCCTCAATCCTCAATCCTCAATTCTCAATCCTCAACCCTCAATCCTCAATCCTCAATCTTCAATCCTCAATACTCAATCTTCAATCCTCAATCCTCAACCCTCAATCCTCAATCACCAATCCTCAATCTTCCATCCTCAATACTCAATCTTTAATCCTCAATCCTGAATCCTCAATCGTCAATCCTCAATGCTCAATCCTCAATCCTCAATCCTCAATCATCAATCCTCAATCTTAAATACTCAATCCTCAATCCTCAGTCCTGAATCCCCAATCCTCAATCCTCAATCATCAATCCTCAATCTTCAATCCTCAATACTCAATCTTTAATCCTCAGTCCTCAATCCTCAATCTTCAATCTTCAATCCTCAATCCTCATTCCTCAATCCTCAATCTTCAATCCTCAATACTCAATCTTCATTCCTCAATCCTCAATCCTCAACCCTCAGTCCTCATTCTTCAATCCTCAATAACCAATCCTCAACCTTCAATCCTCAATCCTCAATCCTCAATTCTCAATCCTCAATCCTCAATCCTCAGACCTCAAACATCAATACTCAACCCTCAGTCCTCGTCCTCAATCCACAACACTCAATCCTCAATCCTCAATCTTCAATCATCAATATTCAATCTTCAGTCCTCAATCCTCAATCCTCAATCCTCAATCCTCAATCCTCAATGTTCAATCCGCAATACAAAATCCTCAATCTTCAATCCTCAATCCTCAATCCTCAATCCTCAATCCTCAATCGTCAACCCTCAATCCTCAATCCTCAATTCTCAATCCTCAATCCTCAATCCTCAGACCTCAAACATCAATACTCAACCCTCAGTCCTCGTCCTCAATCCACAACACTCAATCCTCAATCCTCAATCTTCAATCATCAATATTCAATCTTCAATTACCAATCCTCAATCCTCAATCCTCAATCCTCAATCCTCAATAACCAATCCTCAATCTTCAATCCTCAATCCTCAATCCTCAGTCCTGAATCCCCAATCCTCAATCCTCAATCATCAATCCTCAATCTTCAATCCTCAATACTCAATCTTTAATCCTCAATCCTCAATCTTCAATCATCAATATTCAATCTTCAATTCTCAATCCTCAATCCTCAGCCCTCAATCCTCAATCCTCAACCTTCAATCCTCATTACTCAATCATCAATCCTCAAACCTCAATCCTCAATCCTCAATCCTCAACCCTCAATCGTCAGTCTTCAAACCTCAATACTCAATCTTCAATTCTCAATCCTCAATCCTCAATCCTCAATCCTCAATCCTCAATAACCAATCCTCAATCTTCAATCCTCAATCCTCAGTCCTGAATCCCCAATCCTCAATCCTCAATCATCAATCCTCAATCTTCAATCCTCAATACTCAATCTTTAATCCTCAGTCCTCAATCCTCAATCATCAATCATCAATACTCAATCCTCATTCCTCAATCCTCAATCTTCAACCCTCAATCCTCAATCCTCAATTCTCAATCCTCAACCCTCAATCCTCAATCCTCAATCTTCAATCCTCAATACTCAATCTTCAATCCTCAATCCTCAACCCTCAATCCTCAATCACCAATCCTCAATCTTCAATCCTCAATACTCAATCTTTAATCCTCAATCCTGAATCCTCAATCGTCAATCCTCAATGCTCAATCCTCAATCCTCAATCCTCAATCATCAATCCTCAATCTTAAATACTCAATCCTCAATCCTCAGTCCTGAATCCCCAATCCTCAATCCTCAATCATCAATCCTCAATCTTCAATCCTCAATACTCAATCTTTAATCCTCAGTCCTCAATCCTCAATCTTCAATCTTCAATCCTCAATCCTCATTCCTCAATCCTCAATCTTCAATCCTCAATACTCAATCTTCATTCCTCAATCCTCAATCCTCAACCCTCAGTCCTCATTCTTCAATCCTCAATAACCAATCCTCAACCTTCAATCCTCAATCCTCAATCCTCAATTCTCAATCCTCAATCCTCAATCCTCAGACCTCAAACATCAATACTCAACCCTCAGTCCTCGTCCTCAATCCACAACACTCAATCCTCAATCCTCAATCTTCAATCATCAATATTCAATCTTCAGTCCTCAATCCTCAATCCTCAATCCTCAATCCTCAATCCTCAATGTTCAATCCGCAATACAAAATCCTCAATCTTCAATCCTCAATCCTCAATCCTCAATCCTCAATCCTCAATCGTCAACCCTCAATCCTCAATCCTCAATTCTCAATCCTCAATCCTCAATCCTCAGACCTCAAACATCAATACTCAACCCTCAGTCCTCGTCCTCAATCCACAACACTCAATCCTCAATCCTCAATCTTCAATCATCAATATTCAATCTTCAATTACCAATCCTCAATCCTCAATCCCCAATCCTCAATCCTCAATAACCAATCCTCAATCTTCAATCCTCAATCCTCAATCCTCAGTCCTGAATCCCCAATCCTCAATCCTCAATCATCAATCCTCAATCTTCAATCCTCAATACTCAATCTTTAATCCTCAATCCTCAATCTTCAATCATCAATATTCAATCTTCAATTCTCAATCCTCAATCCTCAGCCCTCAATCCTCAATCCTCAACCTTCAATCCTCATTACTCAATCATCAATCCTCAAACCTCAATCCTCAATCCTCAATCCTCAACCCTCAATCGTCAGTCTTCAAACCTCAATACTCAATCTTCAATTCTCAATCCTCAATCCTCAATCCTCAATCCTCAATCCTCAATAACCAATCCTCAATCTTCAATCCTCAATCCTCAGTCCTGAATCCCCAATCCTCAATCCTCAATCATCAATCCTCAATCTTCAATCCTCAATACTCAATCTTTAATCCTCAGTCCTCAATCCTCAATCATCAATCATCAATACTCAATCCTCATTCCTCAATCCTCAATCTTCAACCCTCAATCCTCAATCCTCAATTCTCAATCCTCAACCCTCAATCCTCAATCCTCAATCTTCAATCCTCAATACTCAATCTTCAATCCTCAATCCTCAACCCTCAATCCTCAATCACCAATCCTCAATCTTCAATCCTCAATACTCAATCTTTAATCCTCAATCCTGAATCCTCAATCGTCAATCCTCAATGCTCAATCCTCAATCCTCAATCCTCAATCATCAATCCTCAATCTTCAATCCTCAATCCTCAATCCTCAGTCCTGAATCCCCAATCCTCAATCCTCAATCATCAATCCTCAATCTTCAATCCTCAATACTCAATCTTTAATCCTCAGTCCTCAATCCTCAATCTTCAATCTTCAATCCTCAATCCTCATTCCTCAATCCTCAATCTTCAATCCTCAATACTCAATCTTCATTCCTCAATCCTCAATCCTCAACCCTCAGTCCTCATTCTTCAATCCTCGATAACCAATCCTCAACCTTCAATCCTCAATCCTCAGACCTCAAACATCAATACTCAACCCTCAGTCCTCGTCCTCAATCCACAACCCTCAATCCTCAATCCTCAATCTTCAATCATCAATATTCAATCTTCAGTCCTCAATCCTCAATCCTCAATCCTCAATCCTCAATCCTCAATCCTCAATGTTCAATCCGCAATACAAAATCCTCAATCTTCAATCCTCAATACTCAATCCTCAATCCTCAATCCTCAATCCTCTACCATGAATCCTCAATCTTCAATACTCAATCCTCAATCCTCAATCCTCAATCCTCAATCCTCAATCCTCAATCTTCAACCCTCAACACTCAGTCCTCAATGTTCAAACCTCAATACTCAATTCTCAATCTTCAATCCTCAATACTCAATCTTCAATCCTCAATCCTCAATACTCAATCCTCAATCCTCAATCCTCAATCCTCAATCATCAATCCTCAATCTTCAATACTCAATCCTCAATCCTCAATCCTCAATACTCAATCCTCAATCCTCAATCATCAGTCATCAATCTTCAATCCTCAATACTCAATCTTTAATCTTCAGTCCTCAATCCTCAATCTTCAATCTTCAATCCTCAACCCGCAATCCTCAATCCTCAATCCCAAATCCTCAGTCCTCAATCCGCAATATTCAATCCTCAATACTCAATCTTCAGTCCTCAATCCTCAATCCTCAGTCCTCAAACCTCAATTCTGAATCCTCAATCCTGAATCCTCAATCTTCAGACCTCAGTCCTCAACAATCGGGTGACAATCCTCAATCCTCAATAGATTACCCTCAGTTCACAGTTTTCAATACTCAATACTCAATCTGCAATCTTCAAATCACTATCCACAAACATCAATTCTCATCACTCAACCCTCAACACTCAGTTCTCAATGTTCAATCCTCAATCCTCAATTCTCAACCTTCAATCCTCAATACTCAATCTATAATCCTCAATCCTCAATCCTCAATCTTCAATCCTCAATCCAGAATACTCAATCCTCAATCCTCAATCCTCAATCCTCTATCATCAATCCTCAATCTTCAATACTCAATCCTCAATCCTCAATCCTCAATGCTCAATCCTCAATCCTCAATCCTCAATCCTCAATCATCAATCCTCAATCTTCAATCCTCAATACTCAATCTTTAATCCTCAATCCTCAATCCTCAATCCTCACTCCTCAATCCTCAATCCTCAGTCCTCCAACCTCAATCCTGGATCCTCAATCCTGAATCCTCAATCCTGAATCCTCAATCTTCAGACCTCAGTCCTCAACAATCAGTGGTCAATTCTCAATCCTCAATAGAATATCATCAATTCACAGTTTTCAATACTCAATACTGAATCCGTAATCTTTAAATCTCTATCCACAAACATCAATTCTCATCACTCAAACCTCAACACTCAGTCCCCAATCCTCAATCATCAATCCTCAATCCTCAATCCTCAATCCTCAACCTTCAATCCTCATTACTCAATCATCAATCCTCAAACCTCAATCCTCAATCCTCAATCCTCAACCCTCAATCGTCAGTCTTCAAACCTCAATACTCAATCTTCAATTCTCAATCCTCAATCCTCAATCCTCAATCCTCAATCCTCAATAACCAATACTCAATCTTCAATCCTCAATCCTCAATCCTCTGTCCTGAATCCCCAATCCTCAATCCTCAATCATCAATCCTCAATCTTCAATCCTCAATACTCAATCTTTAATCCTCAGTCCTCAATTCTCAATCATCAATCATCAATCCTCAATCCTCATTCCTCAATCCTCAATCTTCAACCCTCAATCCTCAATCCTCAATCTTCAATCCTCAATACTCAATCTTCAATCCTCAATCCTCAACCCTCAATCCTCAATCATCAATCCTCAATCTTCAATCCTCAATACTCAATCTTTAATCCTCAATCCTGAATCCTCAATCGTCAATCCTCAATCCTCATTCCTCAATCCTCAATCTTCAATCCTCAATACTCAATCTTCATTCCTCAATCCTCAATCCTCAACCCTCAGTCCTCATTCTTCAATCCTCAATAACCAATCCTCAACCTTCAATCCTCAATCCTCAATCCTCAATTCTCAATCCTCGATCCTCAATCCTCAGAACTCAAACATCAATACTCAACCCTCAGACCTCGTCCTCAATCCACAACCCTCAATCCTCAATCCTCAAACTTCAATCATCAATATTCAATCTTCAGTCCTCAATCCTCAATCCTCAATCCTCAATCCTCAATCCTCAATCCTCAATGTTCAATCCGCAATACAAAATCCTCAATCTTCAATCCTCAATCCTCAATCCTCAATCTTCAATCCTCAATCTTCAACCCTCAATCCTCAATCCTCAATTCTCAATCCTCAATCCTCAATCCTCAGACCTCAAACATCAATACTCAACCCTCAGTCCTCGTCCTCAATCCACAACACTCAATCCTCAATCCTCAATCTTCAATCATCAATATTCAATCTTCAATTCTCAATCCTCAATCCTCAATCCTCAATCCTCAATCCTCAATAACCAATCGTCAATCTTCAATCCTCAATCCTCAATCCTCAGTCCTGAATCCCCAATCCTCAATCCTCAATCATCAATCCTCAATCTTCAATCCTCAATACTCAATCTTTAATCCTCAGTCCTCAATCCTCAATCTTCAATCTTCAATCCTCAATCCTCATTCCTCAATCCTCAATCTTCAATCCTCAATACTCAATCTTCATTCCTCAATCCTCAATCCTCAACCCTCAGTCCTCATTCTTCAATCCTCAATAACCAATCCTCAACCTTCAATCCTCAATCCTCAATCCTCAATTCTCAATCCTCAATCCTCAATCCTCAGACCTCAAACATCAATACTCAACCCTCAGTCCTCGTCCTCAATCCACAACCCTCAATCCTCAATCCTCAATCTTCAATCATCAATATTCAATCTTCAGTCCTCAATCCTCAGTCCTCAATCCTCAATCCTCAATCCTCAATCCTCAATGTTCAATCCGCAATACAAAATCCTCAATCTTCAATCCTCAATCCTCAATCCTCAATCCTCATTCCTCAATCCTCTATCATGAATCCTCAATCTTCAATACTCAATCCTCAATCCTCAATCCTCAATCCTCAATCCTCAATCCTCAATCTTCAACCCTCAACACTCAGTCCTCAATGTTCAAACCTCAATCCTCAATTCTCGATCTTCAATACTCAATACTCAATCATCAATCCTCAACCCTCAATACTCAATCCTCAATCCTCAATCCTCAATCCTCAATCATCAATCCTCAGCCTTCAATACTCAATCCTCAATCCTCAATCCTCAATACTCAATCCTCAATCCTCAATCATCAATCATCAATCTTCAATCCTCAATACTCAATCTTTAATCTTCAGTCCTCAATCCTCAATCTTCAATCTTCAATCCTCAACCCGCAATCCTCAATCCTCAATCCTCAATCCTCAGTCCTCAATCCGCAATATTCAACCCTCAATACTCAATCTTCAGTCCTCAATCCTCAATCCTCAGTCCTCAAACCTCAATTCTGAATCCTCAATCCTGAATCCTCAATCTTCAGTCCTCAGTCCTCAACAATCAGGTGACAATCCTCAATCCTCAGTAGATTACCCTCAATTCACAGTTTTCAATACTCAATACTCAATCTGCAATCTTCACATCACTATCCACAAACATCAATTCTCATCACTCAACCCTCAACACTCAGTTCTCAATGTTCAATCCTCAATCCTCAATTCTCAACCTTCAATCCTCAATACTCAATCTATAATCCTCAATCCTCAATCCTCAATCTTCAATCCTCAATTCAGAATACTCAATCCTCAATCCTCAATCCTCAATCCTCTATCATCAATCCTCAATCGTCAATACTCAATCCTCAATCCTCAATCCTCAATGCTCAATCCTCAATCCTCAATCCTCAATCATCAATCCTCAATCTTCAATCCTCAATACTCAATCTTTAATCCTCAATCTTCAATCCTCAATCTTCAATCCTCAACCCTCAATCCTCAATCCTCAGACCTCAAACATCAATACTCAACCCTCAGTCCTGGTCCTCAATCCACAACGCTCAATCCTCAATCCTCAATCTTCAATCATCAACATTCAATCTCCAGTCCTCAATCCTCAATCCACAATCGTCAATCCTCATTCCTCAATGTTCAATCAGAAATACCCAATCTCAATCTTCAATTCTCAATCCTCAATCCTCAACCCTCACTCCTCAATCCTCAATCCTCAGTTCTCAAACCTCAATCCTGAATCCTCAATCCTGAATCCTCAATCCAGAATCCTCAATCTTCAGACCTCAGTCCTCAACAATCAGTTGTCAATTCTCAATCCTCGATAGAATATCATCAATTCACAGTTTTCAATACTCAATACTGAATCTGTAATCTTTAAATCTCTATCCACAAACATCAATTCTCATCTCTCAAACCTCAACACTCAGTCCCCAATACTCAATCATCAATCCTCAATCCTCAATCCTCAATCCCCAATCCTCAAACTTCAATCCTCATTACTCAATCATCAATCCTCAAACCTCAATCCTCAATCCTCAACCCTCAATCGTCAGTCTTCAAACCTCAATACTCAATCATCAATCCTCAATCCTCAAACCTCAATCCTCAATCCTCAATCCTCATCCTTCAATCCTCAATACCCAATCCTCAATCTTCAATCCTCAATCCTCAATCCTAAATTCTCAATCCTCATTCCTCAGTCCTCAGTCCTTAAACCTCAATCCTCAACCCTCAGCCCTCATCCTCAATCCTCAATCCTCAATCCTCAATCCTCAATCTTCAACCCTCAACACTCAGTCCTCAATGTTCAAACCTCAATCCTCAATTCTCAATCTTCAATCCTCAATACTCAATCTTCAATCCTCAATCCTCAATACTCAATCCTCAATCCTCAATCCTCAATCCTCAATCATCAATCCTCAATCTTCAATACTCAATCCTCAATCCTCAATCCTCAATCCTCAATACTCAATCCTCAATCCTCAATCATCAATCCTCAATCTTCAATCCTCAGTACTCAATCTTTAATCCTCAGTCCTCAATCCTCAATCTTCAATCTTCAATCCTCAACCCGCAATCCTCAATCCTCAATCCTCAATCCTCACTCCTCAATCCGCAATCTTCAATCCTCAATACTCAATCTTCAGTCCTCAATCCTCAATCCTCAGCCCTCAGTCCTCATTCTTCAATCCTCAATAACCAATCCTCAATCTTCAATCCTCAATCCTCAATCCTCAATTCTCAATCCTCTATCCTCAATACTCAATACCCAATCCTCAATCTTCAATACTCAATCCTCAATCCTCAGTCCTGAATCCCCAATCCTCAATCCTCAATCATCAATCCTCAATCTTCAATCCTCAATACTCAATCTTTAATCCTCAATCCTCAATCCTCAATCTTCAATCCTCAATACTCAATCTTCAATCCTCAATCCTCAACCCTCAATCCTCAATCATCAATCCTCAATCTTCAATCCTCAATACTCAATCTTTAATCCTCAATCCTGAATCCTCAATCGTCAATCCTCAATGCTCAATCCTCAATCCTCAATCCTCAATCATCAATCCTCAATCTTCAATACTCAATCCTCAATCCTCAGTCCTGAATCCCCAATCCTCAATCCTCAATCATCAATCCTCAATCTTCAATCCTCAATACTCAATCTTTAATCCTCAGTCCTCAATCCTCAATCTTCAATCTTCAATCCTCAATCCTCATTCCTCAATCCTCAATCTTCAATCCTCAATACTCAATCTTCATTCCTCAATCCTCAATCCTCAACCCTCAGTCCTCATTCTTCAATCCTCAACCCTCAATCCTCAATCCTCAATCTTCAATCCTCAATACTCAATCTTCAATCCTCAATCCTCAACCCTCAATCCTCAATCATCAATCCTCAATCTTCAATCCTCAATACTCAACCTTTAATCCTCAATCCTGAATCATCAATCGTCAATCCTCAATCCTCATTCCTCAATCCTCAACCTTCAATCCTCAATACTCAATCTGCATTCCTCAATCCTCAATCCTCAACCCTCAGTCCTCATTCTTCAATCCTCAATAACCAATCCTCAACCTTCAATCCTCAATCCTCAATCCTCAATTCTCAATCCTCGATCCTCAATCCTCAGAACTCAAACATCAATACTCAACCCTCAGTCCTCGTCCTCAATCCACAACCCTCAATCCTCAAACCTCAAACTTCAATCATCAATATTCAATCTTCAGTCCTCAATCCTCAATCCTCAATCCTCAATCCTCAATCCTCAATCCTCAATGTTCAATCCGCAATCCAAAATCCTCTATCTTCAATCCTCAATCCTCAATCCTCAATCTTCAATCCTCAATCTTCAACCCTCAATCCTCAATCCTCAATTCTCAATCCTCAATCCTCAATCCTCAGACCTCAAACATCAATACTCAACCCTCAGTCCTCGTCCTCAATCCACAACACTCAATCCTCAATCCTCAATCTTCAATCATCAATATTCAATCTTCAATTCTCAATCCTCAATCCTCAATCCTCAATCCTCAATCCTCAATAACCAATCGTCAATCTTCAATCCTCAATCCTCAATCCTCAGTCCTGAATCCCCAATCCTCAATCCTCAATCATCAATCCTCAATCTTCAATCCTCAATACTCAATCTTTAATCCTCAGTCCTCAATCCTCAATCTTCAATCTTCAATCTTCAATCCTCAATCCTCATTCCTCAATCCTCAATCTTCAATCCTCAATACTCAATCTTCATTCCTCAATCCTCAATCCTCAATCCTCAATCCTCAATCCTCAATCCTCAATGTTCAATCCGCAATACAAAATCCTCAATCTTCAATCCTCAATCCTCAATCCTCAATCCTCAATCCTCAACCCTCATCCTTCAATCCTCAATCTTCAACCCTCAACACTCAATCCTCAATGTTCAAACCTCAATCCTCAATTCTCAACGTTCAATCCTCAATACTCAATCTTCAATCCTCAATCCTCAATACTCAATCCTCAATCCTCAATCCTCAATCCTCAATCATCAATCCTCAATCTTCAATACTCAATCCTCAATCCTCAATCCTCAATACTCAATCCTCAATCCTCAATCATCAATCCTCAATCTTCAATCCTCAATACTTAATCTTTAATCCTCAGTCCTCAATCCTCAATCTTCAATCTTCAATCCTCAACCCGCAATCCTCAATCCTCAATCCTCAATCCTCAGTCCTCAATCCTCAATCCTCAATCCTCAATCATCAATCCTCAATCTTCAATACTCAATCCTCAATCCTCAATCCTCAATACTCAATCCTCAATCCTCAATCATCAATCCTCAATCTTCAATCCTCAATACTCAATCTTTAATCCTCAGTCCTCAATCCTCAATCTTCAATCTTCAATCCTCAACCCGCAATCCTCAATCCTCAATCCTCAATCCTCAGTCCTCAATACGCAATCTTCAATCCTCAATACTCAATCTTCAATCCTCAATCCTCAATCCTCAATAACCAATCCTCAATCTTCAATCCTCAATCCTCAATCCTCAATTCTCAATCCTCAATCCTCAATCCTCAGACCTCAAACATCAATACTCAACCCTCAGTCCTCGTCCTCAATCCACAACAGTCAATCCTCAATCCTCAATCTTCAATCATCAATATTCAATCATCAATCCTCAATCTTCAATACTCAATCCTCAATCCTCAGTCCTGAATCCCCAATCCTCTATCCTCAATCATCAGTCCCCAATCTTCAATCCTCAATCCTCATTCCTCAATCCTCAATCTTCAATCATCAATATTCAATCTTCAATTCTCAATCCTCAATCCTCTATCCTCAATCCTCAATCCTCAATAACCAATCCTCAATCTTCAATCCTCAATCCTCAATCCTCAGTCCTGAATCCCCAATCCTCAATCCTCAATCATCAATCCTCAATCTTCAATCCTCAATACTCAATCTTTAATCCTCAGTCCTCAATCCTCAATCTTCAATCTTCAATCCTCAAACCTCATTCCTCAATCCTCAATCTTCAATCCTCAATACTCAATCTTCATTCCTCAATCCTCAATCCTCAACCCTCAGTCCTCATTCTTCAATCCTCGATAACCAATCCTCAACCTTCAATCCTCAATCCTCAGACCTCAAACATCAATACTCAACCCTCAGTCCTCGTCCTCAATCCACAACCCTCAATCCTCAATCCTCAATCTTCAATCATCAATATTCAATCTTCAGTCCTCAATCCTCAATCCTCAATCCTCAATCCTCAATCCTCAATCCTCAATGTTCAATCCGCAATACAAAATCCTCAATCTTCAATCCTCAATACTCAATCCTCAATCCTCAATCCTCAATCCTCTACCATGAATCCTCAATCTTCAATACTCAATCCTCAATCCTCAATCCTCAATCCTCAATCCTCAATCCTCAATCTTCAACCCTCAACACTCAGTCCTCAATGTTCAAACCTCAATACTCAATTCTCAATCTTCAATCCTCAATACTCAATCTTCAATCCTCAATCCTCAATACTCAATCCTCAATCCTCAATCCTCAATCCTCAATCATCAATCCTCAATCTTCAATACTCAATCCTCAATCCTCAATCCTCAATACTCAATCCTCAATCCTCAATCATCAGTCATCAATCTTCAATCCTCAATACTCAATCTTTAATCTTCAGTCCTCAATCCTCAATCTTCAATCTTCAATCCTCAACCCGCAATCCTCAATCCTCAATCCCAAATCCTCAGTCCTCAATCCGCAATATTCAATCCTCAATACTCAATCTTCAGTCCTCAATCCTCAATCCTCAGTCCTCAAACCTCAATTCTGAATCCTCAATCCTGAATCCTCAATCTTCAGACCTCAGTCCTCAACAATCGGGTGACAATCCTCAATCCTCAATAGATTACCCTCAGTTCACAGTTTTCAATACTCAATACTCAATCTGCAATCTTCAAATCACTATCCACAAACATCAATTCTCATCACTCAACACTCAACACTCAGTTCTCAATGTTCAATCCTCAATCCTCAATTCTCAACCTTCAATCCTCAATACTCAATCTATAATCCTCAATCCTCAATCCTCAATCTTCAATCCTCAATCCAGAATACTCAATCCTCAATCCTCAATCCTCAATCCTCTATCATCAATCCTCAATCTTCAATACTCAATCCTCAATCCTCAATCCTCAATGCTCAATCCTCAATCCTCAATCCTCAATCCTCAATCATCAATCCTCAATCTTCAATCCTCAATACTCAATCTTTAATCCTCAATCCTCAATCCTCAATCCTCACTCCTCAATCCTCAATCCTCAGTCCTCCAACCTCAATCCTGGATCCTCAATCCTGAATCCTCAATCCTGAATCCTCAATCTTCAGACCTCAGTCCTCAACAATCAGTGGTCAATTCTCAATCCTCAATAGAATATCATCAATTCACAGTTTTCAATACTCAATACTGAATCCGTAATCTTTAAATCTCTATCCACAAACATCAATTCTCATCACTCAAACCTCAACACTCAGTCCCCAATCCTCAATCATCAATCCTCAATCCTCAATCCTCAATCCTCAACCTTCAATCCTCATTACTCAATCATCAATCCTCAAACCTCAATCCTCAATCCTCAATCCTCAACCCTCAATCGTCAGTCTTCAAACCTCAATACTCAATCTTCAATTCTCAATCCTCAATCCTCAATCCTCAATCCTCAATCCTCAATAACCAATACTCAATCTTCAATCCTCAATCCTCAATCCTCAGTCCTGAATCCCCAATCCTCAATCCTCAATCATCAATCCTCAATCTTCAATCCTCAATACTCAATCTTTAATCCTCAGTCCTCAATTCTCAATCATCAATCATCAATCCTCAATCCTCATTCCTCAATCCTCAATCTTCAACCCTCAATCCTCAATCCTCAATCTTCAATCCTCAATACTCAATCTTCAATCCTCAATCCTCAACCCTCAATCCTCAATCATCAATCCTCAATCTTCAATCCTCAATACTCAATCTTTAATCCTCAATCCTGAATCCTCAATCGTCAATCCTCAATCCTCATTCCTCAATCCTCAATCTTCAATCCTCAATACTCAATCTTCATTCCTCAATCCTCAATCCTCAACCCTCAGTCCTCATTCTTCAATCCTCAATAACCAATCCTCAACCTTCAATCCTCAATCCTCAATCCTCAATTCTCAATCCTCGATCCTCAATCCTCAGAACTCAAACATCAATACTCAACCCTCAGACCTCGTCCTCAATCCACAACCCTCAATCCTCAATCCTCAAACTTCAATCATCAATATTCAATCTTCAGTCCTCAATCCTCAATCCTCAATCCTCAATCCTCAATCCTCAATCATCAATCCTCAATCTTCAATCCTCAATACTCAATCTTTAATCCTCAGTCCTCAATCCTCAATCTTCAATCTTCAATCTTCAATCCTCAATCCTCATTCCTCAATCCTCAATCTTCAATCCTCAATACTCAATCTTCATTCCTCAATCCTCAATCCTCAACCCTCAGTCCTCATTCTTCAATCCTCAATAACCAATCCTCAGCCTTCAATCCTCAATCCTCAATCCTCAATTCTCAATCCTCAATCCTCAATCCTCAGACCTCAAACATCAATACTCAACCCTCAGTCCTCGTCCTCAATCCACAACCCTCAATCCTCAATCCTCAATCTTCAATCATCAATATTCAATCTTCAGTCCTCAATCCTCAGTCCTCACTCCTCAATCCTCAATCCTCAATCCTCAATGTTCAATCCGCAATACAAAATCCTCAATCTTCAATCCTCAATCCTCAATCCTCAATCCTCAATCCTCAATCCTCAATCCTCTATCATGAATCCTCAATCTTCAATACTCAATCCTCAATCCTCAATCCTCAATCCTCAATCCTCAATACTCAATCTTCAACCCTCAACACTCAGTCCTCAATGTTCAAACCTCAATCCTCAATTCTCGATCTTCAATCCTCAATACTCAATCATCAATCCTCAACCATCAATACTCAATCCTCAATCCTCAATCCTCAATCCTCAATCATCAATCCTCAGTCTTCAATACTCAATCCTCAATCCTCAATCCTCAATACTCAATCCTCAATCCTCAATCATCAATCATCAATCTTCAATCCTCAATACTCAATCTTTAATCTTCAGTCCTCAATCCTCAATCTTCAATCTTCAATCCTCAACCCGCAATCCTCAATCCTCAATCCTCAATCCTCAGTCCTCAATCCGCAATATTCAACCCTCAATACTCAATCTTCAGTCCTCAATCCTCAATCCTCAGTCCTCAAACCTCAATTCTGAATCCTCAATCCTGAATCCTCAATCTTCAGTCCTCAGTCCTCAACAATCAGGTGACAATCCTCAATCCTCAGTAGATTACCCTCAATTCACAGTTTTCAATACTCAATACTCAATCTGCAATCTTCAAATCACTATCCACAAACATCAATTCTCATCACTCAACCCTCAACACTCAGTTCTCAATGTTCAATCCTCAATCCTCAATTCTCAACCTTCAATCCTCAATACTCAGTCTATAATCCTCAATCCTCAATCCTCAATCTTCAATCCTCAATTCAGAATACTCAATCCTCAATCCTCAATCCTCAATCCTCTATCATCAATCCTCAATCGTCAATACTCAATCCTCAATCCTCAATCCTCAATGCTCAATCCTCAATCCTCAATCCTCAATCATCAATCCTCAATCTTCAATCCTCAATACTCAATCTTTAATCCTCAATCTTCAATCCTCAATCTTCAATCCTCAACCCTCAATCCTCAATCCTCAGACCTCAAACATCAATACTCAACCCTCAGTCCTGGTCCTCAATCCACAACGCTCAATCCTCAATCCTCAATCTTCAATCATCAACATTCAATCTCCAGTCCTCAATCCTCAATCCACAATCGTCAATCCTCATTCCTCAATGTTCAATCAGCAATACCCAATCTCAATCTTCAATTCTCAATCCTCAATCCTCAACCCTCACTCCTCAATCCTGAATCCTCAGTTCTCAAACCTCAATCCTGAATCCTCAATCCTGAATCCTCAATCCAGAATCCTCAATCTTCAGACCTCAGTCCTCAACAATCAGTTGTCAATTCTCAATCCTCGATAGAATATCATCAATTCACAGTTTTCAATACTCAATACTGAATCTGTAATCTTTAAATCTCTATCCACAAACATCAATTCTCATCTCTCAAACCTCAACACTCAGTCCCCAATACTCAATCATCAATCCTCAATCCTCAATCCTCAATCCCCAATCCTCAAACTTCAATCCTCATTACTCAATCATCAATCCTCAAACCTCAATCCTCAATCCTCAACCCTCAATCGTCAGTCTTCAAACCTCAATACTCAATCATCAATCCTCAATCCTCAATCCTCAATCCTCAATCCTCAATCCTCATCCTTCAATCCTCAATACCCAATCCTCAATCTTCAATCCTCAATCCTCAATCCTAAATTCTCAATCCTCATTCCTCAGTCCTCAGTCCTTAAACCTCAATCCTCAACCCTCAGCCCTCATCCTCAATCCTCAATCCTCAATCCTCAATCCTCAATCTTCAACCCTCAACACTCAGTCCTCAATGTTCAAACCTCAATCCTCAATTCTCAATCTTCAATCCTCAATACTCAATCTTCAATCCTCAATCCTCAATACTCAATCCTCAATCCTCAATCCTCAATCCTCAATCATCAATCCTCAATCTTCAATACTCAATCCTCAATCCTCAATCCTCAATCCTCAATACTCAATCCTCAATCCTCAATCATCAATCCTCAATCTTCAATCCTCAGTACTCAATCTTTAATCCTCAGTCCTCAATCCTCAATCTTCAATCTTCAATCCTCAACCCGCAATCCTCAATCCTCAATCCTCAATCCTCACTCCTCAATCCGCAATCTTCAATCCTCAATACTCAATCTTCAGTCCTCAATCCTCAATCCTCAGCCCTCAGTCCTCATTCTTCAATCCTCAATAACCAATCCTCAATCTTCAATCCTCAATCCTCAATCCTCAATTCTCAATCCTCTATCCTCAATACTCAATACCCAATCCTCAATCTTCAATACTCAATCCTCAATCCTCAGTCCTGAATCCCCAATCCTCAATCCTCAATCATCAATCCTCAATCTTCAATCCTCAATACTCAATCTTTAATCCTCAATCCTCAATCCTCAATCCTCAATCATCAATCCTCAATCTTCAATCCTCAATACTCAATCTTTAATCCTCAATCCTGAATCCTCAATCGTCAATCCTCAATGCTCAATCCTCAATCCTCAATCCTCAATCATCAATCCTCAATCTTCAATACTCAATCCTCAATCCTCAGTCCTGAATCCCCAATCCTCAATCCTCAATCATCAATCCTCAATCTTCAATCCTCAATACTCAATCTTTAATCCTCAGTCCTCAATCCTCAATCTTCAATCTTCAATCCTCAATCCTCATTCCTCAATCCTCAATCTTCAATCCTCAATACTCAATCTTCATTCCTCAATCCTCAATCCTCAACCCTCAGTCCTCATTCTTCAATCCTCAACCCTCAATCCTCAATCCTCAATCTTCAATCCTCAATACTCAATCTTCAATCCTCAATCCTCAACCCTCAATCCTCAATCATCAATCCTCAATCTTCAATCCTCAATACTCAATCTTTAATCCTCAATCCTGAATCATCAATCGTCAATCCTCAATCCTCATTCCTCAATCCTCAACCTTCAATCCTCAATACTCAATCTGCATTCCTCAATCCTCAATCCTCAACCCTCAGTCCTCATTCTTCAATCCTCAATAACCAATCCTCAACCTTCAATCCTCAATCCTCAATCCTCAATTCTCAATCCTCGATCCTCAATCCTCAGAACTCAAACATCAATACTCAACCCTCAGTCCTCGTCCTCAATCCACAACCCTCAATCCTCAAACCTCAAACTTCAATCATCAATATTCAATCTTCAGTCCTCAATCCTCAATCCTCAATCCTCAATCCTCAATCCTCAATCCTCAATGTTCAATCCGCAATCCAAAATCCTCTATCTTCAATCCTCAATCCTCAATCCTCAATCTTCAATCCTCAATCTTCAACCCTCAATCCTCAATCCTCAATTCTCAATCCTCAATCCTCAATCCTCAGACCTCAAACATCAATACTCAACCCTCAGTCCTCGTCCTCAATCCACAACACTCAATCCTCAATCCTCAATCTTCAATCATCAATATTCAATCTTCAATTCTCAATCCTCAATCCTCAATCCTCAATCCTCAATCCTCAATAACCAATCGTCAATCTTCAATCCTCAATCCTCAATCCTCAGTCCTGAATCCCCAATCCTCAATCCTCAATCATCAATCCTCAATCTTCAATCCTCAATACTCAATCTTTAATCCTCAGTCCTCAATCCTCAATCTTCAATCTTCAATCTTCAATCCTCAATCCTCATTCCTCAATCCTCAATCTTCAATCCTCAATACTCAATCTTCATTCCTCAATCCTCAATCCTCAACCCTCAGTCCTCATTCTTCAATCCTCAATAACCAATCCTCAGCCTTCAATCCTCAATCCTCAATCCTCAATTCTCAATCCTCAATCCTCAATCCTCAGACCTCAAACATCAATACTCAACCCTCAGTCCTCGTCCTCAATCCACAACCCTCAATCCTCAATCCTCAATCTTCAATCATCAATATTCAATCTTCAGTCCTCAATCCTCAGTCCTCACTCCTCAATCCTCAATCCTCAATCCTCAATGTTCAATCCGCAATACAAAATCCTCAATCTTCAATCCTCAATCCTCAATCCTCAATCCTCAATCCTCAATCCTCAATCCTCTATCATGAATCCTCAATCTTCAATACTCAATCCTCAATCCTCAATCCTCAATCCTCAATCCTCAATCCTCAATCCTCAATCTTCAACCCTCAACACTCAGTCCTGAATGTTCAAACCTCAATCCTCAATTCTCGATCTTCAATCCTCAATACTCAATCATCAATCCTCAACCATCAATACTCAATCCTCAATCCTCAATCCTCAATCCTCAATCATCAATCCTCAGTCTTCAATACTCAATCCTCAATCCTCAATCCTCAATACTCAATCCTCAATCCTCAATCATCAATCATCAATCTTCAATCCTCAATACTCAATCTTTAATCTTCAGTCCTCAATCCTCAATCTTCAATCTTCAATCCTCAACCCGCAATCCTCAATCCTCAATCCTCAATCCTCAGTCCTCAATCCGCAATATTCAATCCTCAATACTCAATCTTCAGTCCTCAATCCTCAATCCTCAGTCCTCAAACCTCAGTTCTGAATCCTCAATCCTGAATCCTCAATCTTCAGACCTCAGTCCTCAACAATCAGGTGACAATCCTCAATCCTCAATAGATTACCCTCAATTCACAGTTTTCAATACTCAATACTCAATCTGCAATCTTCAAATCACTATCCACAAACATCAATTCCCATCACTCAACCCTCAACACTCAGTTCTCAATGTTCAATCCTCAATCCTCAATTCTCAACCTTCAATCCTCAATACTCAATCTATAATCCTCAATCCTCAATCCTCAATCTTCAATCCTCAATTCAGAATACTCAATCCTCAATCCTCAATCCTCAATCCTCTATCATCAATCCTCAATCGTCAATACTCAATCGTCAATCCTCAATCCTCAATGCTCAATCCTCAATCCTCAATCCTCAATCATCAATCCTCAATCTTCAATCCTCAATACTCAATCTTTAATCCTCAATCTTCAATCCTCAATCCTCAATCCTCAACCCTCAATCCTCAATCCTCAGACATCAAACATCAATACTCAACCCTCAGTCCTCGTCCTCAATCCACAACGCTCAATCCTCAATCCTCAATCTTCAATCATCAACATTCAATCTCCAGTCCTCAATCCTCAATCCACAATCGTCAATCCTCATTCCTCAATGTTTAATCAGCAATACCCAATCTCAATCTTCAATTCTCAATCCTCAATCCTCAACCCTCACTCCTCAATCCTCAATCCTCAGTTCTCAAACCTCAATCCTGAATCCTCAATCCTGAATCCTCAATCCAGAATCCTCAATCTTCAGACCTCAGTCCTCAACAATCAGTTGTCAATTCTCAATCCTCAATAGAATATCATCAATTCACAGTTTTCAATACTCAATACTGAATCTGTAATCTTTAAATCTCTATCCACAAACATCAATTCTCATCACTCAAACCTCAACACTCAGTCCCCAATACTCAATCATCAATCCTCAATCCTCAATACTCAATCCTCAATCCTCAAACTTCAATCCTCATTACTCAATCATCAATCCTCAAACCTCAATCCTCAATCCTCAACCCTCAATCGTCAGTCTTCAAACCTCAATACTCAATCTTCAATCCTCAATCCTCAATCCTCAATCCTCAATCCTCAATCCTCATCCTTCAATCCTCAATACCCAATCCTCAATCTTCAATCCTCAATCCTCAATCCTCAATTCTCAATCCTTATTCCTCAGTCCTCAGTCCTTAAACCTCAATCCTCAACCCTCAGCCCTCATCCTCAATCCTCAATCCTCAATCCTCAATCCTCAATCTTCAACCCTCAACACTCAGTCCTCAATGTTCAAACCTCAATCCTCAATTCTCAATCTTCAAACCTCAATACTCAATCTTCAATCCTCAATCCTCAATACTCAATCCTCAATCCTCAATCCTCAATCCTCAATCATCAATCCTCAATCTTCAATACTCAATCCTCAATCCTCAATCCTCAATACTCAATCCTCAATCCTCAATCATCAATCCTCAATCTTCAATCCTCAGTACTCAATCTTTAATCCTCAGTCCTCAATCCTCAATCTTCAATCTTCAATCCTCAACCCGCAATCCTCAATCCTCAATCCTCAATCCTCAGTCCTCAATCCGCAACCTTCAATCCTCAATACTCAATCTTCAGTCCTCAATCCTCAATCCTCAGCCCTCGGTCCTCATTCTTCAATCCTCAATAACCAATCCTCAATCTTCAATCCTCATTCCTCAATCCTCAATTCTCAATCCTCTATCCTCAATACTCAGTACCCAATCCTCAAACTTCAATCCTCAATTCTCTATCCTCAATTCTCAATCCTCAATCCTCAACCCTCAATCCTCAATCCTCAATCCTCAATCCTCAACCCTCAATCGTCAGTCTTCAAACCTCAATATTCAATCTTCAATCCTCAATCCTCAATCCTCAATCCTCAATCCTGAATCCTCATCCTTCAATCCTCAATACCCAATCCTCAATCTTCAATCCTCAATCCTCAATCCTCAATTCTCAATCCTCAATCCTCAGTCCTCAGTCCTTAAACCTCAATCCTCAGCCCTCAGCCCTCATCCTCAATCCTCAATCCTCATTCCTCAATCCTCAATCTTCAATCCTCAATACTCAATCTTCAATCCTCAATCCTCAATTCTCAATCCTCAATCCTCAGCCCTCAGTCCTTAAACCTCAATCCTCAACCCTCAGCCCTCATCCTCAATCCTCAATCCTCAATCCTCAATCCTCAATCCTCAATCCTCAATCCTCATCCTTCAGTCCTCAATACCCAATCCTCAATCTTCAATCCTCAATCATCAATCCTCAATTCTCAATCCTCATTCCTCAGTCCTCAGTCCTTAAACCTCAATCCTCAAACCTCAATCCTCAACCGTCTGTCCTCGTCCTCAATCCTCAACACTCAATCCTCAATCCTCAATCTTCAATCATCAATACTCAATCTTCAATCATCAATCTTCAATCCTCAATCCTCAACACTCAATCCTCAATCCTCAATCTTCAATCCTCAATACTCAATCTTCAATCCTCAATCCTCAACCCTCAATCCTCAATCATCAATCCTCAATCTTCAATCCTCAATACTCAATCTTTAATCCTCAATCCTGAACCCTCAATCGTCAATCCTAAATGCTCAATCCTCAATCCTCAATCCTCAATCATCAATCCTCAATCTTCAATACTCAATCCTCAATCCTCAGTCCTGAATCCCCAATCCTCAATCCTCAATCATCAATCCTCAATCTTCAATCCTCAATACTCAATCTTTAATCCTCAGTCCTCAATCCTCAATCTTCAATCTTCAATCCTCAATCCTCATTCCTCAATCCTCAATCTTCAATCCTCAATACTCAATCTTCATTCCTCAATCCTCAATCCTCAACCCTCAGTCCTCAGTCTTCAATCCTCAATAACCAATCCTCAACCTTCAATCCTCAATCCTCAATCCTCAATTCTCAATCCTCAATCCTCAATCCTCAGACCTCAAACATCAATACTCAACCCTCAGTCCTCGTCCTCAATCCACAACCCTCAATCCTCAATCCTCAATCTTCAATCATCAATACTCAGTCTTCAGTCCTCAATCCTCAATCCTCAATCCTCAATCCTCAATACTCAATCCTCAATGTTCAATCCGCAATACAAAATCCTCAATCTTCAATCCTCAATCCTCAATCCTCAATCCTCAATCCTCAATCTTCAACCCTCAATCCTCAATCCTCAATTCTCAATCCTCAATCCTCAATCCTCAGACCTCAAACATCAATACTCAACCCTCAGTCCTCGTCCTCAATCCACAACACTCAATCCTCAATCCTCAATCTTCAATCATCAATATTCAATCTTCAATTCTCAATCCTCAATCCTCAATCCTCAATCCTCAATCCTCAATCCTCAATAACCAATCCTCAATCTTCAATCCTCAATCCTCAATCCTCAGTCCTGAATCCCCAATCCTCAATCCTCAATCATCAATCCTCAATCTTCAATCCTCAATACTCAATCTTTAATCCTCAGTCCTCAATCCTCAATCTTCAATCTTCAATCCTCAATCCTCATTCCTCAATCCTCAACCTTCAATCCTCAATACTCAATCTTCACTCCTCAATCCTCAATCCTCAACCCTCAGTCCTCATTCTTCAATCCTCAATAACCAATCCTCAACCTTCAATCCTCAATCCTCAATCCTCAATTCTCAATCCTCAATCCTCAATCCTCAATCCTCAGACCTCAAACATCAATACTCAACCCTCAGTCCTCGTCATCAATCCACAACCCTCAATCCTCAATCCTCAATCTTCAATCATCAATATTCAATCTTCAGTCCTCAATCCTCAATCCTCAATCCTCAATCCTCAATCCTCAATCCTCAATGTTCAATCCGCAATACAAAATCCTCAATCTTCAATCCTCAATCCTCAATCCTCAATCCTCAATCCTCAATCTTCAACCCTCAATCCTCAATCCTCAATTCTCAATCCTCAATCCTCAATCCTCAGACCTCAAACATCAATACTCAACCCTCAGTCCTCGTCCTCAATCCACAACACTCAATCCTCAATCCTCAATCTTCAATCATCAATATTCAATCTTCAATTCTCAATCCTCAATCCTCTATCCTCAATCCTCAATCCTCAATAACCAATCCTCAATCTTCAATCCTCAATCCTCAATCCTCAGTCCTGAATCCCCAATCCTCAATCCTCAATCATCAATCCTCAATCTTCAATCCTCAATACTCAATCTTTAATCCTCAGTCCTCAATCCTCAATCTTCAATCTTCAATCCTCAATCCTCATTCCTCAATCCTCAATCTTCAATCCTCAATACTCAATCTTCATTCCTCAATCCTCAATCCTCAACCCTCAGTCCTCATTCTTCAATCCTCAATAACCAATCCTCAACCTTCAATCCTCAATCCTCAGACCTCAAACATCAATACTCAACCCTCAGTCCTCGTCCTCAATCCACAACCCTCAATCCTCAATCCTCAATCTTCAATCATCAATATTCAATCTTCAGTCCTCAATCCTCAATCCTCAATCCTCAATCCTCAATCCTCAATCCTCAATGTTCAATCCGCAATACAAAATCCTCAATCTTCAATCCTCAATCCTCAATCCTCAATCCTCAATCCTCAATCCTCTACCATGAATCCTCAATCTTCAATACTCAATCCTCAATCCTCAATCCTCAATCCTCAATCCTCAATCCTCAATCTTCAACCCTCAACACTCAGTCCTCAACGTTCAAACCTCAATCCTCAATTCTCAATCTTCAATCCTCAATACTCAATCTTCAATCCTCAATCCTCAATACTCAATCCTCAATCCTCAATCCTCAATCCTCAATCCTCAATCATCAATCCTCAATCTTCAATACTCAATCCTCAATCCTCAATCCTCAATACTCAATCCTCAATCCTCAATCATCAGTCATCAATCTTCAATCCTCAATACTCAATCTTTAATCTTCAGTCCTCAATCCTGAATCTTCAATCTTCAATCCTCAACCCGCAATCCTCAATCCTCAATCCCAAATCCTCAGTCCTCAATCCGCAATATTCAATCCTCAATACTCAATCTTCAGTCCTCAAACCTCAATCCTCAGTCCTCAAACCTCAATTCTGAATCCTCAATCCTTAATCCTCAATCTTCAGACCTCAGTCCTCAACAATCAGGTGACAATCCTCAATCCTCAATAGATTACCCTCAATTCACAGTTTTCAATACTCAATACTCAATCTGCAACCTTCAAATCACTATCCACAAACATCAATTCTCATCACTCAACCCTCAACACTCAGTTCTCAATGTTCAATCCTCAATCCTCAATTCTCAACCTTCAATCCTCAATACTCAATCTATAATCCTCAATCCTCAATCCTCAATCTTCAATCCTCAATCCAGAATACTCAATCCTCAATCCTCAATCCTCAATCCTCTATCATCAATCCTCAATCTTCAATACTCAATCCTCAATCCTCAATCCTCAATGCTCAATCCTCAATCCTCAATCCTCAATCCTCAATCAGCAAACCTCAATCTTCAATCCTCAATACTCAATCTTTAATCCTCAATCTTCAATCCTCAATCCTCAATCCTCAACCCTCAATCCTCAATCCTCAGTCCTCCAACCTCAATCCTGGATCCTCAATCCTGAATCCTCAATCCTGAATCCTCAATCTTCAGACCTCAGTCCTCAACAATCAGTTGTCAATTCTCAATCCTCAATAGAATATCATCAATTCACAGTTTTCAAAACTCAATACTGAATCTGTAATCTTTAAATCTCTATCCACAAACATCAATTCTCATCACTCAAACCTCAACACGCAGTCCCCAATCCTCAATCTTCAATCCTCAATCCTCAATCCTCAGTCCTGAATCCCCAATCCTCAATCCTCAATCATCAATCCTCAATCTTCAATCCTCAATACTCAATCTTTAATCCTCAGTCCTCAATCCTCAATCTTCAATCTTCAATCTTCAATCCTCAATCCTCATTCCTCAATCCTCAATCTTCAATCCTCAATACTCAATCTTCATTCCTCAATCCTCAATCCTCAACCCTCAGTCCTCATTCTTCAATCCTCAATAACCAATCCTCAGCCTTCAATCCTCAATCCTCAATCCTCAATTCTCAATCCTCAATCCTCAATCCTCAGACCTCAAACATCAATACTCAACCCTCAGTCCTCGTCCTCAATCCACAACCCTCAATCCTCAATCCTCAATCTTCAATCATCAATATTCAATCTTCAGTCCTCAATCCTCAGTCCTCACTCCTCAATCCTCAATCCTCAATCCTCAATGTTCAATCCGCAATACAAAATCCTCAATCTTCAATCCTCAATCCTCAATCCTCAATCCTCAATCCTCAATCCTCAATCCTCTATCATGAATCCTCAATCTTCAATACTCAATCCTCAATCCTCAATCCTCAATCCTCAATCCTCAATCCTCAATCCTCAATCTTCAGCCCTCAACACTCAGTCCTCAATGTTCAAACCTCAATCCTCAATTCTCGATCTTCAATCCTCAATACTCAATCATCAATCCTCAACCCTCAATACTCAATCCTCAATCCTCAATCATCAATCCTCAATCATCAATCCTCAGTCTTCAATACTCAATCCTCAATCCTCAATCCTCAATACTCAATCCTCAATCCTCAATCATCAATCATCAACCTTCAATCCTCAATACTCAATCTTTAATCTTCAGTCCTCAATCCTCAATCTTCAATCTTCAATCCTCAACCCGCAATCCTCAATCCTCAATCCTCAATCCTCAGTCCTCAATCCGCAATATTCAATCCTCAATACTCAATCTTCAGTCCTCAATCCTCAATCCTCAGTCCTCAAACCTCAGTTCTGAATCCTCAACCCTGAATCCTCAATCTTCAGACCTCAGTCCTCAACAATCAGGTGACAATCCTCAATCCTCAATAGATTACCCTCAATTCACAGTTTTCAATACTCAATACTCAATCTGCAATCTTCAAATCACTATCCACAAACATCAATTCCCATCACTCAACCCTCAACACTCAGTTCTCAATGTTCAATCCTCAATCCTCAATTCTCAACCTTCAATCCTCAATACTCAATCTATAATCCTCAATCCTCAATCCTCAATCTTCAATCCTCAATTCAGAATACTCAATCCTCAATCCTCAATCCTCAATCCTCTATCATCAATCCTCAATCGTCAATACTCAATCGTCAATCCTCAATCCTCAATGCTCAATCCTCAATCCTCAATCCTCAATCATCAATCCTCAATCTTCAATCCTCAATACTCAATCTTTAATCCTCAATCTTCAATCCTCAATCCTCAATCCTCAACCCTCAATCCTCAATCCTCAGACATCAAACATCAATACTCAACCCTCAGTCCTCGTCCTCAATCCACAACGCTCAATCCTCAATCCTCAATCTTCAATCATCAACATTCAATCTCCAGTCCTCAATCCTCAATCCACAATCGTCAATCCTCATTCCTCAATGTTCAATCAGCAATACCCAATCTCAATCTTCAATTCTCAATCCTCAATCCTCAACCCTCACTCCTCAATCCTCAATCCTCAGTTCTCAAACCTCAATCCTGAATCCTCAATCCTGAATCCTCAATCCAGAATCCTCAATCTTCAGACCTCAGTCCTCAACAATCAGTTGTCAATTCTCAATCCTCAATAGAATATCATCAATTCACAGTTTTCAATACTCAATACTGAATCTGTAATCTTTAAATCTCTATCCACAAACATCAATTCTCATCACTCAAACCTCAACACTCAGTCCCCAATACTCAATCATCAATCCTCAATCCTCAATACTCAATCCTCAATCCTCAAACTTCAATCCTCATTACTCAATCATCAATCCTCAAACCTCAATCCTCAATCCTCAACCCTCAATCGTCAGTCTTCAAACCTCAATACTCAATCTTCAATCCTCAATCCTCAATCCTCAATCCTCAATCCTCAATCCTCATCCTTCAATCCTCAATACCCAATCCTCAATCTTCAATCCTCAATCCTCAATCCTCAATTCTCAATCCTTATTCCTCAGTCCTCAGTCCTTAAACCTCAATCCTCAACCCTCAGCCCTCATCCTCAATCCTCAATCCTCAATCCTCAATCCTCAATCTTCAACCCTCAACACTCAGTCCTCAATGTTCAAACCTCAATCCTCAATTCTCAATCTTCAAACCTCAATACTCAATCTTCAATCCTCAATCCTCAATACTCAATCCTCAATCCTCAATCCTCAATCCTCAATCATCAATCCTCAATCTTCAATACTCAATCCTCAATCCTCAATCCTCAATACTCAATCCTCAATCCTCAATCATCAATCCTCAATCTTCAATCCTCAGTACTCAATCTTTAATCCTCAGTCCTCAATCCTCAATCTTCAATCTTCAATCCTCAACCCGCAATCCTCAATCCTCAATCCTCAATCCTCAGTCCTCAATCCGCAACCTTCAATCCTCAATACTCAATCTTCAGTCCTCAATCCTCAATCCTCAGCCCTCGGTCCTCATTCTTCAATCCTCAATAACCAATCCTCAATCTTCAATCCTCATTCCTCAATCCTCAATTCTCAATCCTCTATCCTCAATACTCAGTACCCAATCCTCAAACTTCAATCCTCAATTCTCTATCCTCAATTCTCAATCCTCAATCCTCAACCCTCAATCCTCAATCCTCAATCCTCAATCCTCAACCCTCAATCGTCAGTCTTCAAACCTCAATATTCAATCTTCAATCCTCAATCCTCAATCCTCAATCCTCAATCCTGAATCCTCATCCTTCAATCCTCAATACCCAATCCTCAATCTTCAATCCTCAATCCTCAATCCTCAATTCTCAATCCTCAATCCTCAGTCCTCAGTCCTTAAACCTCAATCCTCAGCCCTCAGCCCTCATCCTCAATCCTCAATCCTCATTCCTCAATCCTCAATCTTCAATCCTCAATACTCAATCTTCAATCCTCAATCCTCAATTCTCAATCCTCAATCCTCAGCCCTCAGTCCTTAAACCTCAATCCTCAACCCTCAGCCCTCATCCTCAATCCTCAATCCTCAATCCTCAATCCTCAATCCTCAATCCTCAATCCTCATCCTTCAGTCCTCAATACCCAATCCTCAATCTTCAATCCTCAATCATCAATCCTCAATTCTCAATCCTCATTCCTCAGTCCTCAGTCCTTAAACCTCAATCCTCAAACCTCAATCCTCAACCGTCTGTCCTCGTCCTCAATCCTCAACACTCAATCCTCAATCCTCAATCTTCAATCATCAATACTCAATCTTCAATCATCAATCTTCAATCCTCAATCCTCAACACTCAATCCTCAATCCTCAATCTTCAATCCTCAATACTCAATCTTCAATCCTCAATCCTCAACCCTCAATCCTCAATCATCAATCCTCAATCTTCAATCCTCAATACTCAATCTTTAATCCTCAATCCTGAACCCTCAATCGTCAATCCTAAATGCTCAATCCTCAATCCTCAATCCTCAATCATCAATCCTCAATCTTCAATACTCAATCCTCAATCCTCAGTCCTGAATCCCCAATCCTCAATCCTCAATCATCAATCCTCAATCTTCAATCCTCAATACTCAATCTTTAATCCTCAGTCCTCAATCCTCAATCTTCAATCTTCAATCCTCAATCCTCATTCCTCAATCCTCAATCTTCAATCCTCAATACTCAATCTTCATTCCTCAATCCTCAATCCTCAACCCTCAGTCCTCAGTCTTCAATCCTCAATAACCAATCCTCAACCTTCAATCCTCAATCCTCAATCCTCAATTCTCAATCCTCAATCCTCAATCCTCAGACCTCAAACATCAATACTCAACCCTCAGTCCTCGTCCTCAATCCACAACCCTCAATCCTCAATCCTCAATCTTCAATCATCAATACTCAGTCTTCAGTCCTCAATCCTCAATCCTCAATCCTCAATCCTCAATACTCAATCCTCAATGTTCAATCCGCAATACAAAATCCTCAATCTTCAATCCTCAATCCTCAATCCTCAATCCTCAATCCTCAATCTTCAACCCTCAATCCTCAATCCTCAATTCTCAATCCTCAATCCTCAATCCTCAGACCTCAAACATCAATACTCAACCCTCAGTCCTCGTCCTCAATCCACAACACTCAATCCTCAATCCTCAATCTTCAATCATCAATATTCAATCTTCAATTCTCAATCCTCAATCCTCAATCCTCAATCCTCAATCCTCAATCCTCAATAACCAATCCTCAATCTTCAATCCTCAATCCTCAATCCTCAGTCCTGAATCCCCAATCCTCAATCCTCAATCATCAATCCTCAATCTTCAATCCTCAATACTCAATCTTTAATCCTCAGTCCTCAATCCTCAATCTTCAATCTTCAATCCTCAATCCTCATTCCTCAATCCTCAACCTTCAATCCTCAATACTCAATCTTCACTCCTCAATCCTCAATCCTCAACCCTCAGTCCTCATTCTTCAATCCTCAATAACCAATCCTCAACCTTCAATCCTCAATCCTCAATCCTCAATTCTCAATCCTCAATCCTCAATCCTCAATCCTCAGACCTCAAACATCAATACTCAACCCTCAGTCCTCGTCATCAATCCACAACCCTCAATCCTCAATCCTCAATCTTCAATCATCAATATTCAATCTTCAGTCCTCAATCCTCAATCCTCAATCCTCAATCCTCAATCCTCAATCCTCAATGTTCAATCCGCAATACAAAATCCTCAATCTTCAATCCTCAATCCTCAATCCTCAATCCTCAATCCTCAATCTTCAACCCTCAATCCTCAATCCTCAATTCTCAATCCTCAATCCTCAATCCTCAGACCTCAAACATCAATACTCAACCCTCAGTCCTCGTCCTCAATCCACAACACTCAATCCTCAATCCTCAATCTTCAATCATCAATATTCAATCTTCAATTCTCAATCCTCAATCCTCTATCCTCAATCCTCAATCCTCAATAACCAATCCTCAATCTTCAATCCTCAATCCTCAATCCTCAGTCCTGAATCCCCAATCCTCAATCCTCAATCATCAATCCTCAATCTTCAATCCTCAATACTCAATCTTTAATCCTCAGTCCTCAATCCTCAATCTTCAATCTTCAATCCTCAATCCTCATTCCTCAATCCTCAATCTTCAATCCTCAATACTCAATCTTCATTCCTCAATCCTCAATCCTCAACCCTCAGTCCTCATTCTTCAATCCTCAATAACCAATCCTCAACCTTCAATCCTCAATCCTCAGACCTCAAACATCAATACTCAACCCTCAGTCCTCGTCCTCAATCCACAACCCTCAATCCTCAATCCTCAATCTTCAATCATCAATATTCAATCTTCAGTCCTCAATCCTCAATCCTCAATCCTCAATCCTCAATCCTCAATCCTCAATGTTCAATCCGCAATACAAAATCCTCAATCTTCAATCCTCAATCCTCAATCCTCAATCCTCAATCCTCAATCCTCTACCATGAATCCTCAATCTTCAATACTCAATCCTCAATCCTCAATCCTCAATCCTCAATCCTCAATCCTCAATCTTCAACCCTCAACACTCAGTCCTCAACGTTCAAACCTCAATCCTCAATTCTCAATCTTCAATCCTCAATACTCAATCTTCAATCCTCAATCCTCAATACTCAATCCTCAATCCTCAATCCTCAATCCTCAATCCTCAATCATCAATCCTCAATCTTCAATACTCAATCCTCAATCCTCAATCCTCAATACTCAATCCTCAATCCTCAATCATCAGTCATCAATCTTCAATCCTCAATACTCAATCTTTAATCTTCAGTCCTCAATCCTGAATCTTCAATCTTCAATCCTCAACCCGCAATCCTCAATCCTCAATCCCAAATCCTCAGTCCTCAATCCGCAATATTCAATCCTCAATACTCAATCTTCAGTCCTCAAACCTCAATCCTCAGTCCTCAAACCTCAATTCTGAATCCTCAATCCTTAATCCTCAATCTTCAGACCTCAGTCCTCAACAATCAGGTGACAATCCTCAATCCTCAATAGATTACCCTCAATTCACAGTTTTCAATACTCAATACTCAATCTGCAACCTTCAAATCACTATCCACAAACATCAATTCTCATCACTCAACCCTCAACACTCAGTTCTCAATGTTCAATCCTCAATCCTCAATTCTCAACCTTCAATCCTCAATACTCAATCTATAATCCTCAATCCTCAATCCTCAATCTTCAATCCTCAATCCAGAATACTCAATCCTCAATCCTCAATCCTCAATCCTCTATCATCAATCCTCAATCTTCAATACTCAATCCTCAATCCTCAATCCTCAATGCTCAATCCTCAATCCTCAATCCTCAATCCTCAATCAGCAAACCTCAATCTTCAATCCTCAATACTCAATCTTTAATCCTCAATCTTCAATCCTCAATCCTCAATCCTCAACCCTCAATCCTCAATCCTCAGTCCTCCAACCTCAATCCTGGATCCTCAATCCTGAATCCTCAATCCTGAATCCTCAATCTTCAGACCTCAGTCCTCAACAATCAGTTGTCAATTCTCAATCCTCAATAGAATATCATCAATTCACAGTTTTCAAAACTCAATACTGAATCTGTAATCTTTAAATCTCTATCCACAAACATCAATTCTCATCACTCAAACCTCAACACGCAGTCCCCAATCCTCAATCTTCAATCCTCAATCCTCAATCCTCAGTCCTGAATCCCCAATCCTCAATCCTCAATCATCAATCCTCAATCTTCAATCCTCAATACTCAATCTTTAATCCTCAGTCCTCAATCCTCAATCTTCAATCTTCAATCTTCAATCCTCAATCCTCATTCCTCAATCCTCAATCTTCAATCCTCAATACTCAATCTTCATTCCTCAATCCTCAATCCTCAACCCTCAGTCCTCATTCTTCAATCCTCAATAACCAATCCTCAGCCTTCAATCCTCAATCCTCAATCCTCAATTCTCAATCCTCAATCCTCAATCCTCAGACCTCAAACATCAATACTCAACCCTCAGTCCTCGTCCTCAATCCACAACCCTCAATCCTCAATCCTCAATCTTCAATCATCAATATTCAATCTTCAGTCCTCAATCCTCAGTCCTCACTCCTCAATCCTCAATCCTCAATCCTCAATGTTCAATCCGCAATACAAAATCCTCAATCTTCAATCCTCAATCCTCAATCCTCAATCCTCAATCCTCAATCCTCAATCCTCTATCATGAATCCTCAATCTTCAATACTCAATCCTCAATCCTCAATCCTCAATCCTCAATCCTCAATCCTCAATCCTCAATCTTCAACCCTCAACACTCAGTCCTCAATGTTCAAACCTCAATCCTCAATTCTCGATCTTCAATCCTCAATACTCAATCATCAATCCTCAACCCTCAATACTCAATCCTCAATCCTCAATCATCAATCCTCAATCATCAATCCTCAGTCTTCAATACTCAATCCTCAATCCTCAATCCTCAATACTCAATCCTCAATCCTCAATCATCAATCATCAACCTTCAATCCTCAATACTCAATCTTTAATCTTCAGTCCTCAATCCTCAATCTTCAATCTTCAATCCTCAACCCGCAATCCTCAATCCTCAATCCTCAATCCTCAGTCCTCAATCCGCAATATTCAATCCTCAATACTCAATCTTCAGTCCTCAATCCTCAATCCTCAGTCCTCAAACCTCAGTTCTGAATCCTCAACCCTGAATCCTCAATCTTCAGACCTCAGTCCTCAACAATCAGGTGACAATCCTCAATCCTCAATAGATTACCCTCAATTCACAGTTTTCAATACTCAATACTCAATCTGCAATCTTCAAATCACTATCCACAAACATCAATTCCCATCACTCAACCCTCAACACTCAGTTCTCAATGTTCAATCCTCAATCCTCAATTCTCAACCTTCAATCCTCAATACTCAATCTATAATCCTCAATCCTCAATCCTCAATCTTCAATCCTCAATTCAGAATACTCAATCCTCAATCCTCAATCCTCAATCCTCTATCATCAATCCTCAATCGTCAATACTCAATCCTCAATCCTCAATCCTCAATGCTCAATCCTCAATCCTCAATCCTCAATCATCAATCCTCAATCTTCAATCCTCAATACTCAATCTTTAATCCTCAATCTTCAATCCTCAATCCTCAATCCTCAACCCTCAATCCTCAATCCTCAGACATCAAACATCAATACTCAACCCTCAGTCCTCGTCCTCAATCCACAACGCTCAATCCTCAATCCTCAATCTTCAATCATCAACATTCAATCTCCAGTCCTCAATCCTCAATCCACAATCGTCAATCCTCATTCCTCAATGTTCAATCAGCAATACCCAATCTCAATCTTCAATTCTCAATCCTCAATCCTCAACCCTCACTCCTCAATCCTCAATCCTCAGTTCTCAAACCTCAATCCTGAATCCTCAATCCTGAATCCTCAATCCAGAATCCTCAATCTTCAGACCTCAGTCCTCAACAATCAGTTGTCAATTCTCAATCCTCAATAGAATATCATCAATTCACAGTTTTCAATACTCAATACTGAATCTGTAATCTTTAAATCTCTATCCACAAACATCAATTCTCATCACTCAAACCTCAACACTCAGTCCCCAATACTCAATCATCAATCCTCAATCCTCAATACTCAATCCTCAATCCTCAAACTTCAATCCTCATTACTCAATCATCAATCCTCAAACCTCAATCCTCAATCCTCAACCCTCAATCGTCAGTCTTCAAACCTCAATACTCAATCTTCAATCCTCAATCCTCAATCCTCAATCCTCAATCCTCAATCCTCATCCTTCAATCCTCAATACCCAATCCTCAATCTTCAATCCTCAATCCTCAATCCTCAATTCTCAATCCTTATTCCTCAGTCCTCAGTCCTTAAACCTCAATCCTCAACCCTCAGCCCTCATCCTCAATCCTCAATCCTCAATCCTCAATCCTCAATCTTCAACCCTCAACACTCAGTCCTCAATGTTCAAACCTCAATCCTCAATTCTCAATCTTCAAACCTCAATACTCAATCTTCAATCCTCAATCCTCAATACTCAATCCTCAATCCTCAATCCTCAATCCTCAATCATCAATCCTCAATCTTCAATACTCAATCCTCAATCCTCAATCCTCAATACTCAATCCTCAATCCTCAATCATCAATCCTCAATCTTCAATCCTCAGTACTCAATCTTTAATCCTCAGTCCTCAATCCTCAATCTTCAATCTTCAATCCTCAACCCGCAATCCTCAATCCTCAATCCTCAATCCTCAGTCCTCAATCCGCAACCTTCAATCCTCAATACTCAATCTTCAGTCCTCAATCCTCAATCCTCAGCCCTCGGTCCTCATTCTTCAATCCTCAATAACCAATCCTCAATCTTCAATCCTCATTCCTCAATACTCAATTCTCAATCCTCTATCCTCAATACTCAATACCCAATCCTCAAACTTCAATCCTCAATTCTCTATCCTCAATTCTCAATCCTCAATCCTCAACCCTCAATCCTCAATCCTCAATCCTCAATCCTCAACCCTCAATCGTCAGTCTTCAAACCTCAATATTCAATCTTCAATCCTCAATCCTCAATCCTCAATCCTCAATCCTCAATCCTCATCCTTCAATCCTCAATACCCAATCCTCAATCTTCAATCCTCAATCCTCAATCCTCAATTCTCAATCCTCAATCCTCAGTCCTCAGTCCTTAAACCTCAATCCTCAGCCCTCAGCCCTCATCCTCAATCCTCAATCCTCATTCCTCAATCCTCAATCTTCAATCCTCAATACTCAATCTTCAATCCTCAATCCTCAATTCTCAATCCTCAATCCTCAGCCCTCAGTCCTTAAACCTCAATCCTCAACCCTCAGCCCTCATCCTCAATCCTCAATCCTCAATCCTCAATCCTCAATCCTCAATCCTCAATCCTCATCCTTCAGTCCTCAATACCCAATCCTCAATCTTCAATCCTCAATCCTCAATCCTCAATTCTCAATCCTCATTCCTCAGTCCTCAGTCCTTAAACCTCAATCCTCAAACCTCAATCCTCAACCGTCTGTCCTCGTCCTCAATCCTCAACACTCAATCCTCAATCCTCAATCTTCAATCATCAGTACTCAATCTTCAATCCTCAATCTTCAATCCTCAATCCTCAACACTCAATCCTCAATCCTCAATCTTCAATCCTCAATACTCAATCTTCAATCCTCAATCCTCAACCCTCAATCCTCAATCATCAATCCTCAATCTTCAATCCTCAATACTCAATCTTTAATCCTCAATCCTGAACCCTCAATCGTCAATCCTAAATGCTCAATCCTCAATCCTCAATCCTCAATCATCAATCCTCAATCTTCAATACTCAATCCTCAATCCTCAGTCCTGAATCCCCAATCCTCAATCCTCAATCATCAATCCTCAATCTTCAATCCTCAATACTCAATCTTTAATCCTCAGTCCTCAATCCTCAATCTTCAGTCTTCAATCCTCAATCCTCATTCCTCAATCCTCAATCTTCAATCCTCAATACTCAATCTTCATTCCTCAATCCTCAATCCTCAACCCTCAGTCCTCAGTCTTCAATCCTCAATAACCAATCCTCAACCTTCAATCCTCAATCCTCAATCCTCAATTCTCAATCCTCAATCCTCAATCCTCAGACCTCAAACATCAATACTCAACCCTCAGTCCTCGTCCTCAATCCACAACCCTCAATCCTCAATCCTCAATCTTCAATCATCAATATTCAATCTTCAGTCCTCAATCCTCAATCCTCAATCCTCAATCCTCAATCCTCAATCCTCAATGTTCAATCCGCAATACAAAATCCTCAATCTTCAATCCTCAATCCTCAATCCTCAATCCTCAATCCTCAATCTTCAACCCTCAATCCTCAATCCTCAATTCTCAATCCTCAATCCTCAATCCTCAGACCTCAAACATCAATACTCAACCCTCAGTCCTCGTCCTCAATCCACAACACTCAATCCTCAATCCTCAATCTTCAATCATCAATATTCAATCTTCAATTCTCAATCCTCAATCCTCTATCCTCAATCCTCAATCCTCAATAACCAATCCTCAATCTTCAATCCTCAATCCTCAATCCTCAGTCCTGAATCCCCAATCCTCAATCCTCAATCATCAATCCTCAATCTTCAATCCTCAATACTCAATCTTTAATCCTCAGTCCTCAATCCTCAATCTTCAATCTTCAATCCTCAATCCTCATTCCTCAATCCTCAATCTTCAATCCTCAATACTCAATCTTCATTCCTCAATCCTCAATCCTCAACCCTCAGTCCTCATTCTTCAATCCTCAATAACCAATCCTCAACCTTCAATCCTCAATCCTCAGACCTCAAACATCAATACTCAACCCTCAGTCCTCGTCCTCAATCCACAACCCTCAATCCTCAATCCTCAATCTTCAATCATCAATATTCAATCTTCAGTCCTCAATCCTCAATCCTCAATCCTCAATCCTCAATCCTCAATCCTCAATGTTCAATCCGCAATACAAAATCCTCAATCTTCAATCCTCAATCCTCAATCCTCAATCCTCAATCCTCAATCCTCTACCATGAATCCTCAATCTTCAATACTCAATCCTCAATCCTCAATCCTCAATCCTCAATCCTCAATCCTCAATCTTCAACCCTCAACACTCAGTCCTCAACGTTCAAACCTCAATCCTCAATTCTCAATCTTCAA
Source organism: Calliopsis andreniformis (assembly GCF_051401765.1). NCBI lineage: Eukaryota > Metazoa > Arthropoda > Insecta > Hymenoptera > Andrenidae > Calliopsis > Calliopsis andreniformis. The sequence goes on along the minus strand of NW_027480468.1, from coordinate 2,490,353 downwards.
TCCTCAATACTCAATCTTCAATCCTCAATCCTCAATACTCAATCCTCAATCCTCAATCCTCAATCCTCAATCCTCAATCATCAATCCTCAATCTTCAATACTCAATCCTCAATCCTCAATCCTCAATACTCAATCCTCAATCCTCAATCATCAGTCATCAATCTTCAATCCTCAATACTCAATCTTTAATCTTCAGTCCTCAATCCTGAATCTTCAATCTTCAATCCTCAACCCGCAATCCTCAATCCTCAATCCCAAATCCTCAGTCCTCAATCCGCAATATTCAATCCTCAATACTCAATCTTCAGTCCTCAAACCTCAATCCTCAGACCTCAAACCTCAATTCTGAATCCTCAATCCTTAATCCTCAATCTTCAGACCTCAGTCCTCAACAATCAGGTGACAATCCTCAATCCTCAATAGATTACCCTCAATTCACAGTTTTCAATACTCAATACTCAATCTGCAACCTTCAAATCACTATCCACAAACATCAATTCTCATCACTCAACCCTCAACACTCAGTTCTCAATGTTCAATCCTCAATCCTCAATTCTCAACCTTCAATCCTCAATACTCAATCTATAATCCTCAATCCTCAATCCTCAATCTTCAATCCTCAATCCAGAATACTCAATCCTCAATCCTCAATCCTCAATCCTCTATCATCAATCCTCAATCTTCAATACTCAATCCTCAATCCTCAATCCTCAATGCTCAATCCTCAATCCTCAATCCTCAATCCTCAATCAGCAAACCTCAATCTTCAATCCTCAATACTCAATCTTTAATCCTCAATCTTCAATCCTCAATCCTCAATCCTCAACCCTCAATCCTCAATCCTCAGTCCTCCAACCTCAATCCTGGATCCTCAATCCTGAATCCTCAATCCTGAATCCTCAATCTTCAGACCTCAGTCCTCAACAATCAGTTGTCAATTCTCAATCCTCAATAGAATATCATCAATTCACAGTTTTCAAAACTCAATACTGAATCTGTAATCTTTAAATCTCTATCCACAAACATCAATTCTCATCACTCAAACCTCAACACGCAGTCCCCAATCCTCAATCTTCAATCCTCAATCCTCAATCCTCAGTCCTGAATCCCCAATCCTCAATCCTCAATCATCAATCCTCAATCTTCAATCCTCAATACTCAATCTTTAATCCTCAGTCCTCAATCCTCAATCTTCAATCTTCAATCTTCAATCCTCAATCCTCATTCCTCAATCCTCAATCTTCAATCCTCAATACTCAATCTTCATTCCTCAATCCTCAATCCTCAACCCTCAGTCCTCATTCTTCAATCCTCAATAACCAATCCTCAGCCTTCAATCCTCAATCCTCAATCCTCAATTCTCAATCCTCAATCCTCAATCCTCAGACCTCAAACATCAATACTCAACCCTCAGTCCTCGTCCTCAATCCACAACCCTCAATCCTCAATCCTCAATCTTCAATCATCAATATTCAATCTTCAGTCCTCAATCCTCAGTCCTCACTCCTCAATCCTCAATCCTCAATCCTCAATGTTCAATCCGCAATACAAAATCCTCAATCTTCAATCCTCAATCCTCAATCCTCAATCCTCAATCCTCAATCCTCAATCCTCTATCATGAATCCTCAATCTTCAATACTCAATCCTCAATCCTCAATCCTCAATCCTCAATCCTCAATCCTCAATCTTCAACCCTCAACACTCAGTCCTCAATGTTCAAACCTCAATCCTCAATTCTCGATCTTCAATCCTCAATACTCAATCATCAATCCTCAACCCTCAATACTCAATCCTCAATCCTCAATCATCAATCCTCAATCATCAATCCTCAGTCTTCAATACTCAATCCTCAATCCTCAATCCTCAATACTCAATCCTCAATCCTCAATCATCAATCATCAACCTTCAATCCTCAATACTCAATCTTTAATCTTCAGTCCTCAATCCTCAATCTTCAATCTTCAATCCTCAACCCGCAATCCTCAATCCTCAATCCTCAATCCTCAGTCCTCAATCCGCAATATTCAATCCTCAATACTCAATCTTCAGTCCTCAATCCTCAATCCTCAGTCCTCAAACCTCAGTTCTGAATCCTCAATCCTGAATCCTCAATCTTCAGACCTCAGTCCTCAACAATCAGGTGACAATCCTCAATCCTCAATAGATTACCCTCAATTCACAGTTTTCAATACTCAATACTCAATCTGCAATCTTCAAATCACTATCCACAAACATCAATTCCCATCACTCAACCCTCAACACTCAGTTCTCAATGTTCAATCCTCAATCCTCAATTCTCAACCTTCAATCCTCAATACTCAATCTATAATCCTCAATCCTCAATCCTCAATCTTCAATCCTCAATTCAGAATACTCAATCCTCAATCCTCAATCCTCAATCCTCTATCATCAATCCTCAATCGTCAATACTCAATCCTCAATCCTCAATCCTCAATGCTCAATCCTCAATCCTCAATCCTCAATCATCAATCCTCAATCTTCAATCCTCAATACTCAATCTTTAATCCTCAATCTTCAATCCTCAATCCTCAATCCTCAACCCTCAATCCTCAATCCTCAGACATCAAACATCAATACTCAACCCTCAGTCCTCGTCCTCAATCCACAACGCTCAATCCTCAATCCTCAATCTTCAATCATCAACATTCAATCTCCAGTCCTCAATCCTCAATCCACAATCGTCAATCCTCATTCCTCAATGTTCAATCAGCAATACCCAATCTCAATCTTCAATTCTCAATCCTCAATCCTCAACCCTCACTCCTCAATCCTCAATCCTCAGTTCTCAAACCTCAATCCTGAATCCTCAATCCTGAATCCTCAATCCAGAATCCTCAATCTTCAGACCTCAGTCCTCAACAATCAGTTGTCAATTCTCAATCCTCAATAGAATATCATCAATTCACAGTTTTCAATACTCAATACTGAATCTGTAATCTTTAAATCTCTATCCACAAACATCAATTCTCATCACTCAAACCTCAACACTCAGTCCCCAATACTCAATCATCAATCCTCAATCCTCAATACTCAATCCTCAATCCTCAAACTTCAATCCTCATTACTCAATCATCAATCCTCAAACCTCAATCCTCAATCCTCAACCCTCAATCGTCAGTCTTCAAACCTCAATACTCAATCTTCAATCCTCAATCCTCAATCCTCAATCCTCAATCCTCAATCCTCATCCTTCAATCCTCAATACCCAATCCTCAATCTTCAATCCTCAATCCTCAATCCTCAATTCTCAATCCTTATTCCTCAGTCCTCAGTCCTTAAACCTCAATCCTCAACCCTCAGCCCTCATCCTCAATCCTCAATCCTCAATCCTCAATCCTCAATCTTCAACCCTCAACACTCAGTCCTCAATGTTCAAACCTCAATCCTCAATTCTCAATCTTCAAACCTCAATACTCAATCTTCAATCCTCAATCCTCAATACTCAATCCTCAATCCTCAATCCTCAATCCTCAATCATCAATCCTCAATCTTCAATACTCAATCCTCAATCCTCAATCCTCAATACTCAATCCTCAATCCTCAATCATCAATCCTCAATCTTCAATCCTCAGTACTCAATCTTTAATCCTCAGGCCTCAATCCTCAATCTTCAATCTTCAATCCTCAACCCGCAATCCTCAATCCTCAATCCTCAATCCTCAGTCCTCAATCCGCAACCTTCAATCCTCAATACTCAATCTTCAGTCCTCAATCCTCAATCCTCAGCCCTCGGTCCTCATTCTTCAATCCTCAATAACCAATCCTCAATCTTCAATCCTCATTCCTCAATACTCAATTCTCAATCCTCTATCCTCAATACTCAATACCCAATCCTCAAACTTCAATCCTCAATTCTCTATCCTCAATTCTCAATCCTCAATCCTCAACCCTCAATCCTCAATCCTCAATCCTCAATCCTCAACCCTCAATCGTCAGTCTTCAAACCTCAATATTCAATCTTCAATCCTCAATCCTCAATCCTCAATCCTCAATCCTCAATCCTCATCCTTCAATCCTCAATACCCAATCCTCAATCTTCAATCCTCAATCCTCAATCCTCAATTCTCAATCCTCAATCCTCAGTCCTCAGTCCTTAAACCTCAATCCTCAGCCCTCAGCCCTCATCCTCAATCCTCAATCCTCATTCCTCAATCCTCAATCTTCAATCCTCAATACTCAATCTTCAATCCTCAATCCTCAATTCTCAATCCTCAATCCTCAGCCCTCAGTCCTTAAACCTCAATCCTCAACCCTCAGCCCTCATCCTCAATCCTCAATCCTCAATCCTCAATCCTCAATCCTCAATCCTCAATCCTCATCCTTCAGTCCTCAATACCCAATCCTCAATCTTCAATCCTCAATCCTCAATCCTCAATTCTCAATCCTCATTCCTCAGTCCTCAGTCCTTAAACCTCAATCCTCAAACCTCAATCCTCAACCGTCTGTCCTCGTCCTCAATCCTCAACACTCAATCCTCAATCCTCAATCTTCAATCATCAGTACTCAATCTTCAATCCTCAATCTTCAATCCTCAATCCTCAACACTCAATCCTCAATCCTCAATCTTCAATCCTCAATACTCAATCTTCAATCCTCAATCCTCAACCCTCAATCCTCAATCATCAGTCCTCAATCTTCAATCCTCAATACTCAATCTTTAATCCTCAATCCTGAACCCTCAATCGTCAATCCTAAATGCTCAATCCTCAATCCTCAATCCTCAATCATCAATCCTCAATCTTCAATACTCAATCCTCAATCCTCAGTCCTGAATCCCCAATCCTCAATCCTCAATCATCAATCCTCAATCTTCAATCCTCAATACTCAATCTTTAATCCTCAGTCCTCAATCCTCAATCTTCAGTCTTCAATCCTCAATCCTCATTCCTCAATCCTCAATCTTCAATCCTCAATACTCAATCTTCATTCCTCAATCCTCAATCCTCAACCCTCAGTCCTCAGTCTTCAATCCTCAATAACCAATCCTCAACCTTCAATCCTCAATCCTCAATCCTCAATTCTCAATCCTCAATCCTCAATCCTCAGACCTCAAACATCAATACTCAACCCTCAGTCCTCGTCCTCAATCCACAACCCTCAATCCTCAATCCTCAATCTTCAATCATCAATACTCAGTCTTCAGTCCTCAATCCTCAATCCTCAATCCTCGATCCTCAATACTCAATCCTCAATGTTCAATCCGCAATACAAAATCCTCAATCTTCAATCCTCAATCCTCAATCCTCAATCCTCAATCCTCAATCTTCAACCCTCAATCCTCAATCCTCAATTCTCAATCCTCAATCCTCAATCCTCAGACCTCAAACATCAATACTCAACCCTCAGTCCTCGTCCTCAATCCACAACACTCAATCCTCAATCCTCAATCTTCAATCATCAATATTCAATCTTCAATTCTCAATCCTCAATCCTCAATCCTCAATCCTCAATCCTCAATCCTCAATAACCAATCCTCAATCTTCAATCCTCAATCCTCAATCCTCAGTCCTGAATCCCCAATCCTCAATCCTCAATCATCAATCCTCAATCTTCAATCCTCAATACTCAATCTTTAATCCTCAGTCCTCAATCCTCAATCTTCAATCTTCAATCCTCAATCCTCATTCCTCAATCCTCAACCTTCAATCCTCAATACTCAATCTTCACTCCTCAATCCTCAATCCTCAACCCTCAGTCCTCATTCTTCAATCCTCAATAACCAATCCTCAACCTTCAATCCTCAATCCTCAATCCTCAATTCTCAATCCTCAATCCTCAATCCTCAATCCTCAGACCTCAAACATCAATACTCAACCCTCAGTCCTCGTCATCAATCCACAACCCTCAATCCTCAATCCTCAATCTTCAATCATCAATATTCAATCTTCAGTCCTCAATCCTCAATCCTCAATCCTCAATCCTCAATCCTCAATCCTCAATGTTCAATCCGCAATACAAAATCCTCAATCTTCAATCCTCAATCCTCAATCCTCAATCCTCAATCCTCAATCCTCAATCTTCAACCCTCAATCCTCAATCCTCAATTCTCAATCCTCAATCCTCAATCCTCAGACCTCAAACATCAATACTCAACCCTCAGTCCTCGTCCTCAATCCACAACACTCAATCCTCAATCCTCAATCTTCAATCATCAATATTCAATCTTCAATTCTCAATCCTCAATCCTCTATCCTCAATCCTCAATCCTCAATAACCAATCCTCAATCTTCAATCCTCAATCCTCAATCCTCAGTCCTGAATCCCCAATCCTCAATCCTCAATCATCAATCCTCAATCTTCAATCCTCAATACTCAATCTTTAATCCTCAGTCCTCAATCCTCAATCTTCAATCTTCAATCCTCAATCCTCATTCCTCAATCCTCAATCTTCAATCCTCAATACTCAATCTTCATTCCTCAATCCTCAATCCTCAACCCTCAGTCCTCATTCTTCAATCCTCAATAACCAATCCTCAACCTTCAATCCTCAATCCTCAGACCTCAAACATCAATACTCAACCCTCAGTCCTCGTCCTCAATCCACAACCCTCAATCCTCAATCCTCAATCTTCAATCATCAATATTCAATCTTCAGTCCTCAATCCTCAATCCTCAATCCTCAATCCTCAATCCTCAATCCTCAATGTTCAATCCGCAATACAAAATCCTCAATCTTCAATCCTCAATCCTCAATCCTCAATCCTCAATCCTCAATCCTCTACCATGAATCCTCAATCTTCAATACTCAATCCTCAATCCTCAATCCTCAATCCTCAATCCTCAATCCTCAATCTTCAACCCTCAACACTCAGTCCTCAACGTTCAAACCTCAATCCTCAATTCTCAATCTTCAATCCTCAATACTCAATCTTCAATCGTCAATCCTCAATACTCAATCCTCAATCCTCAATCCTCAATCCTCAATCCTCAATCATCAATCCTCAATCTTCAATACTCAATCCTCAATCCTCAATCCTCAATACTCAATCCTCAATCCTCAATCATCAGTCATCAATCTTCAATCCTCAATACTCAATCTTTAATCTTCAGTCCTCAATCCTCAATCTTCAATCTTCAATCCTCAACCCGCAATCCTCAATCCTCAATCCCAAATCCTCAGTCCTCAATCCGCAATATTCAATCCTCAATACTCAATCTTCAGTCCTCAAACCTCAATCCTCAGTCCTCAAACCTCAATTCTGAATCCTCAATCCTTAATCCTCAATCTTCAGACCTCAGTCCTCAACAATCAGGTGACAATCCTCAATCCTCAATAGATTACCCTCAATTCACAGTTTTCAATACTCAATACTCAATCTGCAACCTTCAAATCACTATCCACAAACATCAATTCTCATCACTCAACCCTCAACACTCAGTTCTCAATGTTCAATCCTCAATCCTCAATTCTCAACCTTCAATCCTCAATACTCAATCTATAATCCTCAATCCTCAATCCTCAATCTTCAATCCTCAATCCAGAATACTCAATCCTCAATCCTCAATCCTCAATCCTCTATCATCAATCCTCAATCTTCAATACTCAATCCTCAATCCTCAATCCTCAATGCTCAATCCTCAATCCTCAATCCTCAATCCTCAATCAGCAATCCTCAATCTTCAATCCTCAATACTCAATCTTTAATCCTCAATCTTCAATCCTCAATCCTCAATCCTCAACCCTCAATCCTCAATCCTCAGTCCTCCAACCTCAATCCTGGATCCTCAATCCTGAATCCTCAATCCTGAATCCTCAATCTTCAGACCTCAGTCCTCAACAATCAGTTGTCAATTCTCAATCCTCAATAGAATATCATCAATTCACAGTTTTCAAAACTCAATACTGAATCTGTAATCTTTAAATCTCTATCCACAAACATCAATTCTCATCACTCAAACCTCAACACGCAGTCCCCAATCCTCAATCATCAATCCTCAATCCTCAATCCTCAATCCTCAATCCTCAACCTTCAATCCTCATTACTCAATCATCAATCCTCAAACCTCAATCCTCAATCCTCAATCCTCAACCCTCAATCGTCAGTCTTCAAACCTCAATACTCAGTCTTCAATTCTCAATCCTCAATCCTCAATCCTCAATCCTCAATCCTCAATAACCAATCCTCAATCTTCAATCCTCAATCCTCAGTCCTGAATCCCCAATCCTCAATCCTCAATCATCAATCCTCAATCTTCAATCCTCAATACTCAATCTTTAATCCTCAGTCCTCAATCCTCAATCATCAATCACCAATCCTCAATCCTCATTCCTCAATCCTCAATCTTCAACCCTCAATCCTCAATCCTCAATTCTCAATCCTCAACCCTCAATCCTCAATCCTCAATCTTCAATCCTCAATACTCAATCTTCAATCCTCAATCCTCAACCCTCAATCCTCAATCACCAATCCTCAATCTTCAATCCTCAATACTCAATCTTTAATCCTCAATCCTGAATCCTCAATCGTCAATCCTCAATGCTCAATTCTCAATCCTCAATCCTCAATCATCAATCCTCAATCTTAAATACTCAATCCTCAATCCTCAGTCCTGAATCCCCAATCCTCAATCCTCAATCATCAATCCTCAATTTCCAATCCTCAATACTCAATCTTTAATCCTCAGTCCTCAATCCTCAATCTTCAATCTTCAATCCTCAATCCTCATTCCTCAATCCTCAATCTTCAATCCTCAATACTCAATCTTCATTCCTCAATCCTCAATCCTCAACCCTCAGTCCTCATTCTTCAATCCTCAATAACCAATCCTCAACCTTCAATCCTCAATCCTCAATCCTCAATTCTCAATCATCAATCCTCAATCCTCAGACCTCAAACATCAATACTCAACCCTCAGTCCTCGTCCTCAATCCACAACACTCAATCCTCAATCCTCAATCTTCAATCATCAATATTCAATCTTCAGTCCTCAATCCTCAATCCTCAATCCTCAACACTCAATCCTCAATGTTCAATCCGCAATACAAAATCCTCAATCTTCAATCCTCAATCCTCAATCCTCAATCCTCAATCCTCAATCGTCAACCCTCAATCCTCAATCCTCAATTCTCAATCCTCAATCCTCAATCCTCAGACCTCAAACATCAATACTCAACCCTCAGTCCTCGTCCTCAATCCACAACACTCAATCCTCAATCCTCAATCTTCAATCATCAATATTCAATCTTCAATTACCAATCCTCAATCCTCAATCCTCAATCCTCAATCCTCAATAACCAATCCTCAATCTTCAATCCTCAATCCTCAATCCTCAGTCCTGAATCCCCAATCCTCAATCCTCAATCATCAATCCTCAATCTTCAATCCTCAATACTCAATCTTTAATCCTCAGTCCTCAATCCTCAATCTTCAATCTTCAATCCTCAATCCTCAATCATCAATCCTCTATCTTCAATACTCAATCCTCAATCCTCAATCCTCAATACTCAATCCTCAATCCTCAATCATCAATCCTCAATCTTCAATCCTCAATCCTCAATCCTCAACCCTCAATCGTCAGTCTTCAAACCTCAATACTCAATCTTCAATTCTCAATCCTCAATCCTCAATCCTCAATCCTCAATCCTCAATAACCAATCCTCAATCTTCAATCCTCAATCCTCAATCCTCAGTCCTGAATCCCCAATCCTCAATCCTCAATCATCAATCCTCAATCTTCAATCCTCAATACTCAATCTTTAATCCTCAGTCCTCAATCCTCAATCATCAATCATCAATCATCAATCCTCAATCCTCATTCCTCAATCCTCAATCTTCAACCCTCAATCCTCAATCCTCAATTCTCAATCCTCAACCCTCAATCCTCAATCCTCAATCTTCAATCCTCAATACTCAATCTTCAATCCTCAATCCTCAACCCTCAATCCTCAATCATCAATCCTCAATCTTCAATCCTCAATACTCAATCTTTAATCCTCAATCCTGAATCCTCAATCGTCAATCCTCAATCCTCATTCCTCAATCCTCAATCTTCAATCCTCAATACTCAATCTTCATTCCTCAATCCTCAATCCTCAACCCTCAGTCCTCATTCTTCAATCCTCAATAACCAATCCTCAACCTTCAATCCTCAATCCTCAATCCTCAATTCTCAATCCTCGATCCTCAATCCTCAGAACTCAAACATCAATACTCAACCCTCAGACCTCGTCCTCAATCCACAACCCTCAATCCTCAATCCTCAAACTTCAATCATCAATATTCAATCTTCAGTCCTCAATCCTCAATCCTCAATCCTCAATCCTCAATCCTCAATCCTCAATGTTCAATCCGCAATACAAAATCCTCAATCTTCAATCCTCAATCCTCAATCCTCAATATTCAATCCTCAATCTTCAACCCTCAATCCTCAATCCTCAATTCTCAATCCTCAATCCTCAATCCTCAGACCTCAAACATCAATACTCAACCCTCAGTCCTCGTCCTCAATCCACAACACTCAATCCTCAATCCTCAATCTTCAATCATCAATATTCAATCTTCAATTCTCAATCCTCAATCCTCAATCCTCAATCCTCAATCCTCAATAACCAATCGTCAATCTTCAATCCTCAATCCTCAATCCTCAGTCCTGAATCCCCAATCCTCAATCCTCAATCATCAATCCTCAATCTTCAATCCTCCATACTCAATCTTTAATCCTCAGTCCTCAATCCTCAATCTTCAATCTTCAATCCTCAATCCTCATTCCTCAATCCTCAATCTTCAATCCTCAATACTCAATCTTCATTCCTCAATCCTCAATCCTCAACCCTCAGTCCTCATTCTTCAATCCTCAATAACCAATCCTCAACCTTCAATCCTCAATCCTCAATCCTCAATTCTCAATCCTCAATCCTCAATCCTCAGACCTCAAACATCAATACTCAACCCTCAGTCCTCGTCCTCAATCCACAACCCTCAATCCTCAATCCTCAATCTTCAATCATCAATATTCAATCTTCAGTCCTCAATCCTCAATCCTCAATCCTCAATCTTCAATCCTCAATACTCAATCTTTAATCCTCAGTCCTCAATCCTCAATCTTCAATCATCAATCCTCAATCCTCATTCCTCAATCCTCAATCTTCAATCCTCAATACTCAATCTTCATTCCTCAATACTCAATCCTCAACCCTCAGTCCTCATTCTTCAATCCTCAATAACCAATCCTCAGCCTTCAATCCTCAATCCTCAATCCTCAATTCTCAATACTCAATCCTCAATCCTCAGACCTCAAACATCAATACTCAACCCTCAGTCCTCGTCCTCAATCCACAACCCTCAATCCTCAATCCTCAATCTTCAATCATCAATATTCAATCTTCAGTCCTCAATCCTCAGTCCTCAATCCTCAATCCTCAATCCTCAATCCTCAATGTTCAATCCGCAATACAAAATCCTCAATCTTCAATCCTCAATCCTCAATCCTCAATCCTCAATCCTCAATCCTCTATCATGAATCCACAATCTTCAATACTCAATCCTCAATCCTCAATCCTCAATCCTCAATCCTCAATCCTCAATCTTCAACCCTCAACACTCAGTCCTCAATGTTCAAACCTCAATCCTCAATTCTCGATCTTCAATCCTCAATACTCAATCATCAATCCTCAACCCTCAATACTCAATCCTCAATCCTCAATCCTCAATCCTCAATCATCAATCCTCAGCCTTCAATACTCAATCCTCAATCCTCAATCCTCAATACTCAATCCTCAATCCTCAATCATCAATCATCAATCTTCAATCCTCAATACTCAATCTTTAATATTCAGTCCTCAATCCTCAATCTTCAATCTTCAATCCTCAACCCGCAATCCTCAATCCTCAATCCTCAATCCTCAGTCCTCAATCCGCAATATTGAACCCTCAATACTCAATCTTCAGTCCTCAATCCTCAATCCTCAGTCCTCAAACCTCAATTCTGAATCCTCAATCCTGAATCCTCAATCTTCAGTCCTCAGTCCTCAACAATCAGGTGACAATCCTCAATCCTCAGTAGATTACCCTCAATTCACAGTTTTCAATACTCAATACTCAATCTGCAATCTTCAAATCACTATCCACAAACATCAATTCTCATCACTCAACCCTCAACACTCAGTTCTCAATGTTCAATCCTCAATCCTCAATTCTCAACCTTCAATCCTCAACACTCAATCTATAATCCTCAATCCTCAATCCTCAATCTTCAATCCTCAATTCAGAATACTCAATCCTCAATCCTCAATCCTCAATCCTCTATCATCAATCCTCAATCGTCAATACTCAATCCTCAATCCTCAATCCTCAATGCTCAATCCTCAATCCTCAATCCTCAATCATCAATCCTCAATCTTCAATCCTCAATCCTCAGTTCTCAAACCTCAATCCTGAATCCTCAATCCTGAATCCTCAATCCAGAATCCTCAATCTTCAGACCTCAGTCCTCAACAATCAGTTGTCAATTCTCAATCCTCGATAGAATATCATCAATTCACAGTTTTCAATACTCAATACTGAATCTGTAATCTTTAAATCTCTATCCACAAACATCAATTCTCATCACTCAAACCTCAACACTCAGTCCCCAATACTCAATCATCAATCCTCAATCCTCAATCCTCAATCCTCAATCCTCAAACTTCAATCCTCATTACTCAATCATCAATCCTCAAACCTCAATCCTCAATCCTCAACCCTCAATCGTCAGTCTTCAAACCTCAATACTCAATCTTCAATCCTCAATCCTCAATCCTCAATCCTCAATCCTCATCCTTCAATCCTCAATACCCAATCCTCAATCTTCAATCCTCAATCCTCAATCCTAAATTCTCAATCCTCATTCCTCAGTCCTCAGTCCTTAAACCTCAATCCTCAACCCTCAGTCCTCAATCCTCAATCTTCAATTTTCAATCCTCAACCCGCAATCCTCAATCCTCAATCCTCAATCCTCACTCCTCAATCCGCAATCTTCAATCCTCAATACTCAATCTTCAGTCCTCAATCCTCAATCCTCAGCCCTCAGTCCTCATTCTTCAATCCTCAATAACCAATCCTCAATCTTCAATCCTCATTCCTCAATCCTCAATTCTCAATCCTCTATCCTCAATACTCAATACCCAATCCTCAATCTTCAATACTCAATCCTCAATCCTCAGTCCTGAATCCCCAATCCTCAATCCTCAATCATCAATCCTCAATCTTCAATCCTCAATACTCAATCTTTAATCCTCAATCCTCAATCCTCAATCTTCAATCCTCAATACTCAATCTTCAATCCTCAATCCTCAACCCTCAATCCTCAATCATCAAACCTCAATCTTCAATCCTCAATACTCAATCTTTAATCCTCAATCCTGAATCCTCAATCGTCAATCCTCAATGCTCAATCCTCAATCCTCAATCCTCAATCATCAATCCTCAATCTTCAATACTCAATCCTCAATCCTCAGTCCTGAATCCCCAATCCTGAATCCTCAATCATCAATCCTCAATCTTCAATCCTCAATACTCAATCTTTAATCCTCAGTCCTCAATCCTCAATCTTCAATCTTCAATCCTCAATCCTCATTCCTCAATCCTCAATCTTCAATCCTCAATACTCAATCTTCATTCCTCAATCCTCAATCCTCAACCCTCAGTCCTCATTCTTCAATCCTCAATAACCAATCCTCAACCTTCAATCCTCAATCCTCAATCCTCAATTCTCAATCCTCAATCCTCAATCCTCAGACCACAAACATCAATACTCAACCCTCAGTCCTCGTCCTCAATCCGCAACCCTCAATCCTCAATCCTCAATCTTCAATCATCAATATTCAATCTTCAGTCCTCAATCCTCAATCCTCAATCCTCAATCCTCAATCCTCAATCCTCAATGTTCAATCCGCAATACCAAATCCTCAATCTTCAATCCTCAATCCTCAATCCTCAATCCTCAATCCTCAATCTTCAACCCTCAATCCTCAATCCTCAATTCTCAATCCTCAATCCTCAATCCTCAGACCTCAAACATCAATACTCAACCCTCAGTCCTCGTCCTCAATCCACAACACTCAATCCTCTATTCTCAATCTTCAATCATCAATATTCAATCTTCAATTCTCAATCCTCAATCCTCAATCCTCAATCCTCAATCCTCAATAACCAATCCTCAATCTTCAATCCTCAATCCTCAATCCTCAGTCCTGAATCCCCAATCCTCAATCCTCAATCATCAATCCTCAATCTTCAATCCTCAATACTCAATCTTTAATCCTCAGTCCTCAATCCTCAATCTTCAATCTTCAATCCTCAATCCTCATTCCTCAATCCTCAATCTTCAATCCTCAATACTCAATCTTCATTCCTCAATCCTCAATCCTCAACCCTCAGTCCTCATTCTTCAATCCTCAATGACCAATCCTCAACCTTCAATCCTCAATCCTCAATCCTCAATTCTCAATCCTCAATCCTCAATCCTCAGACCTCAAACATCAATACTCAACCCTCAGTCCTCGTCCTCAATCCACAACCCTCAATCCTCAATCCTCAATCTTCAATCATCAATATTTAGTCTTCAGTCCTCAATCCTCAATCCTCAATCCTCAATCCTCAATACTCAATCCTCAATGTTCAATCCGCAATACAAAATCCTCAATCTTCAATCCTCAATCCTCAATCCTCAATCCTCAATCCTCAATCTTCAACCCTCAATCCTCAATCCTCAATTCTCAATCCTCAATCCTCAATCCTCAGACCTCAGACATCAATACTCAACCCTCAGTCCTCGTCCTCAATCCACAACACTCAATCCTCAATCCTCAATCTTCAATCATCAATATTCAATCTTCAATTCTCAATCCTCAATCCTCAATCCTCAATCCTCAATCCTCAATAGCCAATCCTCAATCTTCAATCCTCAATCCTCAATCCTCTGTCCTGAATCCCCAATCCTCAATCCTCAATCATCAATCCTCAATCTTCAATCCTCAATACTCAATCTTTAATCCTCAGTCCTCAATCCTCAATCTTCAATCTTCAATCCTCAATCCTCATTCCTCAATCCTCAATCTTCAATCCTCAACACTCAATCTTCACTCCTCAATGCTCAATCCTCAACCCTCAGTCCTCATTCTTCAATCCTCAATAACCAATCCTCAACCTTCAATCCTCAATCCTCAATCCTCAATTCTCAATCCTCAATCCTCAATCCTCAGACCTCAAACACCAATACTCAACCCTCAGTCCTCGTCATCAATCCACAACCCTCAATCCTCAATCCTCATTCTTCAATCATCAATATTCAATCTTCAGTCCTCAATCCTCAATCCTCAATCCTCAATCCTCAATCCTCAATCCTCAATCCTCAATGTTCAATCCGCAATACAAAATCCTCAATCTTCAATCCTCAATCCTCAATCCTCAATCCTCAATCCTCAATCTTCAACCCTCAATCCTCAATCCTCAATTCTCAATCCTCAATCCTCAATCCTCAGACCTCAAACATCAATACTCAACCCTCAGTCCTCGTCCTCAATCCAAAACACTCAATCCTCAATCCTCAATGTTCAATCAGCAATACCCAATCTCAATCTTCAATTCTCAATCCTCAATCCTCAACCCTCACTCCTCAATCCTCAATCCTCAGTTCTCAAACCTCAATCCTGAATCCTCAATCCTGAATCCTCAATCCTGAATCCTCAATCTTCAGACCTCAGTCCTCAACAATCAGTTGTCAATTCTCAATCCTCAATAGAATATCATCAATTCACAGTTTTCAATACTCAATACTGAATCTGTAATCTTTAAATCTCTATCCACAAACATCAATTCTCATCACTCAAACCTCAACACTCAGTCCCCAATACTCAGTCATCAATCCTCAATCCTCAATCCTCAATCCTCAATCCTCAAACTTCAATCCTCATTACTCAATCATCAATCCTCAAACCTCAATCCTCAATCCTCAACCCTCAATCGTCAGTCTTCAAACCTCAATACTCAATCTTCAATCCTCAATCCTCAATCCTCAATCCTCAATCCTCAATCCTCATCCTTCAATCCTCAATACCCAATCCTCAATCTTCAATCCTCAATCCTCAATCCTCAATTCTCAATCCTCATTCCTCAGTCCTCAGTCCTTAAACCTCAATCCTCAACCCTCAGCCCTCATCCTCAATCCTCAATCCTCAATCCTCAATCCTCAATCCTCAATCTTCAACCCTCAACACTCAGTCCTCAATGTTCAAACCTCAATCCTCAATTCTCAATCTTCAATCCTCAATACTCAATCTTCAATCCTCAATCCTCAATACTCAATACTCAATCCTCAATCCTCAATCCTCAATCATCAATCCTCAATCTTCAATACTCAATCCTCAATCCTCAATCCTCAATACTCAATCCTCAATCCTCAATAATCAATCCTCAATCTTCAATCCTCAGTACTCAATCTTTAATCCTCAGTCCTCAATCCTCAATCTTCTATCTTCAATCCTCAACCCGCAATCCTCAATCCTCAATCCTCAATCCTCAGTCCTCAATCCGCAATCTTCAATCCTCAATACTCAATCTTCAGTCCTCAATCCTCAATCCTCAGCCCTCAGTCCTCATTCTTCAATCCTCAATAACCAATCCTCAATCTTCAATCCTCATTCCTCAATCCTCAATTCTCAATCCTCTATCCTCAATACTCAATACCCAATCCTCAATCTTCAATCCTCAATTCTCTATCCTCAATTCTCAATCCTCAATCCTCAACTCTCAATCCTCAATCCTCAATCCTCAATCCTCAACCCTCAATCGTCAGTCTTCAAACCTCAATATTCAATCTTCAATCCTCAATCCTCAATCCTCAATCCTCAATCCTCATCCTTCAATCCTCAATACCCAATCCTCAATCTTCAATCCTCAATCCTCAATCCTCAATTCTCAATCCTCAATCCTCAGTCCTCAGTCCTTAAACCTCAATCCTCATCCCTCAGCCCTCATCCTCAATCCTCAATCCTCATTCCTCAATCCTCAATCTTCAATCCTCAATACTCAATCTTCAATCCTCATTCCTCAGTTCTCAATCCTCAATCCTCAGTCCTCAGTCCTTAAACCTCAATCCTCAACCCTCAGCCCTCATCCTCAATCCTCAATCCTCAATCCTCAATCCTCAATCCTCAATCCTCAATCATCATCCTTCAATCCTCAATACCCAATCCTCAATCTTCAATCCTCAATCCTCAATCCTCAATTCTCAATCCTCATACCTCAGTCCTCAGTCCTTAAACCTCAATCCTCAACCCTCAGCTCTCATCCTCAATCCTCAATCCTCAATCCTCAATCCTCAATCCACAATCTTCAACCCTCAACACT
This sequence comes from Calliopsis andreniformis, assembly GCF_051401765.1. NCBI lineage: Eukaryota > Metazoa > Arthropoda > Insecta > Hymenoptera > Andrenidae > Calliopsis > Calliopsis andreniformis. The sequence continues at coordinate 2,473,004 of NW_027480468.1, read as the reverse complement.
CAATCCTCAATGTTCAAACCTCAATCCTCAATTCTCAATCTTCAATCCTCAATACTCAATCTTCAATCCTCAATCCTCAATACTCAATCCTCAATCCTCAATCCTCAATCCTCAATCATCAATCCTCAATCTTCAATACTCAATCCTCAATCCTCAATCCTCAATACTCAATCCTCAATCCTCAATCATCAATCCTCAATCTTCAATCCTCAGTACTCAAACTTTAATCCTCAGTCCTCAATCCTCAATCTTCAATCTTCAATCCTCAACCCGCAATCCTCAATCCTCAATCCTCAATCCTCAGTCCTCAATCCGCAATCCTCAATCCTCAATACTCAATCTTCAGTCCTCAATTCTCAATCCTCAATTCTCAATAATCAGACCTCAAACATCAATACTCAACCCTCAGTCCTCGTCCTCAATCCACAACGCTCAATCCTCAATCCTCAATCTTCAATCATCAACATTCAATCTCCAGTCCTCAATCCTCAATCCTCAATCCTCAATCCTGAATCCTCAATCTTCAGCCCTCAGTCCTCAACAGTCAGGTGACAATCCTCAATCCTCAATAGAATATCCTCAATTCACAGTTTTCAATACTCAATACTCAATCTGCAATCTTCAAATCACTATCCACAAACATCAATTCTCATCACTCAACCCTCAACACTCAGTCCGCAATGTTCAATCCTCAATCCTCAATTCTCAATCCTCAATCCTCAATACTCAATCTTTAATCCTCAATACTCAAACCTCAATATTCAATCCTCAATCCCCAATACTCCATCCTCAACCCTCAATCCTCAATCCTCAAGCATCAATCCTCAATCTTCAATACTCAATCCTCAATCCTCAATCCTCAATACTCAATCCTCAATCCTCAATCATCAATCCTCAATCTTCAATACTCAATCCTCAATCCTCAATCCTCAGTCCTCAAACCTCAATTCTGAATCCTCAATCCTGAATCCTCAATCTTCAGCCCTCAGTCCTCAACAATCAGGTGACAATCCTCAATCCTCAATAGATTACCCTCAATTCACAGTTTTCAATACTCAATACTCAATCTGCAATCTTCAAATCACTATCCACAAACATCAATTCTCATCACTCAACCCTCAACACTCAGTTCTCAATGTTCAATCCTCAATCCTCAATTCTCAACCTTCAATCCTCAATACTCAATCTATAATCCTCAATCCTCAATCCTCAATCTTCAATCCTCAATCCAGAATACTCAATCCTCAATCCTCAATCCTCAATCCTCTATCATCAATCCTCAATCTTCAATACTCAATCCTCAATCCTCAATCCTCAATCCTCAATCCTCAATCCTCAATCCTCAATCATCAATCCTCAATATTCAATCCTCAATACACAATCTTTAATCCTCAATCTTCAATCCTCAATCCTCAATCCTCAACCCTCAATCCTCAATCCTCAGACCTCAAACATCAATACTCAACCCTCAGTCCTCGTCCTCAATCCACAACGCTCAATCCTCAATCCTCAATCTTCAATCATCAACATTCAATCTCCAGTCCTCAATCCTCAATCCTCAATCCTCAATCCTCATTACTCAATGTTCAGTCAGCAATTCCCGATCCTCAATTTTCAATCCTCAATCCTCAATCCTCAATCCTCACTCCTCAATCCTCAATCCTCAGTCCTCAAACCTCAATCCTGAATCCTCAATCCTGAATCCTCAATCCTGAATCCTCAATCTTCAGACCTCAGTCCTCAACAATCAGTTGTCAATTCTCAATCCTCAATAGAATATCATCAATTCACAGTTTTCAATACTCAATACTGAATCTGTAATCTTTAAATCTCTATTCACAAACATCAATTCTCATGACTCAAACATCAACACTCAGTCCCCAATCCTCAATCATCAATCCTCAATCCTCAATCCTCAATCCTCAATCCTCAAACTTCTATCCTCATTACTCAATCATCAATCCTCAGACCTCAATCCTCAATCCTCAATCCTCAACCCTCAGCCCTCATCCTCAATCCTCAATCCTCAATCCTCAGCCCTCAGTCCTCAATGTTCAATCCTCAATCCTCAATTCTCAATCTTCAATCCTCAATACTCAATCTTCAATCCTCAATCCTCAATACTCAATCCTCAATCCTCAATCCTCAATCCTCAATCATCAATCCTCAATCTTCAATACTCAATCCTCAATCCTCAATCCTCAATACTCAATCCTCAATCCCCAATCATCAATCCTCAATCTTCAATCCTCAATACTCAATCTTTAATCCTCAGTCCTCAATCCTCAATCTTCAATCTTCAATCCTCAACCCGCAATCCTCAATCCTCAATCCTCAATCCTCAGACCTCAATCCTCAATCCTCAATCCTCAATCATCAATCCTCAATCGTCAATACTCATTCCTCAATCCTCAATCCTCAATCTTCAATCTTCAATCCTCAACCCGCAATCCTCAATCCTCAATCCTCAATCCTCAGCCCTCAATCCGCAATCTTCAATCCTCAATACTCAATCTTCAATCCTCAATCCTCAATCCTCAATAACCAATCCTCAATCTTCAATCCTCAATCCTCAATCCTCAATTCTCAATCCTCAATCCTCAATCCTCAGACCTCAAACATCAATACTCAACCCTCAGTCCTCGTCCACAATCCACAACACTCAATCCTCAATCCTCAATCTTCAATCATCAATATTCAATCATCAATCCTCAATCTTCAATACTCAATCCTCAATCCTCAGTCCTGAATCCCCAATCCTCAATCCTCAATCATCAATCCTCAATCTTCAATCCTCAATACTCAATCTTTAATCCTCAGTCCTCAATCCTCAATCTTCAATCTTCAATCCTCAATCCTCATTCCTCAATCCTCATTCTTCAATCATAAGTACCCAATCCTCAATCGTCAATCCTCAATCTTCAATCCACAATACTCAATTTTTAATCCTCAATCCTCAATCCTCAATCCTCAATCTTCAATCCTCAATCCTCAATACTCAATCCTCAATCCTCAATCCTCAATCCTCAATCATCAATCCTCAATCTTCAATCTTCAATCCTCAACCCGCAATCCTCAATACTCAATCCTCAATCCTCAATCATCAATCATCAATCTTCAATCCTCAATACTCAATCTTTAATATTCAGTCCTCAATCCTCAATCTTCAATCTTCAATCCTCAACCCGCAATCCTCAATCCTGAATCCTCAATCTTCAGTCCTCAGTCCTCAACAATCAGGTGACAATCCTCAATCCTCAGTAGATTACCCTCAATTCACAGTTTTCAATACTCAATACTCAATCTGCAATCTTCAAATCACTATCCACAAACATCAATTCTCATCACTCAACCCTCAACACTCAGTTCTCAATGTTCAATCCTCAATCCTCAATTCTCAACCTTCAATCCTCAATACTCAATCTATAATCCTCAATCCTCAATCCTCAATCTTCAATCCTCAATTCAGAATACTCAATCCTCAATCCTCAATCCTCAATCCTCTATCATCAATCCTCAATCGTCAATACTCAATCCTCAATCCTCAATCCTCAATGCTCAATCCTCAATCCTCAATCCTCAATCATCAATCCTCAATCTTCAATCCTCAATACTCAATCTTTAATCCTCAATCTTCAATCCTCAATCCTCAATCCTCAACCCTCAATCCTCAATCCTCAGACCTCAAACATCAATACTCAACCCTCAGTCCTGGTCCTCAATCCACAACGCTCAATCCTCAATCCTCAATCTTCAATCATCAACATTCAATCTCCAGTCCTCAATCCTCAATCCACAATCGTCAATCCTCATTCCTCAATGTTCAATCAGCAATACCCAATCTCAATCTTCAATTCTCAATCCTCAATCCTCAACCCTCACACCTCAATCCTCAATCCTCAGTTCTCAAACCTCAATCCTGAATCCTCAATCCTGAATCCTCAATCCAGAATCCTCAATCTTCAGACCTCAGTCCTCAACAATCAGTTGTCAATTCTCAATCCTCGATAGAATATCATCAATTCACAGTTTTCAATACTCAATACTGAATCTGTAATCTTTAAATCTCTATCCACAAACATCAATTCTCATCACTCAAACCTCAACACTCAGTCCCCAATACTCAATCATCAATCCTCAATCCTCAATCCTCAATCCTCAATCCTCAAACTTCAATCCTCATTACTCAATCATCAATCCTCAAACCTCAATCCTCAATCCTCAACCCTCAATCGTCAGTCTTCAAACCTCAATACTCAATCTTCAATCCTCAATCCTCAATCCTCAATCCTCAATCCTCATCCTTCAATCCTCAATACCCAATCCTCAATCTTCAATCCTCAATCCTCAATCCTAAATTCTCAATCCTCATTCCTCAGTCCTCAGTCCTTAAACCTCAATCCTCAACCCTCAGCCCTCATCCTCAATCCTCAATCCTCAATCCTCAATCCTCAATCTTCAACCCTCAACACTCAGTCCTCAATGTTCAAACCTCAATCCTCAATTCTCAATCTTCAATCCTCAATACTCAATCTTCAATCCTCAATCCTCAATACTCAATCCTCAATCCTCAATCCTCAATCCTCAATCATCAATCCTCAATCTTCAATACTCAATCCTCAATCCTCAATCCTCAATACTCAATCCTCAATCCTCAATCCTCAATCATCAATCCTCAATCTTCAATCCTCAGTACTCAATCTTTAATCCTCAGTCCTCAATCCTCAATCTTCAATCTTCAATCCTCAACCCGCAATCCTCAATCCTCAATCCTCAATCCTCACTCCTCAATCCGCAATCTTCAATCCTCAATACTCAATCTTCAGTCCTCAATCCTCAATCCTCAGCCCTCAGTCCTCATTCTTCAATCCTCAATAACCAATCCTCAATCTTCAATCCTCATTCCTCAATCCTCAATTCTCAATCCTCTATCCTCAATACTCAATACCCAATCCTCAATCTTCAATACTCAATCCTCAATCCTCAGTCCTGAATCCCCAATCCTCAATCCTCAATCATCAATCCTCAATCTTCAATCCTCAATACTCAATCTTTAATCCTCAATCCTCAATCCTCAATCTTCAATCCTCAATACTCAATCTTCAATCCTCAATCCTCAACCCTCAATCCTCAATCATCAAACCTCAATCTTCAATCCTCAATACTCAATCTTTAATCCTCAATCCTGAATCCTCAATCGTCAATCCTCAATGCTCAATCCTCAATCCTCAATCCTCAATCATCAATCCTCAATCTTCAATACTCAATCCTCAATCCTCAGTCCTGAATCCCCAATCCTCAATCCTCAATCATCAATCCTCAATCTTCAATCCTCAATACTCAATCTTTAATCCTCAGTCCTCAATCCTCAATCTTCAATCTTCAATCCTCAATCCTCATTCCTCAATCCTCAATCTTCAATCCTCAATACTCAATCTTCATTCCTCAATCCTCAATCCTCAACCCTCAGTCCTCATTCTTCAATCCTCAATAACCAATCCTCAACCTTCAATCCTCAATCCTCAATCCTCAATTCTCAATCCTCAATCCTCAATCCTCAGACCGCAAACATCAATACTCAACCCTCAGTCCTCGTCCTCAATCCGCAACCCTCAATCCTCAATCCTCAATCTTCAATCATCAATATTCAATCTTCAGTCCTCAATCCTCAATCCTCAATCCTCAATCCTCAATCCTCAATCCTCAATGTTCAATCCGCAATACCAAATCCTCAATCTTCAATCCTCAATCCTCAATCCTCAATCCTCAATCCTCAATCTTCAACCCTCAATCCTCAATCCTCAATTCTCAATCCTCAATCCTCAATCCTCAGACCTCAAACATCAATACTCAACCCTCAGTCCTCGTCCTCAATCCACAACACTCAATCCTCTATTCTCAATCTTCAATCATCAATATTCAATCTTCAATTCTCAATCCTCAATCCTCAATCCTCAATCCTCAATCCTCAATAACCAATCCTCAATCTTCAATCCTCAATCCTCAATCCTCAGTCCTGAATCCCCAATCCTCAATCCTCAATCATCAATCCTCAATCTTCAATCCTCAATACTCAATCTTTAATCCTCAGTCCTCAATCCTCAATCTTCAATCTTCAATCCTCAATCCTCATTCCTCAATCCTCAATCTTCAATCCTCAATACTCAATCTTCATTCCTCAATCCTCAATCCTCAACCCTCAGTCCTCATTCTTCAATCCTCAATGACCAATCCTCAACCTTCAATCCTCAATCCTCAATCCTCAATTCTCAATCCTCAATCCTCAATCCTCAGACCTCAAACATCAATACTCAACCCTCAGTCCTCGTCCTCAATCCACAACCCTCAATCCTCAATCCTCAATCTTCAATCATCAATATTCAGTCTTCAGTCCTCAATCCTCAATCCTCAATCCTCAATCCTCAATCATCAATCCTCAATCTTCAATCCTCAATACTCAATCTTTAATCCTCAGTCCTCAATCCTCAATCTTCAATCTTCAATCCTCAATCCTCATTCCTCAATCCTCAATCTTCAATCCTCAATACTCAATCTTCATTCCTCAATCCTCAATCCTCAACCCTCAGTCCTCATTCTTCAATCCTCAATGACCAATCCACAACCTTCAATCCTCAATCCTCAATCCTCAATTCTCAATCCTCAATCCTCAATCCTCAGACCTCAAACATCAATACTCAACCCTCAGTCCTCGTCCTCAATCCACAACCCTCAATCCTCAATCCTCAATCTTCAATCATCAATATTCAGTCTTCAGTCCTCAATCCTCAATCCTCAATCCTCAATCCTCAATACTCAATCCTCAATGTTCAATCCGCAATACAAAATCCTCAATCTTCAATCCTCAATCCTCAATCCTCAATCCTCAATCCTCAATCTTCAACCCTCAATCCTCAATCCTCAATTCTCAATCCTCAATCCTCAATCCTCAGACCTCAGACATCAATACTCAACCCTCAGTCCTCGTCCTCAATCCACAACACTCAATCCTCAATCCTCAATCTTCAATCATCAATATTCAATCTTCAATTCTCAATCCTCAATCCTCAATCCTCAATCCTCAATCCTCAATAGCCAATCCTCAATCTTCAATCCTCAATCCTCAATCCTCTGTCCTGAATCCCCAATCCTCAATCCTCAATCATCAATCCTCAATCTTCAATCCTCAATACTCAATCTTTAATCCTCAGTCCTCAATCCTCAATCTTCAATCTTCAATCCTCAATCCTCATTCCTCAATCCTCAATCTTCAATCCTCAACACTCAATCTTCACTCCTCAATGCTCAATCCTCAACCCTCAGTCCTCATTCTTCAATCCTCAATAACCAATCCTCAATCTTCAGTCCTCAATTCTCAATCCTCAATTCTCAATAATCAGACCTCAAACATCAATACTCAACCCTCAGTCCTCGTCCTCAATCCACAACGCTCAATCCTCAATCCTCAATCTTCAATCATCAACATTCAATCTCCAGTCCTCAATCCTCAATCCTCAATCCTCAATCCTGAATCCTCAATCTTCAGCCCTCAGTCCTCAACAGTCAGGTGACAATCCTCAATCCTCAATAGAATATCCTCAATTCACAGTTTTCAATACTCAATACTCAATCTGCAATCTTCAAATCACTATCCACAAACATCAATTCTCATCACTCAACCCTCAACACTCAGTCCGCAATGTTCAATCCTCAATCCTCAATTCTCAATCCTCAATCCTCAATACTCAATCTTTAATCCTCAATACTCAATCCTCAATATTCAATCCTCAATCCCCAATACTCCATCCTCAACCCTCAATCCTCAATCCTCAAGCATCAATCCTCAATCTTCAATACTCAATCCTCAATCCTCAATCCTCAATACTCAATCCTCAATCCTCAATCATCAATCCTCAATCTTCAATACTCAATCCTCAGTCCTCAATCCTCAATCCTCAATCCTCAATCCTCAATACTCAATCCTCAATGTTCAATCCGCAATACAAAATCCTCAATCTTCAATCCTCAATCCTCAATCCTCAATCCTCAATCCTCAATCTTCAACCCTCAATCCTCAATCCTCAATTCTCAATCCTCAATCCTCAATCCTCAGACCTCAGACATCAATACTCAACCCTCAGTCCTCGTCCTCAATCCACAACACTCAATCCTCAATCCTCAATCTTCAATCATCAATATTCAATCTTCAATTCTCAATCCTCAATCCTCAATCCTCAATCCTCAATCCTCAATAGCCAATCCTCAATCTTCAATCCTCAATCCTCAATCCTCTGTCCTGAATCCCCAATCCTCAATCCTCAATCATCAATCCTCAATCTTCAATCCTCAATACTCAATCTTTAATCCTCAGTCCTCAATCCTCAATCTTCTATCTTCAATCCTCAATCCTCATTCCTCAATCCTCAATCTTCAATCCTCAACACTCAATCTTCACTCCTCAATGCTCAATCCTCAACCCTCAGTCCTCATTCTTCAATCCTCAATAACCAATCCTCAATCTTCAGTCCTCAATTCTCTATCCTCAATTCTCAATAATCAGACCTCAAACATCAATACTCAACCCTCAGTCCTCGTCCTCAATCCACAACGCTCAATCCTCAATCCTCAATCTTCAATCATCAACATTCAATCTCCAGTCCTCAATCCTCAATCCTCAATCCTCAATCCTGAATCCTCAATCTTCAGCCCTCAGTCCTCAACAATCAGGTGACAATCCTCAATCCTCAATAGATTACCCTCAATTCACAGTTTTCAATACTCAATACTCAATCTGCAATCTTCAAATCACTATCCACAAACATCAATTCTCATCACTCAACCCTCAACACTCAGTTCTCAATGTTCATTCCTCAATCCTCAATTCTCAACCTTCAATCCTCAATACTCAATCTATAATCCTCAATCCTCAATCCTCAATCTTCAATCCTCAATCCAGAATACTCAATCCTCAATCCTCAATCCTCAATCCTCTATCATCAATCCTCAATCTTCAATACTCAATCCTCAATCCTCAATCCTCAATCCTCAATCCTCAATCCTCAATCCTCAATCATCAATCCTCAATATTCAATCCTCAATACTCAATCTTTAATCCTCAATCTTCAATCCTCAATCCTCAATCCTCAACCCTCAATCCTCAATCCTCAGACCTCAAACATCAATACTCAACCCTCAGTCCTCGTCCTCAATCCACAACGCTCAATCCTCAATCCTCAATCTTCAATCATCAACATTCAATCTCCAGTCCTCAATCCTCAATCCTCAATCCTCAATCCTCATTACTCAATGTTCAGTCAGCAATTCCCGATCCTCAATTTTCAATCCTCAATCCTCAATCCTCAATCCTCACTCCTCAATCCTCAATCCTCAGTCCTCAAACCTCAATCCTGAATCCTCAATCCTGAATCCTCAATCCTGAATCCTCAATCTTCAGACCTCAGTCCTCAGCAATCAGTTGTCAATTCTCAATCCTCAATAGAATATCATCAATTCACAGTTTTCAATACTCAATACTGAATCTGTAATCTTTAAATCTCTATCCACAAACATCAATTCTCATCACTCAAACCTCAACACTCAGTCCCCAATCCTCAATCATCAATCCTCAATCCTCAATCCTCAATCCTCAATCCTCAACCTTCAATCCTCATTACTTAATCATCAATCCTCAGACCTCAGTCCTCAATCCTCAATCCTCAACCCTCAATCGTCAGTCTTCAAACCTCAATACTCAACCTTCAATCCTCAATCCTCAATCATCAATCCTCAATCCTCAATCCTCAATCCTCAATCCTCATCCTTCAATCCTCAATACCCAATCCTCAATCTTCAATCCTCAATCCTCAATCCTCAATTCTCAATCCTCATTCCTCAGTCCTCAGTCCTTAAACCTCAATCCTCAACCCTCAGCCCTCATCCTCAATCCTCAATCCTCAATCCTCAATCCTCAATCCTCAATCTTCAACCCTCAACACTCAGTCCTCAATGTTCAATCCTCAATCCTCAATTCTCAATCTTCAATCCTCAATACTCAATCTTCAATCCTCAATCCTCAATACTCAATCCTCAATCCTCAATCCTCAATCCTCAATCATCAATCCTCAATCTTCAATACTCAATCCTCAATCCTCAATCCTCAATACTCAATCCTCAATCATCAATCCTCAATCTTCAATCCTCAATACTCAATCTTTAATCCTCAGTCCTCAATCCTCAATCTTCAATCTTCAATCCTCAACCCGCAATCCTCAATCCTCAATCCTCAATCCTCAGACCTCAATCCTCAATCCTCAATCCTCAATCATCAATCCTCAATCTTCAATACTCATTCCTCAATCCTCAATCCTCAATACTCAATCCTCAATCCTCAATCATCAATCCTCAATCTTCAATCCTCAATACTCAATCTTTAATCCTCAGTCCTCAATCCTCAATCTTCAATCTTCAATCCTCAACCCGCAATCCTCAATCCTCAATCCTCAATCCTCAGCCCTCAATCCGCAATCTTCAATCCTCAATACTCAATCTTCAATCCTCAGTCCTCAATCCTCAATAACCAATCCTCAATCTTCAATCCTCAATCCTCAATCCTCAATTCTCAATCCTCAATCCTCAATCCTCAGACCTCAAACATCAATACTCAACCCTCAGTCCTCGTCCTCAATCCACAACACTCAATCCTCAATCCTCAATCTTCAATCATCAATATTCAATCATCAATCCTCAATCTTCAATCCTCAATCCTCAATCTTCAATCCTCAATCCTCAATCCTCAATCCTCAATACTCAATCCTCAATCATCAATCCTCAATCTTCAATCCTCAATACTCAATCTTCAGTCCTCAATTCTCAATCCTCAATTCTCAATAATCAGACCTCAAACATCAATACTCAACCCGCAGTCCTCGTCCTCAATCCACAACCCTCAACCCTCAATCCTCAATCTTCAATCATCAATATTCAATCTTCAATCCTCAATCCTCAATCCTCAATCCTCAATCCTCAATCCACAATCCTCGGACCTCAAACATGAATACTCAACCCTCAGTCTTCGTCTTCAATCCACAACCCTCAATCGTCAATCCTCAATCTTCAATCATCAATATTCAATCTTCAGTCCTCAATCCTCAATACTCAATCCTCAATACTCAATCCTCAATCCTCAATGTTTAATCCGCAATACCCAATCCTCAATCTTCAATCCTCAATCCTCAATCCTCAGTCCTCAATCCTCAATCCTCAATCCTCAGTCCTCAAACCTCAATCCTGAAACCTCAATCCTGAATCCTCAACCTTCAGACCTCAGTCCTCAACAATCAGTTGTCAATTCTCAATCCTCAATAGAATATCATCAATTCACAGCTTTCAATACTCAATACACAATCTGCAACCTCCAAGCCTCTATCCACAAACATCAATTCTCATCACTCAACCCTCAACACTCAGTCCTCAATGTTCAAACCTCAATCCTCAATCCACAATCCTCAATCGTCAGTTTTCAATCCTCAATCCACAGACATCAATCTTCAATCCTCAATGATCAATCCTCAATCCTCAATCCTCAGTCCTCAATCCTCAATCCTCAATCCTCAAACCTCAATCCTCAACCGTCTGTCCTCGTCCTCAATCCTCAACACTCAATCCTTAATCCTCAATCTTCAATCATCAATACTCAATCTTCAATCCTCAATCTTCAATCCTCAATCCACAACCCTCAATCCTCAATCCTCAATCTTCAATCCTCAGTCCTCAATCCTCAATTCTCAATCCTCAGTCCTCAAACCACAATCCTGAATCCTCAATCCTGAATCCTCAATCCTCAATCCTCAATCCTCATCCTTCAATCCTCAATACCCAATCCTCAATACCCAATCCTCAATCTTCAATCCTCAATCCTCAATCCTCAATTCTCAATCCTCATTCCTCAGTCCTCAGTCCTTAAACCTCAATCCTCAACCCTCAGCCCTCATCCTCAATCCTCAATCCTCTATCCTCAATCCTCAATCCTCAATCTTCAACCCTCAACACTCAGTCCTCAATGTTCAAACCTCAATCCTCAATTCTCAATCTTCAATCCTAAATACTCAATCTTCAATCCTCAGTCCTCAATCCTCAATCTTCAATCTTCAATCCTCAATCCTCATTCCTCAATCCTCAATCTTCAATCCTCAATACTCAATCTTCATTCCTCAATCCTCAATCCTCAATCCTCAATCCTCATCCTTCAATCCTCAATACCCAATCCTCAATACCCAATCCTCAATCTTCAATCCTCAATCCTCAATCCTCAATTCTCAATCCTCATTCCTCAGTCCTCAGTCCTTAAACCTCAATCCTCAACCCTCAGCCCTCATCCTCAATCCTCAATCCTCAATCCTCAATCCTCTATCCTCAATCTTCAACCCTCAACACTCAGTCCTCAATGTTCAAACCTCAATCCTCAATTCTCAATCTTCAAACCTAAATACTCAATCTTCAATCCTCAGTCCTCAATCCTCAATCTTCAATCTTCAATCCTCAATCCTCATTCCTCAATCCTCAATCTTCAATCCTCAATACTCAATCTTCATTCCTCAATCCTCAATCCTCAATCCTCAGTCCTCATTCTTCAATCCTCAATAACCAATCCTCAACCTTCAATCCTCAATCCTCAATCCTCAATTCTCAATCCTCAATCCTCAATCCTCAGACCTCAAACATCAATACTCAACCCTCAGTCCTCGTCCTCAATCCACAACCCTCAATCCTCAATCCTCAATCTTCAATCATCAATATTCAATCTTCAGTCCTCAATCCTCAATCCGCAATCCTCAATCCTCAATCCTCAATCCTCAATGTTCAATCCGCAATACAAAATCCTCAATCTTCAATCCTCACTCCTCAATCCTCAATCCTCAATACTCAATCCTCAATCATCAATCCTCAATCTTCAATACTCAATCCTCAATCCTCAATCCTCAATCCTCAATCCTCAATCCTCAATCTTCAACCCTCAACACTCAGTCCTCAATGTTCAAACCTCAATCCTCAATTCTCAATCTTCAATCCTCAATACTCAATCTTCAATCCTCAATCCTCAATACTCAATCCTCAATCCTCAATCCTCAATCCTCAATCATCAATCCTCAATCATCAATCCTCAATCTTCAATCCTCAATACTCAATCTTTAATCCTCAGTCCTCAATCCTCAATCTTCAACCTTCAATCCTCAACCCGCAATCCTCAATCCTCAATACTCAATCCTCAGTCCTCAATCCTCAATCATCAATCCTCAATCTTCAATCCTCAATACTCATTCCTCAATCCTCATTCTTCAATCATAAATACCCAATCCTCAATCGTCAATCCTCAATCTTCAATCCTCAATACTCAATTTTTAATCCTCAATCCTCAATCCTCAATCCTCAATCTTCAACCCTCAACACTCAGTCCTCAATGTTCAAACCTCAATCCTCAATTCTCAATCTTCAATCCTAAATACTCAATCTTCAATCCTCAGTCCTCAATCCTCAATCTTCAATCTTCAATCCTCAATGCTCATTCCTCAATCCTCAATCTTCAATCCTCAACACTCAATCTTCATTCCTCAATCCTCAATCCTCAACCCTCAGTCCTCATTCTTCAATCCTCAATAACCAATCCTCAACCTTCGATCCTCAATCCTCAATTCTCAATCCTCAATCCTCAATCCTCAGACCTCAAACATCAATACTCAACCCTCAGTCCTCGTCCTCAATCCACAACACTCAATCCTCAATCCTCAATCTTCAATCATCAATATTCAATCATCAATCCTCAATCTTCAATACTCAATCCTCAATCCTCAGGCCTGAATCCCCAATCCTCAATCCTCAATCATCAATCCTCAATCTTCAATCATCAACATTCAATCTCCAGTCCTCAATCCTCAATCCTCAATCCTCAATCCTCATTACTCAAGGTTCAGTCAGCAATTCCCGATCCTCAATTTTCAATCCTCAATCCTCAATACTCAATCCTCACTCCTCAATCCTCAATCCTCAGTCCTCAAACCTCAATCCTGAATCCTCAATCCTGAATCCTCAATCCTGAATCCTCAATCTTCAGACCTCAGTCCTCAACAATCAGTTGTCAATTCTCAATCCTCAATAGAATATCATCAATTCACAGTTTTCAATACTCAATACTGAATCTGTAATCTTTAAATCTCTATTCACAAACATCAATTCTCATCTCTCAAACATCAACACTCAGTCCCCAATCCTCAATCATCAATCCTCAATCCTCAATCCTCAATCCTCAATCCTCAAACTTCAATCCTCATTACTCAATCATCAATCCTCAAACCTCAATCCTCAATCCTCATTCCTCAACCCTCAGCCCTCATCCTCAATCCTCAATCCTCAATCCTCAGCCCTCAGTCCTCAATGTTCAATCCTCAATCCTCAATTCTCAATCTTCAATCCTCAATACTCAATCTTCAATCCTCAATCCTCAATACTCAATCCTCAATCCTCAATCCTCAATCCTCAATCATCAATCCTCAATCTTCAATACTCAATCCTCAATCCTCAATCCTCAATACTCAATCCTCAATCCTCAATCATCAATCCTCAATCTTCAATCCTCAATACTCAATCTTTAATCCTCAGTCCTCAATCCTCAATCTTCAATCTTCAATCCTCAACCAGCAATCCTCAATCCTCAATCCTCAATCCTCAGACCTCAATCCTCAATCCTCAATCCTCAATCATCAATCCTCAATCTTCAATACTCATTCCTCAATCCTCAATCCTCAATCTTCAATCTTCAATCCTCAACCCGCAATCCTCAATCCTCAATCCTCAATCCTCAGCCCTCAATCCGCAATCTTCAATCCTCAATACTCAATCTTCAATCCTCAATCCTCAATCCTCAATAACCAATCCTCAATCTTCAATCCTCAATCCTCAATCCTCAATTCTCAATCCTCAATCCTCAATCCTCAGACCTCAAACATCAATACTCAACCCTCAGGCCTCGTCCTCAATCCACAACACTCAATCCTCAATCCTCAATCTTCAATCATCAATATTCAATCATCAATCCTCAATCTTCAATACTCAATCCTCAATCCTCAGTCCTGAATCCCCAATCCTCAATCCTCAATCATCAATCCTCAATCTTCAATCCTCAATACTCAATCTTTAATCCTCAGTCCTCAATCCTCAATCTTCAATCTTCAATCCTCAATCCTCATTCCTCAATCCTCATTCTTCAATAATAAGTACCCAATCCTCAATCGTCAATCCTCAATCTTCAATCCTCAATACTCAATCTTCAATCTTCAATCCTCAATCCTCAATCCTCAATCCTCAATCCTCAATCCTCAATCCACAATCCTCAATCGTCAGTTTTCAATCCTCAATCCACAGACATCAATCTTCAATCCTCAATGCTCAATCCTCAAACCTCAATCCTCAGTCCTCAATCCTCAATCCTCAATCCTCAAACCTCAATCCTCAACCGTCTGTCCTCGTCCTCAATCCTCAACACTCAATCCTTAATCCTCAATCTTCAATCATCAATACTCAATCTTCAATCCTCAATCTTCAATCCTCAATCCTCAACCCTCAATCCTCAATCCTCAATCTTCAATCCTCAGTCCTCAATCCTCAATCCTCAATCCTCAGTCCTCAAACCACAATCCTGAATCCTCAATCCTGAATCCTCAATCCTCAATCCTCAATCCTCATCCTTCAATCATCAATACCCAATCCTCAATACCCAATCCTCAATCTTCAATCCTCAATCCTCAATCCTCAATTCTCAATCCTCATTCCTCAGTCCTCAGTCCTTAAACCTCAATCCTCAACCCTCAGCCCTCATCCTCAATCCTCAATCCTCAATCCTCAATCCTCAATC
Organism: Calliopsis andreniformis; assembly: GCF_051401765.1. Lineage (NCBI taxonomy): Eukaryota > Metazoa > Arthropoda > Insecta > Hymenoptera > Andrenidae > Calliopsis > Calliopsis andreniformis. The sequence goes on along the minus strand of NW_027480468.1, from coordinate 2,457,103 downwards.
CTCAATCTTCAACCCTCAACACTCAGTCCTCAATGTTCAAACCTCAATCCTCAATTCTCAATCTTCAATCCTAAATACTCAATCATCAATCCTCAGTCCTCAATCCTCAATCTTCAATCTTCAATCCTCAATCCTCATTCCTCAATCCTCAGTCTTCAATCCTCAATACTCAATCTTCATTCCTCAATCCTCAATCCTCAATCCTCAATCCTCATCCTTCAATCCTCAATACCCAATCCTCAATACCCAATCCTCAATCTTCAATCCTCAATCCTCAATCCTCAATTCTCATTCATCAATCCTCAATCTTCAATACTCAATCCTCAATCCTCAATCCTCAGTCCTCAAACCTCAATTCTGAATCCTCAATCCTGAATCCTCAATCTTCAGCCCTCAGTCCTCAACAATCAGGTGACAATCCTCAATCCTCAATAGATTACCCTCAATTCACAGTTTTCAATACTCAATACTCAATCTGCAATCTTCAAATCACTATCCACAAACATCAATTCTCATCACTCAACCCTCAACACTCAGTTCTCAATGTTCAATCCTCAATCCTCAATTCTCAACCTTCAATCCTCAATACTCAATCTATAATCCTCAATCCTCAATCCTCAATCTTCAATCCTCAATCCAGAATACTCAATCCTCAATGCTCAATCCTCAATCCTCTATCATCAATCCTCAATCTTCAATACTCAATCCTCAATCCTCAATCCTCAATCCTCAATCCTCAATCCTCAATCCTCAATCCTCAATCCTCAATCATCAATCCTCAATCTTCAATCCTCAATACTCAATCTTTAATCCTCAATCTTCAATCCTCAATCCTCAATCCTCAACCCTCAATCCTCAATCCTCAGACCTCAAACATCAATACTCAACCCTCAGTCCTCGTCCTCAATCCACAACGCTCAATCCTCAATCCTCAATCTTCAATCATCAACATTCAATCTCCAGTCCTCAATCCTCAATCCTCAATCCTCAATCCTCATTACTCAAGGTTCAGTCAGCAATTCCCGATCCTCAATTTTCAATCCTCAATCCTCAATACTCAATCCTCACTCCTCAATCCTCAATCCTCAGTCCTCAAACCTCAATCCTGAATCCTCAATCCTGAATCCTCAATCCTGAATCCTCAATCTTCAGACCTCAGTCCTCAACAATCAGTTGTCAATTCTCAATCCTCAATAGAATATCATCAATTCACAGTTTTCAATACTCAATACTGAATCTGTAATCTTTAAGTCTCTATTCACAAACATCAATTCTCATCTCTCAAACATCAACACTCAGTCCCCAATCCTCAATCATCAATCCTCAATCCTCAATCCTCAATCCTCAATCCTCAAACTTCAATCCTCATTACTCAATCATCAATCCTCAAACCTCAATCCTCAATCCTCATTCCTCAACCCTCAGCCCTCATCCTCAATCCTCAATCCTCAATCCTCAGCCCTCAGTCCTCAATGTTCAATCCTCAATCCTCAATTCTCAATCTTCAATCCTCAATACTCAATCTTCAATCCTCAATCCTCAATACTCAATCCTCAATCCTCAATCCTCAATCCTCAATCATCAATCCTCAATCTTCAATACTCAATCCTCAATCCTCAATCCTCAATACTCAATCCTCAATCCTCAATCATCAATCCTCAATCTTCAATCCTCAATACTCAATCTTTAATCCTCAGTCCTCAATCCTCAATCTTCAATCTTCAATCCTCAACCAGCAATCCTCAATCCTCAATCCTCAATCCTCAGACCTCAATCCTCAATCCTCAATCCTCAATCCTCAATCATCAATCCTCAATCTTCAATACTCATTCCTCAATCCTCAATCCTCAATCTTCAATCTTCAATCCTCAACCCGCAATCCTCAATCCTCAATCCTCAATCCTCAGCCCTCAATCCGCAATCTTCAATCCTCAATACTCAATCTTCAATCCTCAATCCTCAATCCTCAATAACCAATCCTCAATCTTCAATCCTCAATCCTCAATCCTCAATTCTCAATCCTCAATCCTCAATCCTCAGACCTCAAACATCAATACTCAACCCTCAGGCCTCGTCCTCAATCCACAACACTCAATCCTCAATCCTCAATCTTCAATCATCAATATTCAATCATCAATCCTCAATCTTCAATACTCAATCCTCAATCCTCAGTCCTGAATCCCCAATCCTCAATCCTCAATCATCAATCCTCAATCTTCAATCCTCAATACTCAATCTTTAATCCTCAGTCCTCAATCCTCAATCTTCAATCTTCAATCCTCAATCCTCATTCCTCAATCCTCATTCTTCAATAATAAGTACCCAATCCTCAATCGTCAATCCTCAATCTTCAATCCTCAATACTCAATCTTCAATCTTCAATCCTCAATCCTCAATCCTCAATCCTCAATCCTCAATCCTCAATCCACAATCCTCAATCGTCAGTTTTCAATCCTCAATCCACAGACATCAATCTTCAATCCTCAATGCTCAATCCTCAAACCTCAACCCTCAGTCCTCAATCCTCAATCCTCAATCCTCAAACCTCAATCCTCAACCGTCTGTCCTCGTCCTCAATCCTCAACACTCAATCCTTAATCCTCAATCTTCAATCATCAATACTCAATCTTCAATCCTCAATCTTCAATCCTCAATCCTCAACCCTCAATCCTCAATCCTCAATCTTCAATCCTCAGTCCTCAATCCTCAATCCTCAATCCTCAGTCCTCAAACCACAATCCTGAATCCTCAATCCTGAATCCTCAATCCTCAATCCTCAATCCTCATCCTTCAATCCTCAATACCCAATCCTCAATACCCAATCCTCAATCTTCAATCCTCAATCCTCAATCCTCAATTCTCAATCCTCATTCCTCAGTCCTCAGTCCTTAAACCTCAATCCTCAACCCTCAGCCCTCATCCTCAATCCTCAATCCTCAATCCTCAATCCTCAATCCTCAATCTTCAACCCTCAACACTCAGTCCTCAATGTTCAAACCTCAATCCTCAATTCTCAATCTTCAATCCTAAATACTCAATCATCAATCCTCAGTCCTCAATCCTCAATCTTCAATCTTCAATCCTCAATCCTCATTCCTCAATCCTCAGTCTTCAATCCTCAATACTCAATCTTCATTCCTCAATCCTCAATCCTCAATCCTCAATCCTCATCCTTCAATCCTCAATACCCAATCCTCAATACCCAATCCTCAATCTTCAATCCTCAATCCTCAATCCTCAATTCTCAATCCTCATTCCTCAGTCCTCAGTCCTTAAACCTCAATCCTCAACCCTCAGCCCTCATCCTCAATCCTCAATCCTCAATCCTCAATCCTCAATCCTCAATCCTCAATCTTCAACCCTCAACACTCAGTCCTCAATGTTGAAACCTCAATCCTCAATTCTCAATCTTCAATCCTAAATGCTCAATCTTCAATCCTCAATCCTCAATCCTCAATTCTCAATCCTCATTCCTCAGTCGTCAGTCCTTAAACCTCAATCCTCAACCCTCAGCCCTCATCCTCAATCCTCAATCCTCAATCCTCAATCCTCAATCCTCAATCCTCAATCTTCAACCCTCAACACTCAGTCCTCAATGTTCAAACCTCAATCCTCAATCCTCATTCCTCAATCCTCAATCTTCAATACTCAATACCCAATCTTCATTCCTCAATCCTCAATCCTCAACCCTCAGTCCTCATTCTTCAATCCTCAATAACCAATCCTCAACCTTCAATCCTCAATCCTCAATCCTCAATTCTCAATCCTCAATCCTCAATCCTCAGACCTCAAACATCAATACTCAACCCTCAGTCCTCGTCCTCAATCCACAACCCTCAATCCTCAATCCTCAATCTTCAATCATCAATATTCAATCTTCAGTCCTCAATCCTCAATCCGCAATCCTCAATCCTCAATCCTCAGTCCTCAATCCGCAATCTTCAATCCTCAATACTCAATCTTCAGTCCTCAATTCTCAATCCTCAATTCTCAATAATCAGACCTCAAACATCAATACTCAACCCTCAGTCCTGGTCCTCAATCCACAACGCTCAATCCTCAATCCTCAATCTTCAATCATCAACATTCAATCTCCAGTCCTCAATCCTCAATCCTCAATCCTCAATCCTCATTCCTCAATGTTCAATCAGCAATACCCAATCCTCAATCTTCAATCCTCAATCCTCAATCCTCAATCCTCACTCCTCAATCCTCAATCCTTAGTCCTCAGACCTCAATCCTGAATCCTCAATCCTGAATCCTCAATCTTCAGACCTCAGTCCTCAGCAATCAGTTGTCAATTCTCAATCCTCAATAGAATATCATCAATTCACAGTTTTCAATACTCAATACTGAATCTGTAATTTTTAAATCTCTATCCACAAACATCAATTCTCATCACTCAAACCTCAACACTCAGTCCCCAATCCTCAATCATCAATCCTCAATCCTCAATCCTCAATCCTCAATCCTCAACCTTCAATCCTCATTACTTAATCATCAATCCTCAGACCTCAGTCCTCAATCCTCAATCCTCAACCCTCAATCGTCAGTCTTCAAACCTCAATACTCAATCTTCAATCCTCAATCCTCAATCCTCAATCCTCAATCCTCAATCCTCAATCCTCATCCTTCAATCCTCAATACCCAATCCTCAATCTTCAATCCTCAATCCTCAATCCTCAATTCTCAATCCTCATTCCTCAGTCCTCAGTCCTTAAACCTCAATCCTCAACCCTCAGCCCTCATCCTCAATCCTCAATCCTCTATCCTCAATCCTCAATCCTCAATCTTCAACCCTCAACACTCAGTCCTCAATGTTCAATCCTCAATCCTCAATTCTCAATCTTCAATCCTCAATACTCAATCTTCAATCCTCAATCCTCAATACTCAATCCTCAATCCTCAATCCTCAATCCTCAATCATCAATCCTCAATCTTCAATACTCAATCCTCAATCCTCAATCCTCAATACTCAATCCTCAATCCTCAATCATCAATCCTCAATCTTCAATCCCCAATACTCAATCTTTAATCCTCAGTCCTCAATCCTCAATCTTCAATCTTCAATCCTCAACCCGCAATCCTCAATCCTCAATCCTCAATCCTCAGACCTCAATCCTCAATCCTCAATCCTCAATCATCAATCCTCAATCTTCAATACTCATTCCTCAATCCTCAATCCTCAATACTCAATCCTCAATCCTCAATCATCAATCCTCAATCTTCAATCCTCAATACTCAATCTTTAATCCTCAGTCCTCAATCCTCAATCTTCAATCTTCAATCCTCAACCCGCAATCCTCAATCCTCAATCCTCAATCCTCAGCCCTCAATCCGCAATCTTCAATCCTCAATACTCAATCTTCAATCCTCAATCCTCAATCCTCAATAACCAATCCTCAATCTTCAATCCTCAATCCTCAATCCTCAATTCTCAATCCTCAATCCTCAATCCTCAGACCTCAAACATCAATACTCAACCCTCAGTCCTCGTCCTCAATCCACAACACTCAATCCTCAATCCTCAATCTTCAATCATCAATATTCAATCATCAATCCTCAATCTTCAATACTCAATCCTCAATCCTCAGTCCTGAATCCCCAATCCTCAATCCTCAATCATCAATCCTCAATCTTCAATCGTCAATACTCAATCTTTAATCCTCAGTCCTCAATCCTCAATCTTCAATCTTCAATCCTCAATCCTCATTCCTCAATCCTCATTCTTCAATCATAAGTACCCAAACCTCAATCGTCAATCCTCAATCTTCAATCCTCAATACTCAATTTTTAATCCTCAATCCTCAATCCTCAATCCTCAATCTTCAATCCTCAATCCTCAATCCTCAATCCTCAATACTCAATCCTCAATCATCAATCCTCAATCCTCAATCCTCAATCCTCAATCTTCAATCCTCAATACTCAATCATCAATCCTAGATCCTCAATCCTCAATCCTCAATCCTCAACCCTCAATCGTCAGTCTTCAAACCTCAATACTCAATCTTCAATCCTCAATCCTCAATCCTCAATCCTCAATCCTCATTCTTCAATCCTCAATACCCAATCCTCAATCTTCTATACTCAATCCTCAATCCTCAATTCTCAATCCTCAATCCTCAGTCCTCAGCCCGCAAACCTCAATTCTGAATCCTCAATCCTGAATCCTCAATCTTCGGCCCTGAGTCCTCAACAATCAGTCGTCAATCCTGAATCCTCAATAGAATATCCTCAATTCACAGTTTTCAATACTCAATACACAATCTGCAACCTCCAAGCCTCTATCCACAAACATCAATTCTCATCACTCAACCCTCAACACTCAGTCCTCAATGTTCAAACCTCAATCCTCAATCCACAATCCTCAATCGTCAGTTTTCAATCCTCAATCCACAGACATCAATCTTCAATCCTCAATGCTCAATCCTCAATCCTCAATCCTCAGTCCTCAATCCTCAATCCTCAATCCTCAAACCTCAATCCTCAACCGTCTGTCCTCGTCCTCAATCCTCAACACTCAATCCTTAATCCTCAATCTTCAATCATCAATACTCAATCTTCAATCCTCAATCTTCAATCCTCAATCCTCAACCCTCAATCCTCAATCCTCAATCTTCAATCCTCAGTCCTCAATCCTCAATTCTCAATCCTCAGTCCTCAAACCACAATCCTGAATCCTCAATCCTGAATCCTCAATCCTCAATCCTCAATCCTCATCCTTCAATCCTCAATACCCAATCCTCAATACCCAATCCTCAATCTTCAATCCTCAATCCTCAATCCTCAATTCTCAATCCTCATTCCTCAGTCCTCAGTCCTTAAACCTCAATCCTCAACCCTCAGCCCTCATCCTCAATCCTCAATCCTCTATCCTCAATCCTCAATCCTCAATCTTCAACCCTCAACACTCAGTCCTCAATGTTCAAACCTCAATCCTCAATTCTCAATCTTCAATCCTAAATACTCAATCTTCAATCCTCAGTCCTCAATCCTCAATCTTCAATCTTCAATCCTCAATCCTCATTCCTCAATCCTCAATCTTCAATCCTCAATACTCAATCTTCATTCCTCAATCCTCAATCCTCAATCCTCAATCCTCATCCTTCAATCCTCAATACCCAATCCTCAATACCCAATCCTCAATACCCAATCCTCAATCTTCAATCCTCAATCCTCAATCCTCAATTCTCAATCCTCATTCCTCAGTCCTCAGTCCTTAAACCTCAATCCTCAACCCTCAGCCCTCATCCTCAATCCTCAATCCTCAATCCTCAATCCTCTACCCTCAATCTTCAACCCTCAACACTCAGTCCTCAATGTTCAAACCTCAATCCTCAATTCTCAATCTTCAATCCTAAATACTCAATCTTCAATTCTCAGTCCTCAATCCTCAATCTTCAATCTTCAATCCTCAATCCTCATTCCTCAATCCTCAATCTTCAATCCTCAATACTCAATCTTCATTCCTCAATCCTCAATCCCCAACCCTCAGTCCTCATTCTTCAATCCTCAATAACCAATCCTCAACCTTCAATCCTCAATCCTCAATCCTCAATTCTCAATCCTCAATCCTCAATCCTCAGACCTCAAACATCAATACTCAACCCTCAGTCCTCGTCCTCAATCCACAACCCTCAATCCTCAATCCTCAATCTTCAATCATCAATATTCAATCTTCAGTCCTCAATCCTCAATCCGCAATCCTCAATCCTCAATCCTCAATCCTCAATGTTCAATCCGCAATACAAAATCCTCAATCTTCAATCCTCACTCCTCAATCCTCAATCCTCAATACTCAATCCTCAATCATCAATCCTCAATCTTCAATACTCAATCCTCAATCCTCAATCCTCAATCCTCAATCCTCAATCCTCAATCTTCAACCCTCAACACTCAGTCCTCAATGTTCAAACCTCAATCCTCAATTCTCAATCTTCAATCCTCAATACTCAATCTTCAATCCTCAATCCTCAATACTCAATCCTCAATCCTCAATCCTCAATCCTCAATCATCAATCCTCAATCATCAATCCTCAATCTTCAATCCTCAATACTCAATCTTTAATCCTCAGTCCTCAATCCTCAATCTTCAACCTTCAATCCTCAACCCGCAATCCTCAATCCTCAATCCTCAATCCTCAGTCCTCAATCCTCAATCATCAATCCTCAATCTTCAATCCTCAATACTCAATCTTTAACCCTCACTCCTCAATCCTCAATCTTCAATCTTCAATCCTCAATCCTCATTCCTCAATCCTCATTCTTCAATCATAAATACCCAATCCTCAATCGTCAATCCTCAATCTTCAATCCTCAATACTCAATTTTTAATCCTCAATCCTCAATCCTCAATCCTCAATCTTCAATCCTCAATCCTCAATCCTCAATACTCAATCCTCAATCATCAATCCTCTATCCTCAATCTTCAACCCTCAACACTCAGTCCTCAATGTTCAAACCTCAATCCTCAAATCTCAATCTTCAATCCTAAATACTCAATCTTCAATCCTCAGTCCTCAATCCTCAATCTTCAATCTTCAATCCTCAATGCTCATTCCTCAATCCTCAATCTTCAATCCTCAACACTCAATCTTCATTCCTCAATCCTCAATCCTCAACCCTCAGTCCTCATTCTTCAATCCTCAATAACCAATCCTCAACCTTCGATCCTCAATCCTCAATCCTCAATTCTCAATCCTCAATCCTCAATACTCAGACCTCAAACATCAATACTCAACCCTCAGTCCTCGTCCTCAATCCACAACACTCAATCCTCAATCCTCAATCTTCAATCATCAATATTCAATCATCAATCCTCAATCTTCAATACTCAATCCTCAATCCTCAGTCCTGAATCCCCAATCCTCAATCCTCAATCATCAATCCTCAATCTTCAATCCTCAATACTCAATCTTTAACCCTCAGTCCTCAATCCTCAATCTTCAATCTTCAATCCTCAATCCTCATTCCTGAATCCTCATTCTTCAATCATAAATACCCAATCCTCAATCGTCAATCCTCAATCTTCAATCCTCAATACTCAATTTTTAATCCTCAATCCTCAATCCTCAATCCTCAATCTTCAATCCTCAATCCTCAATCCTCAATACTCAATCCTCAATCATCAATCCTCAATCTTCAATCCTCAATACTCAATCTTCAGTCCTCAATTCTCAATCCTCAATTCTCAATAATCAGATCTCAAACATCAATACTCAACCCTCAGTCCTCGTCCTCAATCCACAACCCTCAACCCTCAATCCTCAATCTTCAATCATCAATATTCAATCTTCAACCCTCAATCCTCAATCCTCAATCCTCAATCCTCAATGTTCAATCCGCAATACCCAATCCTCAATCTTCAATCCTCAATCCACAATCCTCAGTCCTCAATCCTCAATCCTCAGTCCTCAAACCTGAATCCTGAAACCTCAATCCTGAATCCTCAACCTTCAGACCTCAGTCCTCAACAATCAGTTGTCAATTCTCAATCCCCAATAGAATATCATCAATTCACAGCTTTCAATACTCAATACTCAATCTGCAATCTTTAAATCTCTATCCACAAACACCAATTCTCATCACTCAACCCTCAACACTCAGTCCCCAATCTTCAATCTTCAATCCTCAATCCTCAATCCTCAATCCTCAATCCTCAATCCTCAATCCTCAATCTTCAATCTTCAATCCTCAATCCTCATTCCTCAATCCTCAACCTTCAATCCTCAATACTCAATCTTCATTCCTCAATCCTCAATCCTCAACCCTCAGTCCTCATTCTTCAATCCTCAATAACCAATCCTCAACCTTCAATCCTCAATCCTCAATCCTCAATTCTCAATCCTCAATCCTCAGACCTCAAACATCAATACTCAACCCTCAGTCCTCGTCCTCAATCCACAACCCTCAATCCTCAATCCTCAATCTTCAATCATCAATATTCAATCTTCAGTCCTCAATCCTCAATCCTCAATCCTCAATCCTCAATTCTCAATCCTCAATGTTCAATCCGCAATACAAAATCCTCAATCTTCAATCCTCAATCCTCAATCCTCAATCCTCAATCCTCAATCATCAATCCTCAATCTTCAATACTCAATCCTCAATCCTCAATCATCAATCCTCAATCTTCAATCCTCAATACTCAATCTTTAATCCTCAGTCCTCAATCCTCAATCTTCAATCTTCAATCCTCAACCCGCAATCCTCAATCCTCAATCCTCAATCCTCAGTCCTCAATCCGCAATCTTCAATCCTCAATACTCAATCTTCAATCCTCAATCCTCAGTCCTCAATAACCAATCCTCAATCTTCAATCCTCAATCCTCAATCCTCAATTCTCAATCCTCAATCCTCAATCCTCAGACCTCAAATATCAATACTCAACCCTCAGTCCTCGTCCTCAATCCACAACACTCAATCCTCAATCCTCATTCTTCAATCACCAATATTCAATCATCAATCCTCAATCTTCAATACTCAATCCTCAATCCTCAGTCCTGAATCCCCAATCCTCAATCCTCAATCATCAATCCTCAATCTTCAATCCTCAATACTCAATCTTTAATCCTCAGTCCTCAATCCTCAATCATCAATCTTCAATCCTCAATCCTCATTCCTCAATCCTCATTCTTCAATCATAAATACCCAATCCTCAATCGTCAATCCTCAATCTTCAATCCTCAATACTCAATTTTTAACCCTCAATCCTCATTCCTCAATCCTCAATCTTCAATCCTCAATCCTCAATCCTCAATACTCAATCCTCAATCATCAATCCTCAATCTTCAATCCTCAATACTCAATCTTCAGTCCTCAATTCTCAATCCTCAATTCTCAATAATCAGACCTCAAACATCAATACTCAACCCTCAGTCCTCGTCCTCAATCCACAACCCTCAATCCTCAATCATCAATCTTCAATCCTCAATACTCAATCTTGATTCCTCAATCCTCAATCCTCAACCCTCAGTCCTCATTCTTCAATCCTCAATAACCAATCCTCAACCTTCAATCCTCAATCCTCAATCCTCAGACCTCAAACATCAATACTCAACCATCAGTCCTCGTCCTCAATCCACAACCCTCAATCCTCAATCCTCAATCTTCAATCATCAATATTCAATCTTCAGTCCTCAATCCTCAATCCTCAATCCTCAATCCTCAATCCTCAATCCTCAATGTTCAATCCGCAATACAAAATCCTCAATCTTCAATCCTCAATCCTCAATCCTCAATCCTCAATCCTCAATCTTCAACCCTCAATCCTCAATCCTCAATTCTCAATCCTCAATCCTCAATCCTCAGACATCAAACATCAATACTCAACCCTCAGTCCTCGTCCTCAATCCACAACACTCAATCCTCAATCCTCAATCTTCAATCATCAATATTCAATCTTCAATTCTCAAACCTCAATCCTCAATCCTCAATCCTCAATCCTCAATAACCAATCCTCAATCTTCAGTCCTCAATCCTCAATCCTCAGTCCTGAATCCCCAATCCTCAATCCTCAATCATCAATCCTCAATCTTCAATCCTCAATACTCAATCTTTAATCCTTAGTCCTCAATCCTCAATCTTCAATCTTCAATCCTCAATCCTCATTCCTCAATCCTCAATCTTCAATCCTCAATACTCAATCTTCATTCCTCAATCCTCAATCCTCAACCCTCAGTCCTCATTCTTCAATCCTCAATAACGAATCCTCAACCTTCAGTCCTCAATCCTCAATCCTCAATTCTCAATCCTCAATCCTCAATCCTCAGACCTCAAACATCAATACTCAACCCTCAGTCCTCGTCCTCAATCCACAACCCTCAATACTCAATCCTCAATCTTCAATCATCAATATTCAATCTTCAGTCCTCAATCCTCAATCCTCAATCCTCAATCCTCTATCATGAATCCTCAATCTTCAATACTCAATCCTCAATCCTCAATCCTCAATCCTCAATCCTCAATCCTCAATCTTCAACCCTCAACACTCAGTCCTCAATGTTCAAAGCTCAATCCTCAATTCTCAATCTTCAATCCTCAATACTCAATCTTCAATCCTCAATCCTCAATACTCAATCCTCAATCCTCAATCCTCAATCCTCAATCATCAATCCTCAATCTTCAATACTCAATCCTCAATCCTCAATCCTCAATACTCAATACTCAATCCTCAATCCTCAATCATCAATCATCAATCTTCAATCCTCAATACTCAATCTTTAATCTTCAGTCCTCAATCCTCAATCTTCAATCTTCAATCCTCAACCCGCAATCCTCAATCCTCAATCCTCAATCCTCAGTCCTCAATCCGCAATATTCAATCCTCAATACTCAATCTTCAGTCCTCAATCCTCAATCCTCAGTCCTCAAACCTCAATTCTGAATCCTCAATCCTGAATCCTCAACCTTCAGACCTCAGTCCTCAACAATCAGGTGACAATCCTCAATCCTCAATAGATTACCCTCAATTCACAGTTTTCAATACTCAATACTCAATCTGCAATCTTCAAATCACTATCCACAAACATCAATTCTCATCACTCAACCCTCAACACTCAGTTCTCAATGTTCAATCCTCAATCCTCAATTCTCAACCTTCAATCCTCAATACTCAATCTATAATCCTCAATCCTCAATCCTCAAAATTCAATCCTCAATCCAGAATACTCAATCCTCAATCCTCAATCCTCTATCATCAATCCTCAATCTTCAATACTCAATCTTCAATCCTCAATCCTCAATGCTCAATCCTCAATCCTCAATCCTCAATCATCAATCCTCAATCTTCAATCCTCAATACTCAATCTTTAATCCTCAATCTTCAATCCTCAATCCTCAATCCTCAACCCTCAATCCTCAATCCTCAGACCTCAAACATCAATACTCAACCCTCAGTCCTCGTCCTCAATCCACAACGCTCAATCCTCAATCCTCAATCTTCAATCATCAACATTCAATCTCCAGTCCTCAATCCTCAATCCTCAATCCTCAATCCTCATTCCTCAATGTTCAATCAGCAATACCCAATCCTCAATCTTCAATCCTCAATCCTCAATCCTCAATCCTCAATCTTCAATCCTCAATCCTCAATCCTCAATTCTCAATCCTCATTCCTCAGTCCTCAGTCCTTAAACCTCAATCCTCAACCCTCAGCCCTCATCCTCAATCCTCAGTCCTCAATCCTCAATCCTCAATCCTCAATCTTCAACCCTCAACACTCAGTCCTCAATGTACATACCTCAATCCTCAATTCTCAATCTTCAATCCTCAATACTCAATCTTCAAACCTCAATCCTCAATACTCAATCCTCAATCCTCAATCCTCAATCCTCAATCATCAATCCTCAATCTTCAATACTCAATCCTCAATCCTCAATCTTTAATCCTCAGTCCTCAATCCTCAATCTTCAATCTTCAATCCTCAACCCGCAATCCTCAATCCTCAATCCTCAATCCTCAGTCCTCAATCCGCAATCTTCAATCCTCAATACTCAATCTTCAATCCTCAATCCTCAATCCTCAATAACCAATCCTCAATCTTCAATCCTCAATCCTCAATCCTCAATTCTCAATTCTCAATCCTCAATCCTCAATCCTCAATCTTCAACCCTCAACACTCAGTCCTCAATGTTCAAACCTCAATCCTCAATCCTCAATCTTCAATCCTCAATACTCAATCTTCAATCCTCAATCCTCAATACTCAATCCTCAATCCTCAATCCTCAATCCTCAATCATCAATCCTCAATCTTGAATACTCAATCCCCAATCCTCAATCCTCAATACTCAATGCTCAGTCCTCAATCCTCAATCCTCAATCCTCAATCATCAATCCTCAATCTTGAATACTCAATCCTCAATCCTCAATACTCAATCCTCAATCCTCAATCCTCAATCATCAATCCTCAATCTTCAATCCTCAATACTCAATCTTTAATCCTCAGTCCTCAATCCTCAATCTTCAATCTTCAATCCTCAACCCGCAATCCTCAATCCTCAATCCTCAATCCTCAGTCCTCAATCCTCAATCCTCAATCCTCAATCATCAATCCTCAATCTTCAATACTCAATCCTCAATCCTCAATCCTCAATACTCAATCCTCAATCCTCAATCATCAATCCTCAATCTTCAATCCTCAATACTCAATCTTTAATCCTCAGTCCTCAATCCTCAATCTTCGATCTTCAATCCTCAACCCGCAATCCTCAATCCTCAATCCTCAATCCTCAGTCCTCAATCCGCAGTCTTCAATCCTTAATACTCAATCTTCAATCCTCAATCCTCAATCCTCAATAACCAATCCTCAATCTTCAATCCTCAATCCTCAATCCTCAATTCTCAATCCTCAATCCTCAATCCTCAGACCTCAAACATCAATACTCAACCCTCAGTCCTCGTCCTCAATCCACAACACTCAATCCTCAATCCTCAATCTTCAATCATCAATATTCAATTATCAATCCTCAATCTTCAATACTCAATCCTCAATCCTCAGTCCTGAATCCCCAATCCTCAATCCTCAATCATCAATCCTCAATCTTCAATCCTCAATACTCAATCTTTAATCCTCAGTCCTCAATCCTCAATCTTCAATCTTCAATCCTCAATCCTCATTCCTCAATCCTCATTCTTCAATTATAAATACCCAATCCTCAATCGTCAATCCTCAATCTTCAATCCTCAGTACTCAATTTTTAATCCTCAATCCTCAATCCTCAATCCTCAATCCTCAATCCTCAATCCTCAATCCTCAATCCTCAATACTCAATCCTCAATCATCAATCCTGAATCTTCAATCCTCAATACTCAATCTTCAGTCCTCAATTCTCAATCCTCAATTCTCAATAATCAGACCTCAAACATCAATACTCAACCCTCAGTCCTCGTCCTCAATCCACCACCCTCAATCCTCAATCCTCAATCTTCAATCCTCAATACTCAATCTTGATTCCTCAATCCTCAATCCTCAACCCTCAGTCCTACTTCTTCAATCCTCAATAACCAATCCTCAACCTTCAATCCTCAATCCTCAATCCTCAATTCTCAATCCTCAATCCTCAATCCTCAGACCTCAAACATCAATACTCAACCCTCAGTCCTCGTCCTCAATCCACAACCCTCAATCCTCAATCCTCAATCTTCAATCATCAATATTCAATCTTCAGTCCTCAATCCTCAATCCTCAATCCTCAATCCTCAATCCTCAATGTTCAATCCTCGATACCCAATCCTCAATCTTCAGTCCTCATTCCTCAATCCTCAATCCTCAATCATCAATCCTCAATCTTCAATCCTCAATACTCAATCTTTAATCCTCAGTCCTCAATCCTCAATCTTCAATCTTCAATCCTCAATCCTCATTCCTCAATCCTCAATCTTCAATCCTCAATACTCAATCTTCATTCCTCAATCCTCAATCCTCAACCCTCAGTCCTCATTCTTCAATCCTCAATAACCAATCCTTAACCTTCAATCCTCAATCCTCAATCCTCAATCCTCAATCCTCAATCCTCAATCCTCATTCCTCAATGTTCAATCAGCAATACCCAATCCTCAATCTTCAATCCTCAATCCTCAATCCTCAATCCTCACTCCTCAATCCTCAATCCTCAGTCCTCAAACCTCAATCCTGGATCCTCAATCCTGAATCCTCAATCCTGAATCCTCAATCTTCAGACCTCAGTCCTCAACAATCAGTTGTCAATTCTCAATCCTCAATAGAATATCATCAATTCACAGCTTTCAATACTCAATACTGAATCTGTAATCTTTAAATCTCTATCCACAAACGTCAATTCTCATCACTCAATCCTCAATACTCAATCTTCAATCCTCAATCCTCAATCCTCAATAACCAATCCTCAGTCTTCAATCCTCAATCCTCAATCCTCAATTCTCAATCCTCAATCCTCAATCCTCAGACCTCAAACATCAATACTCAACCCTCAGTCCTCGTCCTCAATCCACAACACTCAATCCTCAATCCTCAACCTTCAGACCTCAGTCCTCAACAATCAGTTGTCAATTCTCAATCCCCAATAGAATATCATCAATTCACAGCTTTCAATACTCAATACTCAATCTGCAATCTTTAAATCTCTATCCACAAACACCAATTCTCATCACTCAACCCTCAACACTCAGTCCCCAATCTTCAATCTTCAATCCTCAATCCTCAATCCTCAA
The DNA here is from genome assembly GCF_051401765.1 of Calliopsis andreniformis. Lineage (NCBI taxonomy): Eukaryota > Metazoa > Arthropoda > Insecta > Hymenoptera > Andrenidae > Calliopsis > Calliopsis andreniformis. The sequence goes on along the minus strand of NW_027480468.1, from coordinate 2,440,915 downwards.
TCCTCAATCCTCAATCCTCAATCCTCAATCTTCAATCTTCAATCCTCAATCCTCATTCCTCAATCCTCAACCTTCAATCCTCAATACTCAATCTTCATTCCTCAATCCTCAATCCTCAACCCTCAGTCCTCATTCTTCAATCCTCAATAACCAATCCTCAACCTTCAATCCTCAATCCTCAATCCTCAATTCTCAATCCTCAATCCTCAGACCTCAAACATCAATACTCAACCCTCAGTCCTCGTCCTCAATCCACAACCCTCAATCCTCAATCCTCAATCTTCAATCATCAATATTCAATCTTCAGTCCTCAATCCTCAATCCTCAATCCTCAATCCTCAATTCTCAATCCTCAATGTTCAATCCGCAATACAAAATCCTCAATCTTCAATCCTCAATCCTCAATCCTCAATCCTCAATCCTCAATCATCAATCCTCAATCTTCAATACTCAATCCTCAATCATCAATCCTCAATCTTCAATCCTCAATACTCAATCTTTAATCCTCAGTCCTCAATCCTCAATCTTCAATCTTCAATCCTCAACCCGCAATCCTCAATCCTCAATCCTCAATCCTCAGTCCTCAATCCGCAATCTTCAATCCTCAATACTCAATCTTCAATCCTCAATCCTCAGTCCTCAATAACCAATCCTCAATCTTCAATCCTCAATCCTCAATCCTCAATTCTCAATCCTCAATCCTCAATCCTCAGACCTCAAACATCAATACTCAACCCTCAGTCCTCGTCCTCAATCCACAACACTCAATCCTCAATCCTCAATCTTCAATCACCAATATTCAATCATCAATCCTCAATCTTCAATACTCAATCCTCAATCCTCAGTCCTGAATCCCCAATCCTCAATCCTCAATCATCAATCCTCAATCTTCAATCCTCAATACTCAATCTTTAATCCTCAGTCCTCAATCCTCAATCATCAATCTTCAATCCTCAATCCTCATTCCTCAATCCTCATTCTTCAATCATAAATACCCAATCCTCAATCGTCAATCCTCAATCTTCAATCCTCAATACTCAATTTTTAACCCTCAATCCTCATTCCTCAATCCTCAATCTTCAATCCTCAATCCTCAATCCTCAATACTCAATCCTCAATCATCAATCCTCAATCTTCAATCCTCAATACTCAATCTTCAGTCCTCAATTCTCAATCCTCAATTCTCAATAATCAGACCTCAAACATCAATACTCAACCCTCAGTCCTCGTCCTCAATCCACAACCCTCAATCCTCAATCATCAATCTTCAATCCTCAATACTCAATCTTGATTCCTCAATCCTCAATCCTCAACCCTCAGTCCTCATTCTTCAATCCTCAATAACCAATCCTCAACCTTCAATCCTCAATCCTCAATCCTCAGACCTCAAACATCAATACTCAACCATCAGTCCTCGTCCTCAATCCACAACCCTCAATCCTCAATCCTCAATCTTCAATCATCAATATTCAATCTTCAGTCCTCAATCCTCAATCCTCAATCCTCAATCCTCAATCCTCAATCCTCAATGTTCAATCCGCAATACAAAATCCTCAATCTTCAATCTTCAATCCTCAATCCTCAATCCTCAATCCTCAATCCTCAATCTTCAACCCTCAATCCTCAATCCTCAATTCTCAATCCTCAATCCTCAATCCTCAGACCTCAAACATCAATACTCAACCCTCAGTCCTCGTCCTCAATCCACAACACTCAATCCTCAATCCTCAATCTTCAATCATCAATATTCAATCTTCAATTCTCAAACCTCAATCCTCAATCCTCAATCCTCAATCCTCAATAACCAATCCTCAATCTTCAGTCCTCAATCCTCAATCCTCAGTCCTGAATCCCCAATCCTCAATCCTCAATCATCAATCCTCAATCTTCAATCCTCAATACTCAATCTTTAATCCTTAGTCCTCAATCCTCAATCTTCAATCTTCAATCCTCAATCCTCATTCCTCAATCCTCAATCTTCAATCCTCAATACTCAATCTTCATTCCTCAATCCTCAATCCTCAACCCTCAGTCCTCATTCTTCAATCCTCAATAACGAATCCTCAACCTTCAGTCCTCAATCCTCAATCCTCAATTCTCAATCCTCAATCCTCAATCCTCAGACCTCAAACATCAATACTCAACCCTCAGTCCTCGTCCTCAATCCACAACCCTCAATACTCAATCCTCAATCTTCAATCATCAATATTCAATCTTCAGTCCTCAATCCTCAATCCTCAATCCTCAATCCTCTATCATGAATCCTCAATCTTCAATACTCAATCCTCAATCCTCAATCCTCAATCCTCAATCCTCAATCCTCAATCTTCAACCCTCAACACTCAGTCCTCAATGTTCAAAGCTCAATCCTCAATTCTCAATCTTCAATCCTCAATACTCAATCTTCAATCCTCAATCCTCAATACTCAATCCTCAATCCTCAATCCTCAATCCTCAATCATCAATCCTCAATCTTCAATACTCAATCCTCAATCCTCAATCCTCAATACTCAATCCTCAATCCTCAATCATCAATCATCAATCTTCAATCCTCAATACTCAATCTTTAATCTTCAGTCCTCAATCCTCAATCTTCAATCTTCAATCCTCAACCCGCAATCCTCAATCCTCAATCCTCAATCCTCAGTCCTCAATCCGCAATATTCAATCCTCAATACTCAATCTTCAGTCCTCAATCCTCAATCCTCAGTCCTCAAACCTCAATTCTGAATCCTCAATCCTGAATCCTCAACCTTCAGACCTCAGTCCTCAACAATCAGGTGACAATCCTCAATCCTCAATAGATTACCCTCAATTCACAGTTTTCAATACTCAATACTCAATCTGCAATCTTCAAATCACTATCCACAAACATCAATTCTCATCACTCAACCCTCAACACTCAGTTCTCAATGTTCAATCCTCAATCCTCAATTCTCAACCTTCAATCCTCAATACTCAATCTATAATCCTCAATCCTCAATCCTCAAAATTCAATCCTCAATCCAGAATACTCAATCCTCAATCCTCAATCCTCTATCATCAATCCTCAATCTTCAATACTCAATCTTCAATCCTCAATCCTCAATGCTCAATCCTCAATCCTCAATCCTCAATCATCAATCCTCAATCTTCAATCCTCAATACTCAATCTTTAATCCTCAATCTTCAATCCTCAATCCTCAATCCTCAACCCTCAATCCTCAATCCTCAGACCTCAAACATCAATACTCAACCCTCAGTCCTCGTCCTCAATCCACAACGCTCAATCCTCAATCCTCAATCTTCAATCATCAACATTCAATCTCCAGTCCTCAATCCTCAATCCTCAATCCTCAATCCTCATTCCTCAATGTTCAATCAGCAATACCCAATCCTCAATCTTCAATCCTCAATCCTCAATCCTCAATCCTCAATCTTCAATCCTCAATCCTCAATCCTCAATTCTCAATCCTCATTCCTCAGTCCTCAGTCCTTAAACCTCAATCCTCAACCCTCAGCCCTCATCCTCAATCCTCAGTCCTCAATCTTCAACCCTCAACACTCAGTCCTCAATGTTCAAACCTCAATCCTCAATCCTCAATCTTCAATCCTCAATACTCAATCTTCAATCCTCAATCCTCAATACTCAATCCTCAATCCTCAATCCTCAATCCTCAATCATCAATCCTCAATCTTCAATACTCAATCCTCAATCCTCAATCCTCAATACTCAATGCTCAGTCCTCAATCCTCAATCCTCAATCCTCAATCATCAATCCTCAATCTTGAATACTCAGTCCTCAATCCTCAATACTCAATCCTCAATCCTCAATCCTCAATCATCAATCCTCAATCTTCAATCCTCAATACTCAATCTTTAATCCTCAGTCCTCAATCCTCAATCTTCAATCTTCAATCCTCAACCCGCAATCCTCAATCCTCAATCCTCAATCCTCAGTCCTCAATCCTCAATCCTCAATCCTCAATCATCAATCCTCAATCTTCAATACTCAATCCTCAATCCTCAATCCTCAATACTCAATCCTCAATCCTCAATCATCAATCCTCAATCTTCAATCCTCAATACTCAATCTTTAATCCTCAGTCCTCAATCCTCAATCTTCGATCTTCAATCCTCAACCCGCAATCCTCAATCCTCAATCCTCAATCCTCAGTCCTCAATCCGCAGTCTTCAATCCTTAATACTCAATCTTCAATCCTCAATCCTCAATCCTCAATAACCAATCCTCAATCTTCAATCCTCAATCCTCAATCCTCAATTCTCAATCCTCAATCCTCAATCCTCAGACCTCAAACATCAATACTCAACCCTCAGTCCTCGTCCTCAATCCACAACACTCAATCCTCAATCCTCAATCTTCAATCATCAATATTCAATTATCAATCCTCAATCTTCAATACTCAATCCTCAATCCTCAGTCCTGAATCCCCAATCCTCAATCCTCAATCATCAATCCTCAATCTTCAATCCTCAATACTCAATCTTTAATCCTCAGTCCTCAATCCTCAATCTTCAATCTTCAATCCTCAATCCTCATTCCTCAATCCTCATTCTTCAATTATAAATACCCAATCCTCAATCGTCAATCCTCAATCTTCAATCCTCAGTACTCAATTTTTAATCCTCAATCCTCAATCCTCAATCCTCAATCCTCAATCCTCAATCCTCAATCCTCAATCCTCAATACTCAATCCTCAATCATCAATCCTGAATCTTCAATCCTCAATACTCAATCTTCAGTCCTCAATTCTCAATCCTCAATTCTCAATAATCAGACCTCAAACATCAATACTCAACCCTCAGTCCTCGTCCTCAATCCACCACCCTCAATCCTCAATCCTCAATCTTCAATCCTCAATACTCAATCTTGATTCCTCAATCCTCAATCCTCAACCCTCAGTCCTACTTCTTCAATCCTCAATAACCAATCCTCAACCTTCAATCCTCAATCCTCAATCCTCAATTCTCAATCCTCAATCCTCAATCCTCAGACCTCAAACATCAATACTCAACCCTCAGTCCTCGTCCTCAATCCACAACCCTCAATCCTCAATCCTCAATCTTCAATCATCAATATTCAATCTTCAGTCCTCAATCCTCAATCCTCAATCCTCAATCCTCAATCCTCAATGTTCAATCCTCGATACCCAATCCTCAATCTTCAGTCCTCATTCCTCAATCCTCAATCCTCAATCATCAATCCTCAATCTTCAATCCTCAATACTCAATCTTTAATCCTCAGTCCTCAATCCTCAATCTTCAATCTTCAATCCTCAATCCTCATTCCTCAATCCTCAATCTTCAATCCTCAATACTCAATCTTCATTCCTCAATCCTCAATCCTCAACCCTCAGTCCTCATTCTTCAATCCTCAATAACCAATCCTTAACCTTCAATCCTCAATCCTCAATCCTCAATCCTCAATCCTCAATCCTCAATCCTCATTCCTCAATGTTCAATCAGCAATACCCAATCCTCAATCTTCAATCCTCAATCCTCAATCCTCAATCCTCACTCCTCAATCCTCAATCCTCAGTCCTCAAACCTCAATCCTGGATCCTCAATCCTGAATCCTCAATCCTGAATCCTCAATCTTCAGACCTCAGTCCTCAACAATCAGTTGTCAATTCTCAATCCTCAATAGAATATCATCAATTCACAGCTTTCAATACTCAATACTGAATCTGTAATCTTTAAATCTCTATCCACAAACGTCAATTCTCATCACTCAATCCTCAATACTCAATCTTCAATCCTCAATCCTCAATCCTCAATAACCAATCCTCAGTCTTCAATCCTCAATCCTCAATCCTCAATTCTCAATCCTCAATCCTCAATCCTCAGACCTCAAACATCAATACTCAACCCTCAGTCCTCGTCCTCAATCCACAACACTCAATCCTCAATCCTCAATCTTCAATCATCAATATTCAATCATCAATCCTCAATCTTCAATACTCAATCCTCAATCCTCAGTCCTGAATCCCCAATCCTCAATCCTCAATCATCAATCCTCAATCGTCAATCCTCAATACTCAATCTTTAATCCTCAGTCCTCAATCCTCAATCTTCAATCTTCAATCCTCAATCCTCATTCCTCAATCCTCATTCTTCAATCATAAATGCGCAATCCTCAATCGTCAATCCTCAATCTTCAATCCTCAATACTTAATTTTTAATCCTCAATCCTCTATCCTCAATCCTCAATCTTCAATCCTCAATCCTCAATCCTCAATACTCAATCCTCAATCATCAATCCTCAATCTTCAATCCTCAATACTCAATCTTCAGTCCTCAATTCTCAATCCTCAATTCTCAATAATCAGACCTCAAACATCAATACTCAACCCTCAGTCCTCGTCCTCAATCCACAACCCTCAATCCTCAATCCTCAATCTTCAATCCTCAATACTCAATCTTGATTCCTCAATCCTCAATCCTCAACCCTCAGTCCTCATTCTTCAATCCTCAATAACCAATCCTCAACCTTCAATCCTCAATCCTCAATCCTCAATTCTCAATCCTCAATCCTCAATCCTCAGACCTCAAACATCAATACTCAAACCTCAGTCCTCGTCCTCAATCCACAACACTCAATCCTCAATCCTCAATCTTCAATCATCAATATTCAATCTTCAGTCCTCAATCCTCAATCCTCAATCCTCAATCCTCAATCCTCAATCCTCATCCTTCAATCCTCAATACCCAATCCTCAATCTTCAATCCTCAATCCTCAATCCTCAATTCTCGATCCTCATTCCTCAGTCCTCAGTCCTTAAACCTCAATCCTCAACACTCAGACCTCATCCTCAATCCTCAGTCCTCAATCCTCAATCCTCAATCCTCAATCTTCAACCCTCAACACTCAGTCCTCAATGTTCAAACCTCAATCCTCAATTCGCAATCTTCAATCCTCAATACTCAATCTTCAATCCACAATCCTCAATACACAATCCTCAATCCTCAATCCTCAATCCTCAATCATCAGTCCTCAATCTTCAATACTCAATCCTCAATCCTCAATCCTCAATACTCAATCCTCAATCCTCAATCATCAATCCTCAATCTTCAATCCTCAGTACTCAATCTTTAATCCTCAGTCCTCAATCCTCAATATTCAATCTTCAATCCTCAACCCGCAATCCTCAATCCTCAATCCTCAATCCTCAGTCCTCAATCCGCAATCTTCAATCCTCAATACTCAATCTTCAATCCTCAATCCTCAATCCTCAGCCCTCAGTCCTCATTCTTCAATCCTCAATAACCAATCCTCAATCTTCAATCCTCATTCCTCAATCCTCAATTCTCAATCCTCTATCCTCAATCCTCAGACCTCAAACATCAATACTCAACCCTCAGTCCTCGTCCTCAATCCGCAACCCTCAATCCTCAATCCTCAATCTTCAATCATCAATATTCAATCTTCAATACTCAATCCTCAATCCTCAATCCTCAATCCTCAATCCTCAATGTTCAAACCCCGATACCCAATCCTCAGTCTTCAATCCTCAATCCTCAATCATCAACCCTCAATCGTCAGCCCTCAAACCTCAATATTCAACCTTCAATACTCAATCCTCAATCCTCAATCGTCAGACCTCAAACCTCAATATTCAACCTTCAATCCTCAATCCTCAATCCTCAATCCTCAATCCTCATCATTCAATCCTCAATACCCAATCCTCAATCTTCAATCCTCAATCCTCAATCCTCAATCCTCAATTCTCAATCCTCAATCCTCAGTCCTCAGTCCTTAAACCTCAATCCTCAGCCCTCAGCCCTCATCCTCAATCCTCAATCCTCAATCCTCAATCCTCAATCCTCAATCTTCAATCCTCAATACTCAATCTTCAATCCTCAATCCTCAATCCTCAGTCCTCAAACCTCAATTCTGAATCCTCAATCCTGAATCCTCAATCTTCAGCCCTCAGTCCTCAACAGTCAGGTGACAATCCTCAATCCTCAATAGAATATCCTCAATTCACAGTTTTCAATACTCAATACTCAATCTGCAATCTTCAAATCACTATCCACAAACATCAATTCTCATCACTCAACCCTCAACACTCAGTCCGCAATGTTCAATACTCAATCCTCAATTCTCGATCTTCAATCCTCAATACTCAATCTTTAATCCTCAATCCTCAATCCTCAATCTTCAATCCTCAATCCCCAATACTCCATCCTCTACCCTCAATCCTCAATCCTCAATCATCAATCCTCAATCTTCAATAGTCAATCCTCAATCCTCAATCCTCAATACTCAATCCTCAATCCTCAATCATCAATCCTCAATCTTCAATACTCAATCCTCAATCCTCAATCCTCAGTCCTCAAACCTCAATTCTGAATCCTCAATCCTGAATCCTCAATCTTCAGCCCTCAGTCCTCAACAATCAGGTGACAATCCTCAATCCTCAATAGATTACCCTCAACTCACAGTTTTCAATACTCAATACTCAATCTGCAATCTTCAAATCACTATCCACAAACATCAATTCTCATCACTCAACCCTCAACACTCAGTTCTCAATGTTCAATCCTCAATCCTCAATTCTCAACCTTCAATCCTCAATACTCATACTATAATCCTCAATCCTCAATCCTCAATCTTTAATCCTCAATCCAGAATACTCAATCCTCAATCCTCAATCCTCAATCCTCTATCATCAATCCTCAATCTTCAATACTCAATCCTCAATCCTCAATCCTCAATGCTCAATCCTCAATCCTCAATCCTCAATCATCAATCCTCAATCCTCACTCCTCAATCCTCAATCCTCAGTTCTCAAACCTCAATCCTGAATCCTCAATCCTGAATCCTCAATCCTGAATCCTCAATCTTCAGACCTCAGTCCTCAACAATCAGTTGTCAATTCTCAATCCTCAATTGAATATCATCAATTCACAGTTTTCAATAATCAATACTGAATCTGTAATCTTTAAATCTCTATCCACAAACATCAATTCTCATCACTCAAACCTCAACACTCAGTCCCCAATCCTCAATCATCAATCCTCAATCCTCAATCCTCAATACTCAATCCTCAACATTCAATCCTCATTACTCAATCATCAATCCTCAAACCTCAATCCTCAATCCTCAATCCTCAACCCTCAATCGTCAGTCTTCAAACCTCAATACTCAATCTTCAATCATCAATCCTCAATCCTCAATCCTCAATCCTCAATCCTCAATACTCAATCCTCAATCCTCAATCATCAATCCTCAATCCTCAATCCTCAATCCACAATCCTCATCCTTCAATGCTCAATAACCAATACTCAATCTTCAATCCTCATTCCTCAATCCTCAATTCTCAATCCTCTATCCTCAATCCTCAGACCTCAAACATCAATACTCAACCCTCAGTCCTCGTCCTCAATCCGCAACCCTCAATCCTCAATCCTCAATCTTCAATCATCAATATTCAATCTTCAATACTCAATCCTCAATCCTCAATCCTCAATCCTCAATCCTCAATGTTCAATCCTCGATACCCAATCCTCAGTCTTCAATCCTCAATCCTCAATCATCAATCCTCAATCCTCAATCCTCAATCCTCAGTCCTCAAACCACAATCCTGAATCCTCAATCCTGAATCCTCAATCTTCAGCCCTCAGTCCTCAACAATCAGTTGTCAATCCTCAATCCTCACTAGAATATCCTCAATTCACAGTTTTCAATACTCAATACTCAATCTGCAATCTTCAAATCTCTATCCACAATCATCAATTCTCATCACTCAACACTCAACACTCAGTCCTCAATGTTCAATCCTCAATCATCAATCCTCAATCTTCAATCCTCAATACTCAATCTTTAATCCTCAATCCTGAATCCTCAATCGTCAATCCTCAATGCTCAATCCTCAATCCTCAATCCTCAATCATCAATCCTCAATCTTCAATACTCAATCCTCAATCCTCAGACCTGAATCCCCAATCCTCAATCCTCAATCATCAATCCTCAATCTTCAATCCTCAATACTCAATCTTTAATCGTCAGTCCTCGATCCTCAATCTTCAATCTTCAATCCTCAATCCTCAAACTTCAATCCTCAATCCTCAATCCTCAATCCTCAATCCTCAATCTTCAACCCTTAATCCTCAATCCTCAATTCTCAATCCTCAATCCTCAATCCTCAGACCTCAGACATCAATACTCAACCCTCAGTCCTCGTCCTCAATCCACAACACTCAATCCTCAATCCTCAATCTTCAATCATCAATATTCAATCTTCAATTCTCAATCCTCAATCTTCAATCCTCAATACTCAATCTTCATTCCTCAATCCTCAATCCTCAATCCTCAATCTTCAATCCTCAATACTCAATCTTCGATCCTCAATCCTCAATCCTCAGTACTCAAACCTCAATTCTGAATCCTCAATCCTGAATCCTCAATCTTCAGCCCTCAGTCCTCAACAATCAGGAGACAATCCTCAATCCTCAATAGAATAACCTCAATTCACAGTTTTCAATACTCAATACTCAATCTGCAATCTTCAAATCTCTATCCACAAACACGAATTCTCATCACTCAACCCTGAACACTCAGTCCTCAACGTTCAATCCTCAATCCTCAATTCTCAACCTTCAATCCTCAATACTCAATCTTTAATCCTCAATCCTCAATCCTCAATCTTCAAACCTCAATCCCCAATACTCAATCCACAATCCTCAATCCTCAATCCTCAATCATCAATCCTCAATCTTCAATACTCAATCCTCAATCCTCAGTCCTTAATCCCCAATCCTCAACCTTCAATCCTCAATCCTCAACACTGAATCCTCAATCCTCAATCTTCAATCCTCAATACTCAATCTTCAATCCTCAATCCTCAATCCTCAATCCTCAATCCTCAAACCTCAGTCCTCATTCTTCAATCCTCAATAACCAATCCTCAATCTTCAATCCTCAATCCTCAATCCTCAACTCTCAATCCTCAATCCTCAATCCTCAGACCTCAAACATCAATACTCAACCCTCAGTCCTCGTCCTCAACCCACGACACTCAATCCACAATCCTCAATCTTCAATCATCAATATTCAATCTTCAATTCTCAATCCTCAATCCTCAATCCTCAATCCTCAATCCTCAATGTTCAATCCTCAATACCCAATCCTCAGTCTTCAATCCTCAAACCTCAATCCTCAATCCTCAATCCTCAATCCTCAATCGTCAATCCTCAATGCTCAATCCTCAATCCTCAATCCTCAATCATCAATCCTCAACCTTCAATACTCAATCCTCAATCCTCAGTCCTGAATCCCCAATCCTCAATCCTCAATCATCAATCCTCAATCTTCAATCCTCAATACTCAATCTTTAATCCTCAGTCCTCAATCCTCAATCGTCAATCCTCAATGCTCAATCCTCAATCCTCAATCCTCAATCGTCAATCCTCAATCTTCAATACTCAATCCTCAATCCTCATTCCTCAATCCTCAATCTTCAAACCTCAATACTCAATCTTGATTCCTCAATCCTCAATCCTCAACCGTCAGTTCTCATTCTTCAATCCTCAATAACCAATCCTCAATCTTCAATCCTCAATCCTCAATCCTCAATTCTCAATCCTCAATCCTCAATCCTCAGACCTCAAACATCAATACACAACCCTCAGTCCTCGTCCTCAATCCACAACGCTCAATCCTCAATCCTCAATCTTCAATCATCAATATTCAATCTTCAGTCCTCAATCCTCAATCCTCAATCCTCAATCCTCAATCCTCAATGTTCAATCAGCAATACCCAATCCTCAATCTACAATCCACAATCCTCAATCCTCACTCCTCAATCATCAATACTCAATCTTCAATCCTCAATCTTCAATCCTCAATCCTCAACCCTCAATCCTCAATCCTCAATCTTCAATCCTCAATACTCAATCTTCAATCCTCAATCCTCAGCCCTCAATCCTCAGTCATCAATCCTCAATCTTCAATCCTCAATACTCAATCTTTAATCCTCAATCCTCAATCCTCAATCGTCAATCCTCAATGCTCAATCCTCAATCCTCAATCCTCAATCATCAATCCTCAATCTTCAATACTCAATCCTCAATCCTCAGTCCTGAATCCCCAATCCTCAACCCTCAATCATCAATCCTCAATCTTCAATCCTCAATACTCAATCTTTAATCCTCAGTCCTCAATCCTCAATCTTCAATCTTCAATCCTCAATCCTCATTCCTCAATCCTCAATCTTCAAACCTCAATACTCAATCTTCATTCCTCAATCCTCAATACTCAACCCTCAGTCCTCATTCTCCAATCCTCAATAACCAATCCTCAATCTTCAATCCTCAATCCTCAATCCTCAATTCTCAATCCTCAATCCTCAATCCTCAGACCTCAAACATCAATACACAACCCTCAGTCCTCGTCCTCAATCCACAACGCTCAATCCTCAATCCTCAATCTTCAATCATCAATATTCAATCTTCAGTCCTCAATCCTCAATCCTCAATCCTCAATCCTCAATCCTCAATCCTCAATGTTCAACCAGCAATACCCAATCCTCAATCTTCAATCCTCAATCCTCAATCCTCAATCCTCACTCCTCAATCCTCAATCCTCAGTCCTCAAACCTCAATCCTGAATCCTCAATCCTGAATCCTCAATCTTCAGACCTCAGTCCTCAACAGTCAGTTGTCAATTCTCAATCCTCAATAGAATATCATCAATTCACAGTTTTCAAAACTCAATACTGAATCTGTAATCTTTAAATCTCTATCCAGAAACATCAATTCTCATCACTCAAACCTCGACACTCAGTCCCCAATCCTCAATCATCAATCCTCAATTCTCAATCCTCAATCCTCAATCCTCAATCTTCAATCCTCAATACTCATTCATCAATCCTCAATCCTCAATCCTCAATCCTCAATACTCAACCCTCAATCGTCAGTCTTCAAACCTCAATACACAATCGTCAATCCTCAATCCTCAGTCCTCAATCCTCAATCCTCAATCCTCATCCTTCAATCCTCAATACCCAATCCTCAATCTTCAATCCTCAATCCTCAGTACTCAAACCTCAATTCTGAATCCTCAATCCAGAATCCTCAATCTTCAGCCCTCAGTCCTCAACAATCAGGTGACAATCCTCAATCCTCAATAGAATACCCTCAATTCACAGTTTTCAATACTCAATACTCAATCTGCAATCTCCAAATCTCTATCCACAAACATCAATTCTCATCACTCAACCCTCAACACTCAGTCCTCAACGTTCAATCCTCAATCCTCAATTCTCAACCTTCAATCCTCAATACTCAATCTTTAATACTCAATCCTCAATCCTCAATCTTCAATCCTCAATCCCCAATACTCAATCCTCAATACTCAATCCTCAATCCTCAATCAACAATCCTCAATCTTCAATACTCAATCCTCAATCCTCAATCCTCAATCCCCAATCCTCAATCCTCAATCATCAATCCTCAATCTTCAATCCTCAATACTCAATCTTTAATCCTCAGTACTCAATCCTCAATCTTAAATCTTCAATCCTCAATCCTCAATCCTCAATCCTCAATCTTCAATCCTCAATACTCAATCTTCAATCCTCAATCCTCAATCCTCAATCCTCAGTCCTCATTCTTCAATCCTCAATAGCCAATCCTCAATCTTCAATCCTCAATCCTCAATCCTCAATTCTCAATCCTCAGTCCTCAACCCTCAGACCTCAAACATCAATACTCAACCCTCAGTCCTCGTCCTCAATCCACAACACTCAATCCTCAATCCTCAATCTTCAATCCTCTATACTCAATCTTCAATACTCAATCCTCAATCCTCAATCCTCAATCCTCAATCCTCAATCCTCAATCACCAATCCTCAATCTTCAATCCTCAGTACTCAATCTTTAATCCTCAATCCTCAATCCTCAATCTTCAATCCTCAATCATTAATCCTCAATCCTCAATCCTCAATCCTCAATCCTCAATCCTCGAATCCTCAATCCTCAATCCTCAATCCTCAATCCTCAATTCTCAATTTTCAATACTCAATACTCAATCTTAAATGCTCAATCCTCAATACGCAATCTTCAATCCTCAATCCTCAATCCTCAATACTCAATTTCTCAACCCTCAATCCTCAGCCCTCAGTCCTTAAACCTCAATCCTCAACCCTCAGCCCTCATCCTCAATCCTCAATCCTCAATCCTCAATCCTTAATCTTCAATCCTCAATACTCAATCTTCAATTCTCAATGCTCAATCCTCAATGTTCAATCCTCAATGTTGAATCCTCAATACCCAATCCTCAATCCTCAATCCTCAATCCTCAATCCTCAATCCTCAATGTTCAATCCCTAATGTTCAATCCTGAATACCCAATCCTCAATCCTCAATCCTCAATCCTCAATCCTCAATCCTCAATCCTCAATCCTCAATCCTCAATCCTCAATCCTCATTCCTCAAACCACAATCCAGAATCCTCAATCCTGAATCCTCAATCCTCAGCCCTCAGTCCTCAACAATCAGTTGTCAATCCTCAATCCTCACTAGAATATCCTCAGTTCAGAGCTTTCCATACGCAATACTCAATCTGCAATCTTCAAATCTCTATCCACAAACATCAATCCTCATCACTCAACCCTCAACACTCAGTCCCCAATCCTCAATCTTCAATCCTCAAGCGTCAATCCTCAATCCTCAATCCTCAACCCTCAATCCTCCGTCCTCAAACCTCAATCCCGAATCCTCAATCCTGAATCCTCAATCTTCAGCCCTCAGTCCTCAACAATCAATTGCCAATCCTCAATCATGAATAGAATTCCCTCAATTCACAGTTTTCAATACTCAATCCCCATTCTTCAATCTTCAAATCTCAATCCACAAACATCAATTCCCATCACTCAACCCTCAACACTAAGTCCTCAATCTTCAATCCTCAATCCTCAATCCTCAACCCTCAATCCTCAATCCTCAATCTTCCTTCCTCAATACTCAATCTTCAATCCTCAATCCTCAATCTTCAATCCTCAATACTCAATCATGAATCCTCAATTCTCAATCCTCAATCCTCAGTCCTCAGTCCTTAAACCTCAAACCTCAACCCTCAGCCCACATCCTCAATCCTCAATCCTCAATCCTCAATCCTTAATCTTCAATCCTCAATACTCAACCTTCAATCCTCAATCCTCAAACCTCAATGTTCAATCCTCATTGTTCAATCCTCAATACCCAATCCTCAATCTTCAATCCTCAATCCTCAATCCTCAATCCTCAATTCTCACTCCTCAATCCTCAATCCTCAGTCCTTAAACCACAGTCCTGAATCCTCAATCCTGAATCCTCAATCTTCAGCCCTC
Source organism: Calliopsis andreniformis (assembly GCF_051401765.1). NCBI lineage: Eukaryota > Metazoa > Arthropoda > Insecta > Hymenoptera > Andrenidae > Calliopsis > Calliopsis andreniformis. The sequence continues at coordinate 2,425,582 of NW_027480468.1, read as the reverse complement.
AGTCCTCAACAATCAGTTGTAAATCCTCAATCCTCACTAGAATATCCTCAGTTCAGAGTTTTCCATACGCAATACTCAATCTGCAATCTTCAAATCTCTATCCACAAACATCAATTCTCATCACTCAACCCTCAACACTGAGTCCCCAATCCTCAATCTTCAACCCTCAATCCTCAAAACTCAATCCTCAATCCTCAACCTTCATTCCTCAATACTCAATCTTCAACCCTCAATCCTCAATCCTCAATCCTCAATCTTCATTCCTCAATCCTCAATCCTCAATCCTCAATACTCATTCTTCAATCATCAATACCCAATCCTCAATCGTCAATCCTCAATCTTCAATCCTCAATACTCAATTTTTAATCCTCAATCCTCAATCCCCAATACTCAATCCTCAATCTTCAATACTCAATCCTCAATCCTCAAACCTCAATCCTCAATCCTCAATACTCAATCATCAATCCTCAATCTTCAATCCTCAATACCCAATCTTTAATCCTCAATCCTCAATCCTCAATCTTCAATCCTCAATCCTCAATCCTCAATCCTCAATCCTCAATCCTCAATCCTCAACACTCAATCCTCAATCCTAAATGTTCAGTCCTCAATACTCAATCTTCAATCCTCAATCCTCAATCCTCAATCCTCAGTCCTCATTCTTCAATCCTCAATACCCAATCCTCAATTTCCAATCCTCAAACCTCAATCCTCAATTCTCAATCCTCAATCCTCAATCCTCAAGCCTCAATCCTCAATACTCAATCCTCAATCCTCAATCCTCAATCATCAATCCTCAATACTCAATCTTCAGTCCTCAATTCTCAATCCTCAACCCTCAATAATCAGACCTCAAACATCAATACTGAACCCTCAGGCCTTGTTCTCAATCCAGAACCCTCAATCCTCAATCCTCAATCTTAAAACATCAATGTTCAATATTCAGTTCTCAACCCTCAATCCTCAATTCTCAATCTTCAATCCTCAATACTCAATCTTTAATCCTCAATCCTCAATCCTCAATCTTCAATCCTCAATCCCCAATACTCAATCCTCAATCCTCAATCCTCAATCATCAATCCTCAATCTTCAATACTCAATCCTCTAGCCTCAATCCTCAATCCTCAATCCTCAATCCTCAATCATCAATCCTCAATCCTCAATCCTCAATCCTCAATCCTCAATCCTCAATACTCAACCCTCAATCGTCAGTCTTCAAACCTCAATACTCAATCTTCAATCCTCAATCCTCAATCCTCAATCCTCAATCCTCAATCATCATCCTTCAATCCTCAATACCCAATCCTCAATCTTCAATCCTCAATCCTCAATCCTCAATTCTCAATCCTCAATCCTCAGTCCTCAGTCCTTAAACCTCAATCCTCAACCCTCAGCCCTCATCCTCAATCCTCAATCCTCAATCCTCAATCCTCAATCCTCAATCCTCAATCTTCAATCCTCAATACTCAATCTTCAATCCTCAATCCTCAATCCTCAGTACTCAAACCTCAATTCTGAATCCTCAATCCTGAATCCTCAATCTTCAGCCCTCAGTCCTCAACAATCAGGTGACAATCCTCTATCCTCAATAGAATACCCTCAATCCACAGTTTTCAATACTCAACACTCAATCGGCAATCTTCAAATCTCTATCCACAAACATCAATTCTCATCACTCATTCCTCAACACTCAGTCCTCAACGTTCAATCCTCAATCCTCAATTCTCAACCTTCAATCCTCAATACTCAATCTTTAATCCTCAATCCTCAATCCTCAATCTTCAATCCTCAATCCCCAATACTCAATCCTCAATCCTCAATCCTCAATCCTCAATCAACAATCCTCAATCTTCAATACTCAATCCTCAATCCTCAATCCTCAATCCCCAATCCTCAATCCTCAATCATCAATCCATAATCTTCAATCCTCAATACTCAATCTTTAATCCTCAGTCCTCAATCCTCAATCTTAAATCTTCAATCCTCAATCCTCAATCCTCAATCCTCAATCTTCAATCCTCAATACTCTATCTTCAATCCTCAATCCTCAATCCTCAACCCTCAGTCCTCATTCTTCAATCCTCAATAACCAATCCTCAATCTTCAATCCTCAATCCTCAATCCTCAATCCTCAATCCTCAATCCTCAATCCTCAATCCTCAATCCTCAGTCCTCAGTCCTCAAACCTCAATCCTGAATCCTCAATCCTGAATCCTCAATCCTGAAAACTCAATCTTCAGACCTCAGTCCTCAACAATCAGTTGTCAATTCTCAATCCTCAATAGAATATCATCAATTCACAGTTTTCAATACTCAATACTGAATCTGTAATCCTTAAATCTCTATCCACAAACATCAATTCTCATCACTCAAACCTCAACACTCGGTCCCCAATCCTCAATCTTCAATCCTCAATCCTCAATACTCAATCCACAATCCTCAATCCTCAATCTTCAATCCTCAATACTCAATCATGAATCCTCAATCCTCAATCCTCAATCCTCAATTTCTCCACCCTCAATCGTCAGTCATCAAACCTCAATACTCAATCTTCAATCCTCAATCCTCAATCCTCAATCCTCAATCTTCATCCTTCAATCCACAATACCCAATCCTCAATCTTCAATCCTCAATCCTAAATCCTCAATTCTCAATCCTCAATCCTCAGTCCTCAGTCCTTAAACCTCAAACCTCAACCCTCAGCCCACATCCTCAATCCTCAATCCTCAATCCTCAATCCTTAATCTTCAATCCTCAATACTCAATCTTCAATCCTCAATCCTCAAACCTCAATGATCAATTCTCATTGTTCAATCCTCAATACCCAATCCTCAATCTTCAATCCTCAATCCTCAATCCTCAATCCTCAATCCTCACTCCTCAATCCTCAATCCTCAGTCCTCAAACCACAATCCTGAATCCTCAATCCTGAATCCTCAATCTTCAGCCCTCAGTCCTCAACAATCAGTTGTCAATCCTCAATTCTCACTAGAATATCCTCAGTTCAGAGTTTTCCATACGCAACACTCAATCTGCAATCTTCAAATCTCTATCCACAAACATCAATTCGCATCACTCAACCCTCAACACTGAGTCCCCAATCCTCAATCTTCAACCCTCAATCCTCGAAGCTCAATCCTCAATCCTCAATCTTCATTCCTCAATACTCAATCTTCAATCCTCAATCCTCAATCCTCAATCCTCAATCTTCATTCCTCAATCCTCAATCCTCAATACTCAATCCTCATCCTTCAATCATCAATACCCAATCCTCAATCGTCAATCCTCAATCTTCAATCCTCAATACTCAATTTTTAATCCTCAATCCTCAATCCCCAATCCTCAATCCTCAATCTTCAATACTCAATCCTCAATCCTCAATCCTCAATCCTCAATCCTCAATCCTCAATCATCAATCCTCAATCTTCAATCCTCGATACCCAATCCTCAATCTTCAATCCTCAAACCTCAATCCTCAATTCTCAATCCTCAATCCTCAATCCTCAAGCCTCAAGCCTCAATACTCAATCCTCAATCCACAATCCTCAATCTTCAATCCTCAATACTCAATCTTCAGTCCTCAATTCTCAATCCTCAATCCTCAATAATCAGACCCCAAACATCAATACTGAACCCTCAGGCCTTGTTCTCAATCCAGAACCCTCAATCCTCAATCCTCAATCTTAAATCATCAATGTTCAATATTCAGTCCTCAACCCTCAATCCTCAATTCTCAGTCTTCAATCCTCAATACTCAACCTTTAATCCTCAATCCTCAATCCTCAATCTTCAATCCTCAATCCCCAATACTCAATCCTCAATCCTCAATCCTCAATCATCAATCCTCAATCTTCAATACTCAATCCTCAATCCTCAATCCTCCATCCTCAATCCTCAATCCTCAATCATCAATCCTCAATCCTCAATCCTCAATACTCAACCCTCATCCCTCAATCCTCAATCCTCAATCATCAATCCTCAATCTTCAATACTCAATCCTCAATCCTCAATCCTCAATCCTCAATCCTCAATCCTCAATCACCAATCCTCAATCTTCAATCCTCAGTACTCAATCTTTAATCCTCAATCCTCAATCCTCAACCTTCAATCCTCAATCATCAATCCTCAATCCTCAATCCTCAATCCTCAATCCTCAATCCTCAATCCTCAATCCTCAATCCTCAATCCTCAATCCTCAATCCTCAATTCTCAATTTTCAATCCTCAATACTCAATCTTAAATGCTCAATCCTCAATACGCAATCTTCAATCCTCAATCCTCAATCCTCAATACTCAATTTCTCAACCCTCAATCCTCAATCCTCAATCCTCAATACTCAATCTTCAATCATCAATATTCAATCTTCAGTCGTCAATCCTCGATCCTCAACACTCAATCCTCAAACCTCAATGTTCAACCAGCAATACGCAATCCTCAATCATCAATCCTCAATCCTCAATCCTCAATCCTCAATCCTCAATCCTCAATCCTCAATCCTCAGTCCTCAAACCTCAATCCTGAGTCCTCAACCCTGAATCCTCAACCTTCAGACCTCATTCCTCAACAATCAGTTGTCAATTCTCAATCCTCAATAGAATATCATCAATTCACAGTTTTCAATACTCAATACTGAATCTGTAATCTTTAAATCTCTATCCACAAACATCAATTCTCATCACTCAAACCTCAACACTCGGTCCCCAATCCTCAATCTTCAATCCTCAATCCTCAATCCTCAATCCTCAATCCTCAATCCTCAACCTTCAATCCTCAATACTCAATCATGAATCCTCAATCCTCAATCCTCAATCCTCAATCCTCCACCCTCAATCGTCAGTCATCAAACCTCAATACTCAATCTTCAATCCTCAATCCTCAATCCTCAATCCTCAATACTCATCCTTCAATCCTCAATACCCAATCCTCAATCCTCAATCCTCAATCCTCAATCCTCAATCCTCAATCCTCAATCCTCAATCCTCAATCCTCATTCCTCAAACCACAATCCAGAATCCTCAATCCTGAATCCTCAATCCTCAGCCCTCAGTCCTCAACAATCAGTTGTCAATCCTCAATCCTCACCAGAATATCCTCAGTTCAGAGCTTTCCATACGCAATACTCAATCTGCAATCTTCAAATCTCTATCCACAAACATCAATTCTCATCACTCAACCCTCAACACTCAGTCCCCAATCCTCAATCTTCAATCCTCAAGCGTCAATCCTCAATCCTCAATCCTCAACCCTCAATCCTCAGTCCTCAAACCTCAATCCCGAATCCTCAATCCTGAATCCTCAATCTTCAGCCCTCAGTCCTCAACAATCAATTGTCAATCCTCAATCATGAATAGAATACCCTCAATTCACAGTTTTCAATACTCAATCCCCATTCTTCAATCTTCAAATCTCAATCCACAAACATCAATTCCCATCACACAACCCTCAACACTAAGTCCTCAATCTTCAATCCTCAATCCTCAATACTCAATCCTCAATCCTCAGTCCTCAATCTTCCTTCCTCAATACTCAATCTTCAATCCTCAATCCTCAGTCATCAAACCACAATCCTGAATCCTCAATCCTGAATCCTCAATCTTCAGCCCTCAGTCCTCAACAATCAGTTGTAAATCCTCAATCCTCACTAGAATATCCTCAGTTCAGAGTTTTCCATACGCAATACTCAATCTGCAATCTTCAAATCTCTATCCACAAACATCAATTCTCATCACTCAACCCTCAACACTGAGTCCCCAATCCTCAATCTTCAACCCTCAATCCTCAAAACTCAATCCTCAATCCTCAATCTTCATTCCTCAATACTCAATCTTCAATCCTCAATCCTCAATCCTCAATCCTCAATCTACATTCCTCAATCCTCAATCCTCAATCCTCAATCCTCATTCTTCAATCATCAATACCCAATCCTCAATCGTCAATCCTCAATCTTCAATCCTCAATCCTCAATCCTCAATCCTCAATACTCAACCCTCAATCGTCAGTCTTCAAACCTCAATACTCAATCTTCAATCCTCAATCCTCAACCCCAATGCTCAATCCTCAATCTTCAATACTCAATCCTCAATCCTCAACCCTCAATCCTCAATCCGCAATCCTCAATCATCAATCCTCAATCTTCAATCCTCAATACTCTATCTTTAATCCTCAATCCTCAATCCTCAATTTTCAATCCTCAATCCTCAATCCTCAATCCTCAATCCTCAGTCCTCAATACTCAATCTTCAATCCTCAATCCTCAATCCTCAATCCTCAGTCCTCATTCTTCAATCCTCAATACCCAATCCTCAATCTTCAATCCTCAAACCTCAATCCTCAATTCTCAATCCTCAATCCTCAATCCTCAAGCCTCAATCCTCAATACTCAATCCTCAATCCTCAATCCTCAATCTTCAATCCTCAATACTCAATCTTCAGTCCTCAATTCTCAATCCTCAATCCTCAATAATCAGACCTCAAACATCAATACTGAACCCTCAGGCCTTGTTCTCAATCCAGAACCCTCAATCCTCAATCCTCAATCTTAAATCATCAATGTTCAATATTCAGTCCTCAACCCTCAATCCTCAATTCTCAAACTTCAATCCTCAATACTCAATCTTTAATCCTCAATCCTCAATCCTCAATCTTCAATCCTCAATCCCCAATACTCAATCGTCAATCCTCAATCCTCAATCATCAATCCTCATTCTTCAATACTCAATCCTCAATCCTCAATCCTCAATCCTCAATCCTCAATCCTCAATCCTCAATCATCAATCCTCAATCCTCAATCCTCAATCCTCAATCCTCAATCCTCAATACTCAACCCTCAATCGTCAGTCTTCAAACCTCAATACTCAATCTTCAATCGTCAATCCTCAATCTTCAATCCTCAATACTCAATTTTTAATCCTCAATCCTCAATCCCCAATCCTCAATCCTCAATCTTCAATACTCAATCCTCAATCCTCAATCATCAATCCTCAATCCTCAATCCTCAATCCTCAACCCTCATCCCTCAATCCTCAATCCTCAATCATCAATCCTCAATCTTCAATACTCAATCCTCAATCCTCAATCCTCAATCCTCAATCCTCAATCCTCAATCACCAATCCTCAATCTTCAATCCTCAGTACTCAATCTTTAATCCTCAATCCTCAATCCTCAACCTTCAATCCTCAATCATCAATCCTCAATCCTCAATCCTCAATCCTCAATCCTCAATCCTCAATCCTCAATCCTCAATCCTCAATCCTCAATCCTCAATTCTCAATTTTCAATCCTCAATACTCAATCTTAAATGCTCAATCCTCAATACGCAATCTTCAATCCTCAATCCTCAATCCTCAATACTCAATTTCTCAACCCTCAATCCTCAATCCTCAATCCTCAATACTCAATCTTCAATCATCAATATTCAATCTTCAGTCGTCAATCCTCGATCCTCAACACTCAATCCTCAAACCTCAATGTTCAACCAGCAATACGCAATCCTCAATCATCAATCCTCAATCCTCAACCCTCAGCCCTCATCCTCAATCCTCTATCCTCAACCCTCAATCCTCAATCCTCAATCTTCAATCCTCAATACTCAATCTTCAATCCTCAATCCTCAATCCTCAGTACTCAAACCTCAATTCTGAATCCTCAATCCTGAATCCTCAATTTTCAGCCCTCAGTCCTCAACAATCAGGTGACAATCCTCAATCCTCAATAGAATACCCTCAATTCACAGTTTTCAATACTCAACACTCAATCGGCAATCTTCAATCCTCAATCAACTATCCTCAATCTTCAATACTCAATCCTCAATCCTCAATCCTCAATCCCCAATCCTCAATCCTCAATCATCAATCCTCAATCTTCAATCCTCAATACTCAATCTTTAATCCTCAGTCCTAAATCCTCAATCTTAAATCTTCAATCCTCAATCCTCAATCCTCAATCCTCAATCTTCAATCCTCAATCCTCAATCCTCAATCCTCAATCCTCAATCACCAATCCTCAATCTTCAATCCTCAGTACTCAATCTTTAATCATCAATCCTCAATCCTCAATCTTCAATCCTCAATCATCAATCCTCAATCCTCAGTCCTCAATCCTCAATCCTCAATCCTCAATCCTCAATCCTCAATCCTCAATCCTCGATTCTCAATTTTCAATCCTCAATACTCAATCTTAAATCCTCAGTCCTCAATCCTCTATCTTCAATCCTCAATCCTCAATACTCAATCCTCAACCCTCAATCCTCAATCCTCAATCCTCAATCCTCAATCCTCCATCCTCAATCCTCAATCCTCATTCCTGAATCATCAATACCCAATCCTCAATCGTCAATCCTCAATCTTCAATCCTCAATACTCAATTTTTAATACTCAATCCTCAATCCTCAATCCTAAATCCTCAATCTTCAATACTCAATCCTCAATCCTCAATCCTCAATCCTCAATCCTCAATCCTCAATCACCAATCCTCAATCTTCAATCCTCAGTACTCAATCTTTAATCATCAATCCTCAATCCTCAATCTTCAATCCTCAATCATCAATCCTCAATCCTCAGTCCTCAATCCTCAATCCTCAATCCTCAATCCTCAATCCTCAATCCTCAATCCTCGATTCTCAATTTTCAATCCTCAATACTCAATCTTAAATCCTCAGTCCTCAATCCTCAATCTTCAATCCTCAATCCTCAATACTCAATCCTCAACCCTCAATCCTCAATCCTCAATCCTCAATCCTCAATCCTCAATCATCAATCCTCAATCTTCAATCCTCAATACTCAATCTTTAATCCTCAATCCTCAATCCTCAATCTTCAATCTTCAATCCTCAATCCGCAATCCTCAGTCCTCAGTCCTCAATCCTCAATCCTCAATCCTCAACCTTCAATCCTCAATACTCAATCTTCAATCCTCAATCCTCAATCCTCAATTCTCAATCCTCAATCCTCAATCCTCAGACCTCAAACATCAATACTCAACCCTCAGTCCTCGTCCTCAATCCACAACCATCAACCCTCAATCCTCAATCTTCAATCATCAATATTCAATCCTCAATCCTCAATCCTCAATCCTCAATCCTCAATCCTCAATCCTCAATCCTCGGACCTCAAACATGAATACTCAACCCTCAGTCTTCGTCCTCAATCCACAACCCTCAATCCTCAATCCTCAACCTTCAATCATCAATATTCAATCTTCAGTCCTCAATCCTCAATACTCAATCCTCAATCCTCAATCCTCAATCCTCAATGTGCAATCCGCAATACACAATCCTCAAACTTCAATCCTCAATCCTCAATCCTCAGTCCTCAATCCTCAATCCTCAATCCTCAGTCCTCAAACCACAATCCTGAAACCTCAATCCTGAATCCTCAATCTTCAGCACTCAGTCCTCAACAATCAATTGTCAATCCTCAATCATCAATAGAATATCCTCAATTCACAGTTTTCAATAATCAATCCCCATACTTCAATCTTCAAATCTCAATCCACAAACATCAATTCCCATCACTCAACCCTCAACACTAAGTCCTCAATCTTCAATCCTCAACCCTCAATCCTCAACCTTCAATCCTCAATACTCAACCTTCAATCCTCAATCCTCAATTCTCAATCCTCAATTCTCAATCCTCAATCGTCAATCCTCAATCCCCAATCCTCAATCTTCAATCCTCAATCCTCAATCCTCAATCCTCAGTCCTCAATCCCCAATCTTCAGTCCTCAATCCTCAATCCTCAATCCTCAAACCTCAATCCTCAACCGTCTGTCCTCGTCCTCAATCCTCAACACTCAATCCTCAATCCTCAATCTTCAATCATCAATACTCAATCTTCAATCCTCAATCTTCAATCCTCAATCCTCAATCCTCAATCTTCAATATTCAAAACACAGCCCTCAATCACCAATCCTCAATACTCAACCATCAATCCTCAATTCTCAATACTCAATAGAGTATTCTGAATACTCATGGTCCAATACTCAATCCACAATTTTCAATAATCAAATCTCAATCCTCAAACATCAATTCTCAACACTCAATCCTCAACACTCAGTCCTCTCTCTTCAATCCTCCATCCTCAACCCTCAATCCCCAAGCGTCAATCCTCAATTCTCAATCCTCAACCCTCAATCCTCAGCCCTCAAACCTCAATCCCGAATCCTCAATCCTGAATCCTCAACCTTCAGCCCTCAGTCCTCAACAATCAATTGTCAATCCTCAATCATCAATAGAATATCCTCAATTCACAGTCCTCAATACTCAATACCCAATCCTCAGTCTTCAATCCTCAATCCTCAATCCTCAATTCTCAATCCTCAATACTCAGTCCTCAGTCCTTAAACCTCAATCCTCAACCCTCAGCCCTCATCCTCAATCCTCAATCCTCAATCCCCAATCCCCAATCTTCAATCCTCAATACTCAATCTTCAATCCTCTATCCTCAATCCTCAGTCCTCAAACCTCAATCCTGAATCCTCAATCCTGAATCCTCAATCTCCAGCCCTCAGTCTTGAACAATCAGGTGACAATCCTCAATCCTCAATAAAATATCCTCAATTCACAGATTTCAATACTCAATACTCAATCTGCAATATTCAAATCTCTATCCACAAACATCAATACTCATCACTCAACACTCAACGCTCAGTCATCAATGTTCAATCCTCAATCCACAATTCTCCATCTTCAATCCTCTATACTCAATCTTAAATCCTCAATCCTCAATCCTCAATCCTCAATCTTCAATCCTCAATCCTCAATACTCAATCCTCAACCCTCAATCCTCAATCATCAATCCTCAATCTTCAATACTCAATCCTCAATCCCCAATCCTCAATCCTCAATCCTCAATCCTCAATCCTCAATCACCAATCCTCAATCTTCAATCCTCAGTACTCAATCTTTAATCATCAATCCTCAATCCTCAATATTCAATCCTCAATCATCAATCCTCAATCCTCAGTCCTCAGTCCTCAATCCTCAATCCTCAATCCTCAATCCTCAATCCTCGATCTTCAATCCTCAATACTCAATCTTCAATCCTCAATCCTCAATCCTCAACACTCAGACCTCATTCTTCAATCCTCAATAACCAATCCTCAATCTTCAATCCTCAATCTTCAATCCTCAATCCTCAGTCCTCAATTCTCAATCCTCAATCCTCAATCCTCAGACCTCAAACATCAATACTCAAACCTCAGTCCTCGTCCTCAATCCACAACAATCAACCCTCAATCCTCAATCTTCAATCATCAATATTCAATCTTCAATCCTCAATCCTCAATCCTCAATCCTCAATCCTCAATCCTCAATCCTCGGACCTCAAACATGAATACTCAACCCTCAGTCTTTGTCCGCAATCCACAACCCTCAATCCTCAATCCTCAATCTTCAATCATCAATATTCAATCTCCAGTCCTCAATCCTCAATACTCAATCCTCAATCCTCAATCCTCAATCCTCAATGTTCAATCCGCAATACACAATCCTCAAACTTCAATCCTCAATCCTCAATCCTCAGTCCTCAATCCTCAATCCTCAATCCTCAGTCCTCAAACCACAATCCTGAAACCTCAATCCTGAATCCTCAATCTTCAGCCCTCAGTCCTCAACAATCAATTGTCAATCCTCAATCATCAATAGAATATCCTCAATTCACAGTTTTCAATAATCAATCCCCATTCTTCAATCTTCAACTCTCAATCCACAAACATCAATTCCCATCACTCAACCCCCAGCACTAAGTCCTCAATCTTCAATCCTCAATCCTCAATACTCAATCATCAATCTTCAATCCTCAATACTCAATCTTCAATCCTCAATCCTCAGTCCTCAAACCACAATCCTGAAACCTCAATCCTGAATCCTCAATCTTCAGCCCTCAGTCCTCAACAATCAGTTGTCAATCCTCAATCCTCACTAGAATATCCTCAGTTCAGAGTTTTCGATACGCAATACTCAATCTGCAATCTTCAAATCTCTATCCACAAACATCAATCCTCATCACTCAACCCTCAACACTGAGTCCCCAATCCTCAACCTTCAATCGTCAATCCTCAAAACTCAATCCTCAATCCTCAATCTTCATTCCTCAATACTCAATCTTCAATCCTCAATCCTCAGTCCTCCATCCTCAATCCTCAATCCTCATTCCTGAATCATCAATACCCAATCCTCAATCGTCAATCCTCAACCTTCAATCCTCAATACTCAATTTTTAATCCTCAATCCTCAATCCTCAATCCTAAATCCTCAATCTTCAATACTCAATCCTCAATCCTCAATCCTCAATCCTCAATCCTCAATCCTCAATCATCAATCCTCAATCTTCAATCCTCAATACTCAATCTTTAATCCTCAATCCTCAATCCTCAATCTTCAATCCTCAATCCTCAATCCTCAATCCTCAATCCTCAATCCTCAATCCTCAATCCTCAATCCTCAATCCTAAATCTTCAGTCCTCAATACTCAATCTTCAATCCTCAATCCTCAATCCTCAATCCTCAATCCTCATTCCTCATTCTTCAATCCTCAATACCCAATCCTCAGTCTTCAATCCTCAATCCTCAATCCTCAATTCTCAATCCTCAATACTCAGTCCTCAGTCCTTAAACCTCAATCCTCAACCCTCAGCCCTCATCCTCAATCCTCAATCCTCAATCCCCAATCCCCAATCTTCAATCCTCAATACTCAATCTTCAATCCTCTATCCTCAATCCTCAGTCCTCAAACCTCAATTCTGAATCCTCAATCCTGAATCCTCAATCTCCAGCCCTCAGTCTTGAACAATCAGGTGACAATCCTCAATCCTCAATAAAATATCCTCAATTCACAGATTTCAATACTCAATACTCAATCTGCAATATTCACATCTCTATCCACAAACATCAATACTCATCACTCAACACTCAACACTCAGTCCTCAATGTTCAATACTCAATCCACAATTCTCCATCTTCAATCCTCTATACTCAATCTCAAATCCTCAATCCTCAATCCTCAATCCTCAATCTTCAATCCTCAATCCTCAATACTCAATCCTCAACCCTCAATCCTCAATCATCAATCCTCAATATTCAATACTCAATCCTCAATCCTCAATCCTCAATCCTCAATCCTCAATCCTCAATCCTCAATCACCAATCCTCAATCTTCAATCCTCAGTACTCAATTTTTAATCATCAATCCTCAATCTTCAATCCTCAATCATCAATCCTCAATCCTCAGTCCTCAGTCCTCAATCCTCAATCCTCAATCCTCAATCCTCAATCTTCAATCCTCAATACTCAATCTTCAATCCTCAATCCTCAATCCTCAACACTCAGACCTCATTCTTCAATCCTCAACAACCAATCCTCAATCTTCAATCCTCAATCTTCAATCCTCAATCCTCAGTCCTCAATTCTCAATCCTCAATCCTCAATCCTCTGACCTCAAACATCAATACTCAACCCTCAGTCCTCGTCCTCAATCCACAACAATCAACCCTCAATCCTCAATCTTCAATCATCAATATTCAATCTTCAATCCTCAATCCTCAATCCTCAATCCTCAATCCTCAATCCTCAATCCTCGGACCTCAAACATGAATACTCAACCCTCAGTCTTCGTCCTCAATCCACAACCCTCAATCCTCAATCCTCAATCTTCAATCATCAATATTCAATCTTCAGTCCTCAATCCTCAATCCTCAATCATCAATCCTCAATCCCCAATACTCAAACCTCAATCCTCAATCCTCAATCATCAATCCTCAATCTTCAATACTCAATCCTCAATCCTCAATCCTCAATCCTCAATCCTCAATCCTCAATCACCAATCCTCAATCTTCAATCCACAATACTCAATCTTTAATCCTCAATCCTCAATCCTCAATCTTCAATCTTCAATCCTCAATCCGCAATCCTCAATCCTCAATCCTCAACCCTCAATTCTCAATTCTCAACCTTCAATCCTCAATACTCAATCTTCAATCCTCAATCCTCAATCCTCAACACTCAGACCTCATTCTTCAATCCTCAATAACCAATCCTCAATCTTCAATCCTCAATCCTCAATCCTCAATTCTCAATCCTCAATCCTCAATCCTCAGACCTCAAACATCAATACTCAACCCTCAGTCCTCGTCCTCAATCCACAACCCTCAATCCTCGATCCTCAATCTTCAATCATCAATATTCAATCTTCAATCCTTAATCCTCAATCCTCAAACCTCAATCCTCAATCCTCAATCCTCAATCCTCAATCCTCAATCTTCAATCCTCAATCCTCAGTCCTCAAACCTCAATCCTGAATCCTCAATCCTGAGTCCTCAATCTTCAGCCCTCAGTCCTCAATCCTCAATCCTCAATCCTCATTCTTCAATCATAAATACCCAATCCTCAATCGTCAATCCTAAATCCTCAATCTTCAATACTCAATCCTCAATCCTCAATCCTCAATCCTCAATCCTCAATCCTCAATCATCAATCCTCAATCTTCAATCCTCAATACTCAATCTTTAATCCTCAATCCTCAATCCTCAATCTTCAATCCTGAATCCTCAATCCTCAATCCTCAATCCTCAATCCTCAATCCTCAATCCTCAATCCTCAATCCTAAATCTTCAGTCCTCAATACTCAATCTTCAATCCTCAATCCTCAATCCTCAATCCTCAATCCTCATTCCTCATTCTTCAATCCTCAATACCCAATCCTCAGTCTTCAATCCTCAATCCTCAATCCTCAATTCTCAATCCTCAATACTCAGTCCTCAGTCCTTAAACCTCAATCCTCAACCCTGAGCCCTCATCCTCAATCCTCAATCCTCAATCCCCAATCCCCAATCTTCAATCCTCAATACTCAATCTTCAATCCTCTATCCTCAATCCTCAGTCCTCAAACCTCAATTCTGAATCCTCAATCCTGAATCCTCAATCTCCAGCCCTCAGTCTTGAACAATCAGGTGACAATCCTCAATCCTCAATAAAATATCCTCAATTCACAGATTTCAATACTCAATACTCAATCTGCAATATTCAAATCTCTATCCACAAACATCAATACTCATCACTCAACACTCAACACTCAGTCCTCAATGTTCAATACTCAATCCACAATTCTCCATCTTCAATCCTCTATACTCAATCTCAAATCCTCAATCCTCAATCCTCAATCCTCAATCTTCAATCCTCAATCCTCAATACTCAATCCTCAACCCTCAATCCTCAATCATCAATCCTCAATATTCAATACTCAATCCTCAATCCTCAATCCTCAATCCTCAATCCTCAATCCTCAATCCTCAATCACCAATCCTCAATCTTCAATCCTCAGTACTCAATTTTTAATCATCAATCCTCAATCTTCAATCCTCAATCATCAATCCTCAATCCTCAGTCCTCAGTCCTCAATCCTCAATCCTCAATCCTCAATCCTCAATCTTCAATCCTCAATACTCAATCTTCAATCCTCAATCCTCAATCCTCAACACTCAGACCTCATTCTTCAATCCTCAACAACCAATCCTCAATCTTCAATCCTCAATCTTCAATCCTCAATCCTCAGTCCTCAATTCTCAATCCTCAATCCTCAATCCTCAGACCTCAAACATCAATACTCAACCCTCAGTCCTCGTCCTCAATCCACAACAATCAACCCTCAATCCTCAATCTTCAATCATCAATATTCAATCTTCAATCCTCAATCCTCAATCCTCAATCCTCAATCCTCAATCCTCAATCCTCGGACCTCAAACATGAATACTCAACCCTCAGTCTTCGTCCTCAATCCACAACCCTCAATCCTCAATCCTCAATCTTCAATCATCAATATTCAATCTTCAGTCCTCAATCCTCAATCCTCAATCATCAATCCTCAATCCCCAATACTCAAACCTCAATCCTCAATCCTCAATCATCAATCCTCAATCTTCAATACTCAATCCTCAATCCTCAATCCTCAATCCTCAATCCTCAATCCTCAATCACCAATCCTCAATCTTCAATCCACAATACTCAATCTTTAATCCTCAATCCTCAATCCTCAATCTTCAATCTTCAATCCTCAATCCGCAATCCTCAATCCTCAATCCTCAACCCTCAATTCTCAATTCTCAACCTTCAATCCTCAATACTCAATCTTCAATCCTCAATCCTCAATCCTCAACACTCAGACCTCATTCTTCAATCCTCGATAACCAATCCTCAATCTTCAATCCTCAATCCTCAATCCTCAATTCTCAATCCTCAATCCTCAATCCTCAGACCTCAAACATCAATACTCAACCCTCAGTCCTCGTCCTCAATCCACAACCCTCAATCCTCGATCCTCAATCTTCAATCATCAATATTCAATCTTCAATCCTTAATCCTCAATCCTCAAACCTCAATCCTCAATCCTCAATCCTCAATCCTCAATCCTCAATCTTCAATCCTCAATCCTCAGTCCTCAAACCTCAATCCTGAATCCTCAATCCTGAGTCCTCAATCTTCAGCCCTCAGTCCTCAATCCTCAATCCTCAATCCTCATTCTTCAATCATAAATACCCAATCCTCAATCGTCAATCCTCAATCTTCAATCCTCAATACTCAATTTTTAATCCTCAATCCTCAATCCTCAATCCACAATCTTCAATCTTCAATCCTCAATCCGCAATCCTCAATCCTCAATCCTCTATCCTCATTCCTCAGTCCTCAATCCTCAATACTCAATCTTCAATCCTCAATCCTCAATCCTCAATCCTCAACCCTCAGACCTCATTCTTCAATCCTCAATAACCAATCCTCAATCTTCAGTCCTCAATCTTCAATCCTCAATCTTCAATCCTCAATTCTCAATCCTCAATCCTCAATCCTCAGACCTCAAACATCAATACTCAACCCTCAGTCCTCGTCCACAATCCACAACCATCAACCCTCAATCCTCAATCTTCAATCATCAATATTCAATCTTCAATCCTCAATCCTCAATCCTCAATCCTCAATCCTCAATCCTCGGACCTCAAACATGAATACTCAACCCTCAGTCTTCGTCCTCAATCCACAACACTCAATCCTCAATCCTCAATATTCAATCATCAATATTCAATCTTCAGCCCTCAATCCTCAATACTCAATCCTCAATCCTCAATCCTCAATCCTCAATGTTCAATCCGCAATACCCAATCCTCAATCTTCAAACCTCAATCCTCAATCCTCAATCCTCAGTCCTCAATCCTCAATCCTCAATCCTCAGTCCTCAAACCACAATCCTGAAACCTCAATCCTGAATCCACAACCTTCAGACCTCAGTCCTCAACAATCAGTTGTCAATTCTCAATCCTCAATAGAATAGCATCAATTGACAGCTTTCAATACTCAGTACTCAATCTGCAATCTTTAAATCTCTATCCACAAACACCAATTCTCATCACTCAGCCCTCAACACTCAGTCCTCAATGTTCAATCCTCAATCCTCATTCTTCAATCCTCAATACCCAATCCTCAATCTTCTATACTCAATCCTCAATCCTCAATTCTCAATCCTCAATCCTCAGTCCTCAGCCCTCAAACCTCAATCCTCAACCCTCAGCCATCATCCTCAATCCTCAGTCCTCAATCCTCAATCATCAATCTTCAATCCTTAATACTCAATCTTCAATCCTCAATCCTCAGTCCTCAAACCTCAATTCTGGATCCTCAACCCTGAATCCTCAATCTTCAGCCCTGAGTCCTCAACATTAAGTCGTCAATCCTGAATCCTCAATAGAATATCCTCAATTCACAGTTTTCAATACTCAATACACAATCTGCAACCTTCAAGCCTCTATCCACAAACATCAATTCTCATCACTCAACCCTCAACGCTCAGTCCTCAATGTTCAATCCTCAATCCTCAATCCACAATCCTCAATCGTCAATTTTCAATCCTCAATCCACAGACATCAATCTTCAATCCTCAATGCTCAATCCTCAATCCTCAATCCTCAGTCCTCAATCCTCAATCCTCAATCCTCAAACCTCAATCCTCAACCGTCTGTCCTCGTCCTCAATCCTCAACACTCAATCCTCAATCCTCAATCTTCAATCATCAATACTCAACCTTCAATCCTCAATCTTCAATCCTCAATCCTCAATCCTCAATCCTCAATCCTTAATCTTCAATCCCCAATACTCAATCTTCAATCCTCAATCCTCAAACCTCAATGTTCAATCCTCCATGTTCAATCCTCAATAAGCAACCCTCAGTCTTCAATCCTCAATCCTCAATCCTCAATCCTCAATCCTCACTCCTCAATCCTCAATCCTCAGTCCTCAAACCACAATCCTGAATCCTCAATCCTCAATCCTCAATCCTCAATCCTCATTCTTCATTCCTCAATCCTCAATCCTCAATCCTCAATCCTCATTCTTCAATCATCAATACCCAATCCTCAAGCGTCAATCCTCAATCTTCAATCCTCAATACTCAATCTTTAATCCTCAATACTCAATCCTCAATCCTCAATCTTCAATACTCAATCCTCAATCCTCAATCCACAATCCTCAATCCTCAATCCTCAATCCTCAATCCTCAATCCTCAATCCTCAATCCTCAATCCTCAATCCTCAATCCTCAATCCTCAATCCGCAATCCTCAATCCTCAATCCTCAATCCTCAATCCTCAATCCTCAATCCTAAATCTTCAATCCTCAATACTCAATCTTCAATCCTCAATCCTCAATCCTCAATCCTCAGTCCTCATTCTTCAATCCTCAATACCCAATCCTCAATCTTCAATCCTGAAACCTCAATCCTCAATTCTCAATCCTCAATCCTCAATCCTCAATCCTCAATCCTCAATACTCAATCCTCAATCCTCAATCCTCAATCCTCCACCCTCAGTCCTCATTCTTCAATCCTCAATCCTCAATTCTCAATCCTCAGTTCTCAATCCTCAATCGTCAATCCTCAATCCCCAATCCTCAATCCTCAATCCTCAATCCTCAATACTCAATCCTCAATCCTCAATCCTCAATCTTCAATCCTCAATACTCAATATTCAGTCCTTAACTCTCAATCCTCAATTCCCAATAATCAGACCTCAAACATCAATACTGAACCCTCAGTCCTTGTCCTCAATCCACAACACTCAATCCTCAATCCTCAATCTTAAATCATCAATATTCAATATTCAGTCCTCAATCCTCAATCCTCAATTCTCAATCTTCAATCCTCAATACTCAATCTTTAATCCTTAATCCTCAATCCTCAATCTTCAATCCTCAATCCCCAATACTCAATCCTCAATCCTCAATCCTCAACCCTCAGCCCTCATTCTCAATCCTCAATCCTCAATCCTCAATCCTCAACCCTCAATCCTCAATCCTCAATCCTCAATACTCAATCTTCAATCCTCAATCCTCAATCCTCAGTCCTCAAACCTCAATTCTGAATCCTCAATCCTGAATCCTCAATCTCCAGCCCACAGTCCTGAACAATCAGGTGACAATCCTCAATCCTCAATAGAATATCCTCAATTCACAGTTTTCAATACTCAATACTCAATCTGCAATCTTCAAATCTCTATCCACAAACATCAATTCTCATCACTCAACACTCAACACTCAGTCCTCAATGTTCAATCCTCAATCCTCAATTCTCAATCTTCAATCATCAATATTCAATATTCAGTCGTCAATCCTCAATCCTCAACACTCAATCCTCAATCCTCAATCCTCAATCCTCAATCATCAATCCTCAATCATCAATCCTCTATCTTCAATCCTCAATACTCAATCTTTAATCCTCAATCTTCAATCCTCAATCCTCAATCCTCAACTCTCAATCCTCAATCCTCAGACCTCAAACATCAAAACTCAACCCTCAGTCCTCGTCCTCAATCCACAACGCTCAATCCTCAATCCTCAGTCTTCAATCATCAACATTCAATCTTCAGTCCTCAATCCTCAATCCTCAATACTCAATCCTCAATCCTCAGTCCTCATTCTTCAATCCTCAATCACCAATCCTCAGTCTTCAATCCTCATTCCTCAATCCTCAATTCTCAATCCTCAATCCTCAATCCTCAGACCTCAAACATCAATACTCAATACTCAGTCCTCGTCCTCAATCCGCAACCCTCAATCCTCAATCCTCAATCTTCAATCATCAATATTCAATCTTCAATACTCAATTCTCAATCCTCAATCCTCATTCCTCAATCCTCAATATTCAATCCTCGATACCCAATCCTCAATCATCAATCCTCAATCCTCAATCCTCAATCCTCAATCCTCAAACTTCAATCCTCAATCCTCAGTCCTCAATCCTCAATCCTCAATACTCAATCCTCAATCCTCAATCCTCAATCTTCAATCCTCAATACTCAATCTTCAGTCCTCAATTCTCAATACTCAATCCTCAATAATCAGACCTCAACCATCAATACCGAACCCCCAGTCCTTGTCCTCAATCCACAACCCTCAATCCTCAATCCTCAATGTTCAATCATCAATATTCAATATTCAGTCCTCAATCCTCAATCCTCAATCCTCAATCCTCAATCCTCAATGTTCAATACGCAATACCCAATCCTGAATCTTCAATCCTCAATCCTCAATCCTCAATCCCCAATCCTCCATCCTCAATCCTCAGTCCTCAAACCTCAATCCTGAATCCTCAATCGTGAATCCTCAATCTTCAGACCTCAGTCCTCAACAATCAGTTGTCAATTCTCAATCCTCAATAGAATATCATCAATTCACAGTTTTCAATACACAATACTCAATCTGCAATCTTTAAATCTCTATCCACAAACATCAATTCTCATCACTCAACCCTCAACCCTCAATCCTCAATCCTCAATCTTCAATCCTCAATACTCAATCTTCAATCCTCAATCCTCAACCCTCAATCCTCAATCCTCAATCCTCAATCCTCAATCCTCAATCATCAATCCTCAATCATCAATCCTCTATCTTCAATCCTCAATACTCAATCTTTAATCCTCAATCTTCAATCCTCAATCCTCAATCCTCAACTCTCAATCCTCAATCCTCAGACCTCAAACATCAAAACTCAACCCTCAGTCCTCGTCCTCAATCCACAACGCTCAATCCTCAATCCTCAATCTTCAATCATCAACATTCAATCTTCAGTCCTCAATCCTCAATCCTCAATACTCAATCTTTAATCCTCAGTCCTCAATCCTCAATCTTCAATCTTCAATCCTCAACCCGCAATCCTCAATCCTCAATCCTCAATCCTCAGTCCTCAATCCGCAACCTTCAATCCTCAATACTCAATCTTCAATCCTCAATAGTCAATCCTCAACCCTCAGTCCTCATTCTTCAATCCTCAATAACCAACCCTCAGTCTTCAATCCTCATTCCTCAATCCTCCATTCTCAATCCTCAATCCTCAATCCTCAGACCTCAAACATCAATACTCAGCCCTCAGTCCTCGTCCTCAATCCGCAACCCTCAATCCTCAATCCTCAATCTTCAATCATCAATCCTCAATCCTCAATCCTCAATCCTCAATCCTCAGTCCTCAATCCTCAATCTTCAATCCTCAATACTCAATCTTTAATCCTGAGTCCTCAATCCTCAATCTTCAATCTTCAATCCTCAACCCGCAATCCTCAATCCTCAATCCTCAATCCTCAGTCCTCAATCCGCAATATTCAATCCTCAATCCTCAATCTTCAATCCTCAATACTCAATCTTTAATCCTCAGTCCTCAATCCTCAATCTTCAATCTTCAATCATCAACCCGCAATCCTCAATCCTCAATCCTCAATCCTCAGTCCTCAATCCGCAACCTTCAATCCTCAATACTCAATATTCAATCATCAATACTCAATCCTCAACACTCAGTCCTCATTCTTCAATCCTCAATAACCAATCCTCAGTCTTCAATCCTCATTCCTCAATCCTCAATTCTCAATCCTCAATCCTCAATCCTCAGACCTCAAATATCAATACTCAACCATCAGTCCTCGTCCTCAATCCGCAACCCTCAATCCTCAATCCTCAATCTTCAATCATCAATATTCAATCTTCAATACTCAATCCTCAATCCTCAATCCTCATTCCTCAATCTTCAATGTTCAATCCTCGATACCCAATCCTCAATCATCAATCCTCAATCCTCAATCCTCAATCCTCAAACCTCAATCCTCAATCCTCAGTCTTCAATCCTCAATCCTCAATACTCTATCCTCAATCCTCAATCCTCAATCTTCAATCCTCAATACTCAATCTTCAGGCCTCAATTCTCAATACTCAATCCTCAATAATCAGACCTCAACCATCAATACTGAACCCCCATTCCTTGTCCTCAATCCACAACCCTCAATCCTCAATCCTCAATGTTCAATCATCAATATTCAATATTCAGTCCTCAATCCTCAATCCTCAATCCTCAATCCTCAATCCTCAATCCTCAATCCTCAATCCTCAATCTTCAACCCTCAACACTCAGTCCTCAATGTTCAAACCTCAATCCTCAATTCTCAATCTTCAATCCTCAATACTCAATCTTCAATCCACAATCCTCAATGCTCAATCCTCAATCCTCAATCCACAATCGTCAATCACCAATCCTCAATCTTCAATACTCAATCCTCAATCCTCAATCCTCAATACCCAATCCTCAATCATCAATCCTCAATCCTCAATCCTCAATCCTCAAACCTCAATCCTCAATCCTCAGTCCTCAATCCTCAATCCTCAATACTCTATCCTCAATCCTCAATCCTCAATCCTCAATCTTCAATCCTCAATACTCAATCTTCAGTCCTCAATTCTCAATACTCAATCCTCAATAATCAGACCTCAACCATCAATACTGAACCCCCAGTCCTTGTCCTCAATCCACAACCCTCAATCCTCAATCCTCAATGTTCAATCATCAATATTCAATATTCAGTCCTCAATCCTCAATCCTCAATCCTCAATCCTCAATCTTCAATCCTCAACCTTCAATCATCAATATTCAATCTTCAATACTCAATCCTCAATCCTCAATCCTCATTCCTCAATCCTCAATGTTCAATCCTCGATACCCAATCCTCAATCTTCAATCCTCAATCCTCAATCCTCAATCCTCAAACCTCAATCCTCAATCCTCAGTCCTCAATCCTCAATCATCAATCTTCAATCATCAACCCGCAATCCTCAATCCTCAATCCTCAATCCTCAGTCCTCAATCCGCAACCTTCAATCCACAATACTCAATATTCAATCCTCAATACTCAATCGTCAACCCTCAGTTCTCATTGTTCAATCCTCAATAACCAATCCTCAGTCTTCAATCCTCATTCCTCAATCCTCAATTCTCAATCCTCAATCCTCAATCCTCAATCTTCAATCATCAATATTCAATCTTCAGCCCTCAATCCTCAATACTCAATCCTCAATCCTCAATCCTCAATCCGCAATACCCAATCCTCAATCTTCAATCCTCAATCCTCAATCCTCAATCCTCAGTCCTCAATCCTCAATCCTCAATCCTCAGTCCTCAAACCTCAATCCCGAATCCTCAATCCTGAAACCTCAATCTTCAGCCCTCAGTCCTCAACAATCAATTGTCAATCCTCAATCATCAATAGAATATCCTCAATTCACAGTTTTCAATAATCAATCCCCATTCTTCAATCTTCAAATCTCAATCCACAAACATCAATTCCCATCACTCAACCCTCAACACTAAGTCCTCAATCTTCAATCCTCAATCCTCAATCCTCAACCTTCAATCCTCAATACTCAATCTTCAATCCTCAATCCTCAATTCTCAATCCTCAATTGTCAATTCTCAATCCTCAATCGTCAATCCTCAATCCCCAATCCTCAATCCTCAATCCTCAATCCTCAATACTCAATCCTCAATCCTCAATCCTCAATCCTCAATCCCCAATCCTCAATACTCAATATTCAGTCCTTAATTCTCAATCCTCAATTCTCAATAATCAGACCTCAAACATCAATACTGAACCCTCAGTCCTTGTCCTCAATCCACAACCCTCAATCCTCGATCCTCAATCTTAAATCATCAATATTCAATATTCAGTCCTCAATCCTCAATCCTCAATTCTCAATCTTCAATCCTCAATACTCAATCTTTAATCCTCAATCCTCAATCCTCAATCTTCAATCCTCATTCCCCAATACTCAATCCTCAATCCTCAATCCTCAATCATCAATCCTCAATCTTCAATACTCAATCCTCAATCCTCAATTCTCAATCCTCAATCCTCAATCCTTAATCATCAATCCTCAATCTTCAATCCTCAATACTCAATCTTTAATCCTCAATCCTCAATCTACAATCTTCAATCTTCAATCCTCAATCCGCAATCCTCAATCCTCAATCCTTAATCCTCAATCCTCAATCCTCAACCTTCAATCCTCAATTCTCAATCTTCAATCCTCAATCCTCAATCCTCAACCCTCAGTCCTCATTCTTCAATCCTCAATACCCAATCCTCAATCTTCAATCCTCAATCCTCAATCATCAATTCTCAATCCTCAATCCTCAATCCTCAGACCTCAATCCTCAATCCTCGGACCTCAAACATGAATACTCAACCCTCAGTCCTCGTCCTCAATCCACAACCCTCAATCCTCAATCCTCAATCTTCAATCATCAATATTCAATCTTCAGTCCTCAATCCTCAATCCTCAATCCTCAATCCTCAATCATCAATCCTCAATCTTCAATACTCAATCCCCAATCCTCCATCCTCAATCCTCAATCCTTAATCCTCAATCATCAATCCTCAATCTTCAATCCTCAATAATCAATCTTTAATCCTCAATGCTCAATCCTCAATCCTCAATCTTCAATCCTCAATCGTCAATCCTCAATCCTCTGTCCTCAATCCTCAATCCTCAATCCTCAATCCTCAATCCTCTATTCTCAATTTTCAATCCTCAATCCTCAATCCTCAATCTTCAATCCTCAATACTCAACCTTCAATCCTCAATCCTCAATCTTCAACCCTCAGTCCTCATTCTTCAACCCTCAATAACCAATCCTCAATATTCAATCCTCAATCCTCAATCCTCAATTCTCAATCCTCAATCCTCAGTCCTCAGACCTCAAACATCAATACTCAACCCTCAGTTCTCGTTCTCAATCCACAACCCTCAATCCTTAATCCTCAATCTTCAATCATCAATATTCAATCTTCAATCCTCAATCCTCAATCCTCAATCCTCAATCCTCAATGTTCAACCCGCAATACCCAATCCTCAATGTTCAACCCGCAATACCCAATCCTCAATCTGCAATCCTCAACCCTCAATACTCAGTCCTCAATCCTCAATCCTAAATACTCAGTCCTCAAACCTCAATCCTGAAACCTCAATCCTGAATCCTCAGTCTTCAGACCTCAGTCATCAACAATCAGTTGTCAATTCTCAATCCTCAATAGAATATCATCAATTCACAGCTCTCAATACTCAATACTCAATCCTCAATCTTCAATCCTCAATACTCAGTCTTCAGTCCTCAATCCTCAATCATCAATCCTCAATCATCAATCCTCTATCTTCAATCCTCAATACTCAATCTTTAATCCTCAATCTTCAATCCTCAATCCTCAATCCTCAACTCTCAATCCTCAATCCTCAGAC